>NC_050447.1:125540634-125861033 GCF_903995425.1 Onychomys torridus | reverse complement strand
GCAGCAAATGGACCTTTTCAGCAGACCTGCATGTGTGCAGTGGACCACACCTTCCTCGGTTTCCCAGCCAGTGGTAGGAAGTTTTGTTCAACTTTTAAATCACAAAGGATTTCCACACCCTTTGAGAAGGACTTTCAGGTTTTCCTTGGAATTCTAGGGATTATGATAGAAAAAAATTGTTATTTAGGCCACACCTGGGCTTGGGTACAACATGGACCTTGCCAGTGCTGTTGCTTCTTGTGACACTCTCGGGGGCATTTTGTTTTTGCTGTGCTATGTCTTAGTCATTGACTAAGATATATGTATATATCTTGATTAAGATATATAGCTGCTGCCCAGGAAAACTGGGATTGGACATAAGGGACTCAAACCTGTAGTTGGAGACCTTCTCTCCAGGTGCCACCAAGCCCTGTTAGTCCAACAACCCATTTGTAAAATAAACACACAGACATTTATATTATTTAAACTGCTTGGCCATTAGCTCAGGCCTACCATTGTCTAGCTCTTACTCTTATATTTAGCCCATTTCTATTAATCTATACTTTGCCACGTGGCTCATGGCTTACCAGTACCTTATTTCTTTGTTGTCATGGTGGCGCCTGGCCGTGTCTCTCTCTCCACCTTCCACTTCCCAGAATTCTCTTCTCTGCTTGTCCCACCTATACTTCCTGCCTGGCTACTGGCCAATCAGCATTTTATTTATACAGAGTGATATCCACAGCACAAACCTTAAACTGGACTGGCTTTAAGAGCTAGTGGTCAACCAGTGTGTGTGAGTTGTGGGCAGCTGGCCTTGGGCTGTTCACAGGGCTCTGGAAACGAGGAGAGGAAGTATAAGGACAGAGTTCTAAGCAGATTCAGAGCAAAGTGGATGTGCTGGAGCTGTGTACCATAGAGAGCCCAAGAGAGACACAACTGTGGGTTCCCATAGCTTACAACTCCGTGTCTTGTTCCCCAAGAGCTCCTCTGTGCTGGTCTCTCCCAGTTGTAAGATTTACAGGGCATTTCCGTGATGATCAGTATGCTTTGGAATGAGACCTGTTTTTATTCAATACTCATCAGTAGGAGGTGGCCACCTGAGGCTGGGGGCTAGGTCATAGGAAGAGGTCACACTGCTTATGCGTGTGATACATTTTCCTAAGAGTTGGACAGAAAAAGTGTTTTAATGTATGTTTGTGTAGCATGGGTATGTATGTATGCTTGTGTGGAAGCCAGAGAGGGGTGTGTTGTATCTTAGGAGGAATCCTCATGGCATCTTGAGACAAGTTCTTCCCTGGGTCTGCAACTTCCAAATAGGCTAAGCTGACTGGTTAGTGAGTCCCAGAATCCCTGGAATTAGTAGCCTGCACTACCAAGTCTACTTTTATGTGGCTCCCGGGGATTGACTAAGGCAATAAGTGCTTTACTGACTGGGCTGTTTCCGAGTCTTGAGATGCTGTAATTAAACCACAGTGAGGGAACATCTCTCTAAGTTAAATCAGAACTGACCCTTCCAGCAAGGCTCCGGGGTTGGCTCTGGGCTTTGGCCTCATAGGGTAGAGGGTACAGAGTGAGCATCCAGGTCCATTCACTTTGGGGCTTCAGGGTCCCCTTGGAGTCAAGTAGAGCTGACCAAGGGGAACCCAACAGGAGAGCTGATACTCACCAGGGGTTGTCTAGCTCCCCTCTACATGCTGGCTTATGGCTTGAGCAGTTTCTCCAAAGAAAGGGAGTTTCTGTGCCAGGTGTATGGACTAACTTCACGCATAAAAGAAAGCTCTGGGTATCCACTGCGCCTGAAGTCCTTTGAAGGTAAAACAGGAATTTTGTTTGAGTGTCTTGAAGGGTTGGCTGCTGTTTTCTGGGAGGGATGGATGGTGGATTCAGTCAAAGCTCCCAGCAGTAATGTGGGCACCATGCACTCAGTGTGTTACACAGATACCTAATGGTGTATGGCAGAAACCTGGAAGAGAAGGAACTTGCAGACTATAATGAGCCAGGGTCCTGGAGCCCTGTGTAGCTCTGTGGCTAGTGGTGAGGCTGAGTAGCAGTGCAGCCTGGTCCTACATGCTTGTCTGATGGTTGGGTTAGTGGCAGTGCGTCATGCCTTTTGTCCATCCTGGAAAGAGAGGGGCCAGAGTTTCATCATTAGCTCACTTTTCCTGTTGCCCTGAGAAACTGATGCAGGTCCTGCAGGGTTGTTCAGTGCTGGCTTTTGCACGTGGCTTTGCTATTCAATTTGGGACTATTGGTGGCTTCCTACTGGGAGAGCTGTGCTAGGCTGGTCTCTGGGGCCAGCACTGCCATAACCCCTCTTGGTGTCCTTTTCCCATATCTGGACCTCCTTCTCCTCCCCGATGTCTGGGATTCCAGGTAGCTTCAGGTTCCCTAGGATAGAAGTGACATTTCTGGGTGCTGACAGATGGCTCAGCACTTAGGAGCCTATAATGCTTTTCCAGAGGAACCTAATTTGGTTCCCAGTACCTATGTTTTGTGGCTTACTACTTATAGCTGTAGCTCCAGGGGAGCTGGCATCTTCTTCAGGGCGCTAGGGCATTAAACTTATGAGTACACACACATACACACACACACACACACACACACACACACACACACACACACGCAAAATGATGATGATGATGATGATGATGATGATGATGATGATGATGATGATGGGGCTGGAGAGATGGCTGAGATGTCAAGAGCACCAGCCGCTGTTCTAGAGGACCCAGGTTCTGTTCTGACCATCCACTTGGCAGCTCACAGCCATCTGTAACTCCAGTTCTAGGGGATCCAACAACCTCTTATGGCCTCTTCAGGTATTAGGCCCATATGGTACACAGACATACAACACAGGCAAAACATGTATATACATAAAACAATCATTTTAAAAGATATTAAAAATAAGGCTTTAAAAAAGAATTTGAATTCTGTTTCTTACCATTGTATTTGGGTGACCTGAGTGGGTACAGCCAGGGTTCAACTAGAGAAGCGAAAAGTGGCCAGAGCTGAAGATGAGGAGCTAAATGTCACTAGGGAATGACACGTGGTGGTTGCTGACAACATAAAGAAAAGAAGTTTATGTGGCTTATGACTCTGGGGCTCAGGAAATCCAGACAAGGTGACCATATCTAGTGGGGGTTCCCTGGGATTGTCACTCTATCAGAGAGCAGAAGGGACAGTGGGTATCGTGAAGGGTCTGCCTTACTTTGTTATAGCTCACTCGTATTAATCTGTCCACAGAGCCAGAACCCACAGAAAGGCATTGACTGACCCATGAGGGCTCCCCACTCATGACCCCATCTTTTCACCACCAACTCCTTGCCACTTCCAGCATTGCTCCCTTGGTGACCACACCTGTGTGTGAGTTTTCGGAGGACAAAACACATCCAGGTTATAACCGGAGGCAAGTGCCGTGGGCAGGTGGTGTGGACGGACAGCTAGAGCCTGGGTGGAGAGTGAGGCTCAGTCTCTAGGTGGGTTGCTTTTTCCTCAGTCTCTATCATGCCTTTGAGGAAAGGGCTCACTAGGTTGAACTTCCTGTCCAGATCACTTTGGGCATGCTTTTTATTTAAAGTCAGCATGGGCCCAAAGAGATGGTTCGGTGGTTAAGGTGTTTGCCACCAAGACTTGCCAACCTACGTTTGATCCCTGGAATCCGCAGGATACAAGGAGAGAACCAACTTTCACAGCTTATTAAACTTCCATATGAATACCATGGCACATGCATATGCATGTTTATACACTCACATACACACATACAATCATGTACTCTTATACTCATACACCCCACACACAATCACAGACACTCCTACACTCATATATATAGATACACATATAATCACACAATTCTCTCTCTCTCTCTCTCTCTCTCTCTCTCTCTCTCTCACTCTCTCACACACACACACACACACACACACACACACACACCCCTGGAGATGGAACCAAGGCTTCCTGTAGGGAAGTGCTCTCTCACCGAGATGCATCCTGGCACCATAGATTTTAAAGTAGTGAAACCTACCAACGTCAGCACATCCCTGAAGATCAGTGAATACTGCTGGTGTTGCTGAGCTGTGGGCTATCCCAGGCTCTATGAGATTCACTCAGGGAGCCTCTGTTCTTGGCCCAGGCCTACTCAGTTAGCTCTGTAGTGGTTCTGTACAGTCAAGGTCACCCAAGGTCAGCATGTAAGTCCGAGAGATGGAAGGCCAGCTTGTGGCCCAGCCTGCCCGAAGTGTCTTTGGCCTGGGGATTTCTGTCTTGGGTTTTCCCCGTTCTTGAGTCAGGAACTTTGTGTTTCTCATTTGGTCTTCCAGACCATCCTCAGGGGTGGAAAATGTCCCACCTCTGGTGTGATGCATGCAGCCTTTCATCTCTTTACAAAAAGCACACAGCTTGCTACAGTTGAAATGGTTTCTGTTGACCTAGGTATGAGTCTGGGAAATGACCAAGGTTTCAGACTCACATTCATAGGTGTATTTCAAAGCTGGGTGTGGTGGTGCCCACCCATGATCCAGGCACTGGAAGGTAGATGTATGAGGATCAGGAGTTCAAGGCTAGCCTCTGCTACCTACCAAGTTTGAGGCCAGCCTGGGCTATCTGAGATCCTGTCTCAACAAAACAAATTAAAAAAAAATCATGGGTTTATTTAAGAAAAAGTAGCACACAAATCTTTGCTTCTTCCCAATAACTTCTTTCTTAGATTCATCCTGTCCCCATGCATGTGTTCCCGCTTAGGTTCTTGTTCTTAGAACCTATAGCAAACAATGTTGTGTGAGTAATGTTATACAGACATTTTAAGGAAGTGTGTTTTGCTGAATCCTTTCTGCTTATTCAGGGCCTGATATAATTGCTGTAGCAGTTTGATAACTGTTTTTCCAATTTAGTGATTCTACACATGCACCCATGAAAATCTTTAAATTGATTGTTGCAAAGTAATTTTTCCTTTTAATATCTCAGCATAAGTGTCTGTCAGTGGCTAGGTATACTATAATAATAATAAGACCACTGTTCCCTCTATAAATAAACCGCCACCCACTGCGCCCCAGTTTTGGGAGGATGGTGGACTCGCTCTAGTGAATCCACAGAGCAGCGGGATGTGCACTGTTAGCACCGGGTGTTCCTGGATTTGCTTCTGGGAACTATGCTTGCATTGTAAGATATAACTTAATCACATAATCCGTAAGTCCAGTGGACCAGAAGAAAGGAAATGCTCAAAGTGAAGGCTTTGAAAGTAGAAAATATGGAAAACTTGTTTAAACAGTTTCTGTTGGCCCAAGTCTAAGTTCTAACACAGATTGATCAGGGTTTGTATGCAGACTCGTAGGTGTATTTAAACACTTCACTGTTAAGAAAACCAAGCCAGGAAATGGATGATAAAATATAGGTGATTTATGGCAAAAGTAATGCAAACAGCAGTCAGTAGGCACTTTTTTTTTTTTAAGCTTAGAGAAGGGGTGGGGGTGCTGGGCTCTACGTCAGCAGATAAATTATGGTCCAGTGATGTTTCTAGAGAGTATGGAGTATTTGCTGTATCTGTGCCTAGGGTTCTGTGGTTCTCAGCTCCGGCTTTGTCCCTGTTAATGCTCCACACCTGTGAACCCCAGTTCCTTGGTGAGAAGGTACAGACTGCTTAGATCAATGGCTGGGTGCTTGTTTCCTTGACCCCTGTCTGGTGACTTACCTTCTCTCACTGGCTTCAGGTAGTGTGGGAGGTCACTCGATATACCTGAGGCTGCTGCCTCCCGTGGGAGTCTGTGGTACTTACAGATGCACATGCTCAGAGAGTTGTCACGATGGGATAGTGTTCATTTCTGCCTCATGGACTGTCCTCCATGGAGTGACCAGCCTGCAGTTCAATTTGTTCAGAGGTGAGATGTGTGTGTGCTCGTGTGTGTGTGTGTGTGTGTGTGTGTGTGTCTGTCTGTCTGTCTGTCTGTGTCTGTGTGTCTCTGTGTGTGATGTCTTGTTAATGTCCTCTGAGGTCATATGAAAATGGAAATCTCTCTTTTGTTTTGTTTTGTTTCAGACACTTCAAACTGGGTGATGGTGAGACACCCTAAGGCTTTTTTTTTAAGGAAAAAAAAAAGATTTATTTTTATGTCCATTTGTGTGTGTGTGTGTGTGTGTGTGTGTGTGTGTGTGTGTGTGTATGCCACATATGTGTGGGTGCCCACAGAAGCCAGAGAGGGCCTATAACTTAATCACATAATCTATATGCTTGAGTTACAGGCAGTTGTGAGGCACCTGGAAGGGTGCTGGGAGTCAGACACAAGTCCTTGGGGAGACCAGCAAGCACTCTTAACTGCGGAGACACCTCTCCAACCTGACTCCAAGGCTTTGGGACACCCATTCTGACTCCAAAATATTAAGGGACTAAAGGATGAAAGGATATCTTGTTCTGTTGTTATTTAATATCCATATACCAAACTCAAACATCAGCCATATAACCTGAATATTCCTGTTAACATCAAAGTCAGGTAAAAATTCCTTTGTGAGATGCTCTGTACGTCTCGTGCTAAAAACTTTCTGTGAATGCATTAATAAATTTGGATAAAATGTACTGAAAAGCACATTTTATGTATAGGGAAATGTATAGACGGAACATTCTATCCCCAAAAGCAAAACCACCATAAACTGCATCACTGTATCACCAAATACATGCAAGTGATGTTGAAGTAATCCAAAGCTTTGCCAGTCAGAATGGAGATGTGTTAGCATAATGAAAAGTACTAGAACTTAATAATTCACGCTCCAGTAGACTGAATGTTTTAAAAGATGCCAATTTTTCTGGTGTAGCCGACTCTCATAATAGCTTTCCGTCTGCCAAGAAGTGAGCAGCCTCCTTGTCCATGTACTTCCGCCTGCTGTGCCGTCATAGTCTTGGCTAAGTGACCCTGCAGCCCGAATAAACTGTCCCTCCTTTGTCACAGGCTCTGTGACACTTGTGAAACTGAAGACGAGCTAGGTCTCAGGCATTGGCAGTGGGTGTGTAAGTTGGACTCATCTGTTTGGAGAACATTGCAGGCCGTGCATACAAACCGCACTTCTCTGTCTTGACGTAGTAATTCCAATTCTAGAAACCCATTCTGGAAAAACAGAAACTATTTACGAGTGGGTTGCTGACCCTGGCTTCATTTGGTGCAGCAGACAGTTAGGTGATCCCTGCGTTTAGAGGCAGGGGAATATCCAAGTACACTTGGTGAGAGACTGTGTGCTTTGTACTGTTGTTACTAACACCACGACCAAAGCAATGTGGAGAGCGGAGGGCTGATTTTCGCTTACAGGTTTCAGTCCATCATGGAGGGAGGCGAGGCAGGAATCTGGAGGCAGGAGCTAAAGCAGAGACCGTAGAGCTGACTACTGACTTGCTTCTTTTTTTAAATTGTTCTTTACATTTATTTTATCTTTTGATAATTTTATACTTGAGCTCTGTTTAACATCATTTCCACCCCACCCACTTCCCCTCCAACTCCTACAGTATCACTTCCTTTCAAATTCATGACTTCTTTTGTTACTGTTTAATTATGATTGATCTATGACTCAACACACACACACACACACACACACACACACACACACAACCTGCTGAGTGCATTTAATATTGTTTGTGTATGAATGTATTTAGGGCTGAACACTTGGGAATGGATAACCTGTCAGGGGCTCATCCCCAGAAGAGAAAAATGAGACCTTCATGATGACATCAGCTAGCTTTCTTCTGCAGCCCTGGCCTGTCTGCCTAGGGATGGCGCCTCCCACAGTGGGCTGGACCCTTCTACATCAGTTAGCATGCGCACAGGCTGATCTGATGGCAGCAATTCCGCAGTTGAGGTTCCCTCTTCCCAAGTGTGTCAAATTGGCAACTGAGAGTAACCATGGCAGTGGCAGAGATGTAGCCATGCGAAACACCACATTAAACCACAGCAGGGATCTTTATTAGAATACTCTTTGTAGAGATACAGGAATGTTTGTACAACACACCATCAATCTCATCAATTAATACACTGGAAATGTGTTTACCCACAAGGCAGTGTACTAGGCCCATGGGGGTGTATTGCGCATACATAAGAATTGCCTGTGAGAAGGAGTCCTGAGGGGGAGTGATAATGTTATTAACTTAATAATGTTATTGTTGTCAATAATGAAGACTTCACTATGCCAAGGGACTCTAATCTTGTAATAAAAGTGTTTGTACCAATATGTAGAGTATATAATGTAATTTGGGAAGCCAGAAAGAAAAGGACCACAGAGAAGTTTTCTTTATTCATTATGCTGTCCACTACTTTCAATTTTGTTTAGTGACAGGGTTTCTCTGTGTAGCCTTGGCTGTCCTGGAACTCACTCTGTAGACCAGGCTAGCCTCTGAAAGATAAATAAAAAGAAAAGGAACATGACTGTTCCTAGGTATAGTGGAGGAGAAGGTTTATTATAGATATGATGGAGAGGACAGCCAGAGGCAGGGACATCTGGGAGAGTCCAGAGTGAACATGACCCTGAGCCAAGGAGGGGTCAGAGGAGGGGGAGGGGCAGAGAGGAGAGCCAGGTGCAGCAGCCAGGAGGCCCAAAAGAGAATAAACAGAAAGGCCAGGTAACTAAAATGGTTGGATTATACAGGGAAGGGCAGCTGGAGGAAGAGCAGCCGCCCAGCCTCTGGGCTAGAGAAGTTTAGGGTAGGGTGAAGTATGCCTGCCAAGAGGGACCTGTAACAGTTAGGGACTGCGGGGTGCAGGGAGAACCTGGTGGCCAGTGTTTGCCTTGATAAGTTAAATAGGCACCTCAGCCTTTTGTCCCAGATTTGAAACCTAACAGCCTTGAACTTACCAAGATCCGCCTGCCTCTGCCTCTGGAGTGCTGGGATTAAAGGTGTACATTGCCACTGCCCAGCTCAGAAATTTTTATTTTTATAAAAGCTGACTATGCTTTAGCGTGTGAGTTGGCAAGGCACCATCCTCCTATTTGACAGATGAGAACACTGAGGCCTGGGGCTTCATACTTCTTGGAATCAGTGAGCTGGATTTAAACCCAGGGAGTCTAGGATATCTGCCACAAGACAGTGCTTCACATACAACAACAGACACGGTCGGACACTCCTTCCTCCCAAAGCACAGCTGCGTGAGCAGTGCAGGTTGGGAAGCCACTGGGGAGCAGGCCCTTCTGGACCAGAGCTCAGTAGCCACACGTAAGTCTCCATGCCGGCTCACTGTCTGTTTTGTTCTTGTGGCAAACAGCGGTCTGTGGAAGTGAACTCAGTCTGGTGTGGCTGAGTTGAAGTCTCCTCTCCCTCATTTTCCAGCAGTGTGGGAGCCCTCCTCACTCTCTGGGACTTGTCCCTGTCCTCCCTGGTGAGGGAACCCCATGCTGAGCTGACTCAGATGTCCTGTGACTTGAGGACTGTGGCGTTGGCTTCATGCCCCATCCCATGGTGGGTGCCGTGTTCCCGCAGGCTGTTCCAAAATACTTGAGCTATGGAGAGGGGATGTGGCTGAGTCGGGAGAGTGCTTAACTAGGAAGGCATGAAAAATCCTGGGTTTTATCCCCAGCATCACATAAAACAGGGTATGGTAGTTGTCTTAGTGGGAGTTCTCATCGCTGTGATCAAACACCATGACCAAAAGCAACTTGGTGAGCAAAGGGTTTATTCTAACTTATCACTCAGCTCAATCCCTTATCCAAGAGGTCTGGGTAGGAACTCAAAGCATAGACCCAGAGGCAGAACCGATACAGAGACCATAGAGGGGTGCTGCTTCCTGGCTTGCTCAGCCTGCTTTCTTAGAGGAGCCAGGGCCACCAGCCCAGGCATGGCCCCATCCTCAGTGAGCTCGGTCCTCCCACACCAATCATCAATAAAGAAAATATCCCACAGGCTTGCCAGAACACAAACAAACAAACAAACTCTGTATATCTGGCCAGACGTGGTGCTCATCTATAATCCCAGCACTCAGGATACGATGGGTGGATCTCTATTTCAGGCCAGCCTGGTCTACATAGTTAGAAAAAGAACTGTGTATGTCTATGGGCCTGGCAGCCATCCACTTATGCCCAGTACAACGTCTCAGGGCTCAGGGGCCTACACGTTTGTTACCTGCGCTTGTGTGTTTCCACCATGGGAAGCTAGAAGTGTCACCAGCAGGCTTCATTTCCACCTGAAGATCCCTAGCATCCATTCCTGCCCTCTCGTTTCCAAACCACCTCTCCTTACATGGTGTTCTGGAGCCCTGTTGCTTAGCGCTAACCTCTTCTATTCCTGAACACCTCTTTTGCGTGTAGGGAGGGCTTCTGTGTATTGTGTTGCCAATGGTAGAAATAATATTCATTTCCCCCCTTTGGTCCCCTATGTCTGAGGCCACAGAGAATCGCTTAGGGTCCCAGCTGTATGGCTTGATGTGGGAGCATGACCAAAGCCTGGTGCTCTCTTTTCTCCCGTTTTTGTGAGCCCAGAGGACCCTGCCGTTCTGTAGGCTGCTGGTCCCCGCAGGGAAGGGGGTTCTTGTTTTGCTGGAAGAAACACTGCTTGGCAGGGCACCACAGCCCCTCCCGGCTGCCTGCAGCCCCCTAATTGCAAACACATGGGCTAGTCCCCCTCTGAGGACTCCTGATGAGGGCTGTGTGCATCCCACCCCTGGTGTCCTGTTTTTCGTCAAGGAAACCGGGGTGTCATATACCAGGGTCAGAGGACAGCTGCTTCAGGTGGGGAACAACAGCATTTGCTTGCATTTTGTCTTCCTCCATTTCCTGCAGCACTCATGGGGAAGGCCTTTGAAATCTCTCTCCTTTCCCCTCTTTTCCTGACAATGTGTTTGTGATTACAGACCTCTGAGTGTGCTGTCTCGAGTAGGGAGGCCTTTCACACTGCGCATGTGTGTTCCTCCCCACTCCTGAGAGAAACCTATTCATTTCCCCCTGATGGACTAGCCAGGGCCTTGCCACCCTCTGGACCTTGAATCTCCAGGAGATTCCACACCGAAGCCATGAGTGTGTCAGGGGAATCTAATAGACTTGCTGTCCAAAAGACCTGGGCTTATTCTTTTGGTTGTTTTGAAATGGCCTTTCCTAAAGCCCAGGCTAGCTTTGACTCACTCTGCACTAATAATCAAGGACGGGGCTGGAGAGGCGGTCATGTCAACCTGAGGACAGGATTTGAATCCCTAGAACCCGTGTGTCCTCATTTGCTTTATTCCAGTGATAAACACCATGCTCAGGACTGTGGTCATAGCTCAGCAATTAAAAGCAGTGGCTGTTCTTGCAGAGAACCCCCCAGCTCCCACATGGCTGCTTACAAACATCTGTAACTCCGGGTCCAGTGGGTCAGACACCCTCTTCTGGCTTCCACGGACACCAGGCACGTGGTGCACAGATAAATACACACATACACAAACAAGCAAAACTCCAAAATACCATGACCAAAAACAACCTGGGTAGGAGGAAATGGTTTGTCTCACGTTGTCCACCATAGAGGGAAATCAGAGCAGAAATGCCAACAAGGCAGCAGCTTGAGGCTGGACCATGGAGCGATGCTGCTTATGGCTTGTCCCCTAAGCTACCTTTCTTATAGAGCCCAAGCCCACTTGCTTAAGGATGGCACCGCCCACAGTGGTATGACATCTATTAACAGTCAAGAAGATGCCCCATAACTCAGCCACAGGCAAATCTGATGACGACAGTTCCTCAGCTGAGGTTCTCTCTTCCTGGCTGTGTCAAGCTGACAACCAAGGTTATCTATTTTACCGTGTAAATGCCAAGTGGCTGTGGGGGCCCACTCGTAATCCAGCCTTGGAAGGCGGAGACAGGAGAATCTCAGAGCAACCTGGCTAATGGGATTATCCATATTGGTGTGCTCTGGTTTTGACTGAGAGACCTTGCCTCAGTGAATAAGATCCATCATTCTCCACTACAGTTCCTTGTGGTGGGGAAGGAATAGTAGCAGGATCATGAGGAGGCAGCTGGTCACATGGTATCTACAGCAAGGAAGCAGAGAGATAAACAGTGGTAATCAGTTCACTTTCTCCGTTTTAGTTAGTCTAAGACCACAGCCCACAGAATGGTGCTGCCCACAGTGGACAGAGCTTCTCATTGTAGTAACCTAATAATAGATGTTCATCGTAAGCATACCCAGAGGCTTTTATCCCAGTTGATCTAGAGACAATCAAGTTGAAGATATTAGCCATCACAGGTGCCAAAGAGATCTTGCTACTTGCATTTGTATTGTTAACCCATTGGCCAGTAGCGGAACCCCCAAACCCACCCACAGGCTCTGTGGATGCATGGTTAAGCTGCTGTGCCAGCACTCAAGGTAGCATCCATTGGTTCTACAGAGAACCACAGGGCTTCTCTTGCTTTTCTCCCTCCAGGAGATCCTGGTAGGAATGATTCCGGTGTGATAATCATGCCATTGGACCTTAAGGTTTCAGCCAGCACCTGGGGTCCAGGAGATGGCAGGGGCTTATCGAGAGACTTGGCTGGTACGAGGCAGGTTGTAGAGGTGGGTGGAGGCCCAGATCGTAGCTTCGGGGTGTGTATGGCATATGCCAAGGTTGTGCAATTGCAAGCAAAGCTCTCTTTGAGGGGAAGGAAGAACTTCAGCCATGCGTATCAGACAATGGCAATCTGTCATCTTGCAAGTGGCTAATGTGCAGTTCTGTGACACAGATTTGAGTAATTAGAGGATTTGATCGCCAGCCATGTGAAACCTAGACGAACATGGCTCTCCGTTCTTGGAAAGAAGTCAAAGACTGGGGCCATTTGAGCGAGTCGTGATTTTTGAACGTGGCCACAAGCGAGATTGATTTAACTTGGCAGAAACTACAAAAACAAACATGGGTTGAGAACAGCAAAGGCTCTTGTGATCCTGCCCTGGCCTTGGAGAAAAGGAAATGCTTTGTCAGTTGCACCCAGGGGCTGGAAGGCTGTGAGGCTCCCCACCCCCACCTGAGGATTTTAGTCTGGGACAGTTATAAACAAAACCTGGAGACACTCACATAGCTGCGGCCCCTCCCCTTCCTCCTTCAGTGGGTTACCAGCTAGCTGAGCCGTTCTTCTCCTTTGGCTTTTATTCTCCAAGTAAGTCTTAATCGAGATCTTTAAACCCAGCCTTGACTTTCTTTCCATTGCCAGGGATATCAGATGAGGGCCTCGTCTTTGTGAGATGGCCTTGGGACTGTTCATTCAAGGCTATCCCTGTTGGTGGGTGGTGGACAGGGTGTTTGCTTTCTGAACTGGTGGCCATGGTTGGTTTCTGAACAGGTTGGTCCTGGTGTCCACTGCCTGGATCATTGTGGCCCACAGAGGCCCATGTCCCTGGGGTGGAATGCGCTGTTCATGGGCCTTCCAGGGCTCGACCCAGTGAGCAGAGGCCCTTCCCTGCCTCCTTGTGGTAGTGACAGTCTCTTCTAAGACACAAATGCATCCAAGGGTAAGCTTATCCTGACTTGCTGGACCCAGCTGTGTTGGTTGATGGTGCTGGTGTGTAGCCATTGGGCTGTGGTGGCTTCCCAGAGCCGCTCCCAGGGCTTCATTAGTGGAGGTCTGTTACTGTTGTTTGAGGTTGAGGCAGGGATGCCAATTCGCTACATAGCAGTCTTCCTTGCCGGGGAGTGCTGACTATATTAGAAAGGAGGTTAAGCATTTCACCAGGCCCAAGACCCTGGAGGAGCGCAACAAGTTTGTGTCATTTTTGAAGGCGGATGCTGACATTGCCCAACTCCCTGCTTCAGGGCCCTGTGGCAGGAAGGAGGGGTATCTGGTAACAGGCAGAGCCCCAGCCCTAGTGTTTTCCCCACTGGGAGTTCTTGGTAGCCAAGGTGAGCCTTGAACTTCCTATTGCTAGGAAGAAGACTCATACTGGTCCTCCTGCCTCCATCTCTTAGTGCTCGGATTACAGGGTGAGCCCACGTGCAGTTTGTGAAGAGCCGGGGATCGAAGCCAGGCTTCCACACATGCTAAGCAAGCCCTTGATCAACTGAGCCATACCCCCAGTCCCCCGCCTCTATCTTTCCTCAGAAGTGCTCTCGGTCTCCACAGTAACATGAAAACCTTGAAATACATCCCTTTCAAGGTCTTGCCACATTTTTATATTTAAGAGAACAGACTCACTGTAGTCCAGTTTGCTCACACAGTGATTGCGAGTTTTCCTCCTGTCTTAATTTTGAAAAAAATTAGGCTCAAGATCAGTTATAATTGGCCCAGGAAGGTCTTTGCCCTGTTGTAGGTCTTTTTCTCTCTGGAGGAGAAATAATGTCTACTCACCCCAGATAGGGTGCGGATGACAGAAACAATGTAACAATGCTACCCCAGAGCAGCGAACCAGTGAGTTTATCCAGGGATACTTAGAGGAGCGCGCACAACTTGTGAGTGGTTCGGCCACTAAAGACAAAGTATTCTTTTTCCCCAATGACTGATAAAGGCCGGTATATCTTGGGGAGGGGTGTAGCCTCATAAACTCTCCCCCTGTAACTGTTAATGGCCTATAAATCCTTGAAGGGCAGGGCCTGGTGAGTGCCTATCCCTCCATCCTGAAGTTAATGGGCCTTTCCTTGTGCAGGTCTCCTTGGGGTGCTCCCACCACAACCCCCACCCTCCACACCCTTGCTTCTTTAGCTTGTTCACCCCCTGTAGATGGTGTTCTGGTCCCTCTCTAGAACACAGGATATCATTTAAGGGGGGGGGGGCTGGGAAGTCCAAGAGCACAGCACCAGTATTTACATGACTTCTGTTGGTGACCTTGTGCTATTCCCCTTCCTACTGAAAGTGTCATGGCAGGTTTGTAGTGGGGGTGGTGGTGGCTGGGAGGGGGTCAGGGGCAGACTGCTTTATTAGAAGTCTGTTCTCCAGATGGCAAATTCACTTCTTGAAGAAATGCATTGATCTCTCTCTCTCTCTCTCTCTCTCTCTCTCTCTCTCCTCTCCTCTCCTCTCCTCTCCTCTCCTCTTCCTCTTCCTTACCAACCCCACCCCCATCAACCCTCATCCATGTAGTTCTGGCTGTCCTGGAACTCACTATGTAAACAAAGCTGGCATGGAACTTACAAGGATCTGCCTGCCTCTGCCTCCCAAGTGCTAGGATTAAAGACCTGTGCCACCACACCGGGCTGCTTTGATCCCTCTTAATGACCTAATCACCTCTAAGATTTTTATTTATTGCCAGGTGATGATGGTGCACGCCTTTAATATCAGCATTCTGGAGGCATTGGAAACAGTTCAAGCTATTCAATTGTCTCATTTATCCAGAGGGCCTGCTCCAGCTGGAGGCTCCACAGCCTCATAATTCATGTGCTTCCATTTGTTTGGCTATTTGTCCCTGTGCTTTTCCAATCTTGGTGGTATCGTGTGTGTGTGTGTGTGTGTGTGTGTGTGTGTGTGTGTGTGTGTGTGTGTGTGTGTGTGTGTGTGTGTGTGTGTGTGTGTGTGTTGGGTATACATGAGCCACAGTGCCTGTGTAGAGGTCAGAGGACAACTTTGTGGAGATGGCTCACCTCTTCCACCTATCCATGGGTTCTGGAGTCCATCAGGCTTGCCCTCAGCACTTTACTCCTTCTCACTGGCCCCCTTATTTCCTTTTAAAGGCTTACCACCTCTCACTGTTGGTACACTGAGAACCAAGTTTCAATATCAGTTTGGAGGGGGTAAGCTCCATACTTACCTCCTATGTAAACCATAGGAGCCCACCATGCCATTTCCTTAGAAATAATGGCATCAGCCCAGTGAGGCCAACCAGCAGTAAAGCAACAATAGACGGGGTCGCAGATGCCAGTAAGCAGGGGCAGGAGGAGGTTGATGGAGTGTGAGCAGGGTGGGGTGCCTCAGAGGTGGTGCTGAAGACTGAATTGAAATGGCAGCTTTTAGAGGGAGATAGACCTTGAGATGAAGTGATGCCAAATCTGTAAAGTACACACTTCTACATCTTATAGGAAAAGCTAAGGTTCACCAAGTCCAGTAGGACGGTCAGGTGGCTACCTGGAGGAAAAGGCAGGGCTGTCTCAAGAGTGGAGGCCAGCCTTTTGCAGCTCTGGGGAGGATCTGAAGCTTTGGTTGGAGTGGATGTCTTTGTCAGGCGTGTGTGAGGAGGTATGGGCTTGAGAGGCCAGGGGTAAACTGCAGCTGGGGTAGCGGAGTTTGCTGTTAGGACTGTGGACAGGGAAGAGAGAAGAGGCTGGGCCCAAGTCTCTTCTGGGAAGAGACCTGAGGACTGATGCACGGGCCATAGGAAATCAGGAAGGGGAGTGAGATGGTCTCGACCAAGCAACTGGACAGAAGGAAGGCGGTGCTGCTTAACAAGTCCACTGAAGAATTTGCTGAAATGGGAGATTCTCAGACCAAGAACAGTGTCCATGAACAATCTTACAATGATCCAGAAAACCAGGGTTCATGAAAATAGACCCCCAGGTGGTACCTTCCATACCAGTATCCCTCCTGTGTGGGTGCTCCATTTGCATATGGATGCCATCTGTGTGGGTGCTGGCTGTTTCTGTATCGTTCTCGTGTTTTGGAAACATCTCTCTCCAGTCATCTGTCTGTTGCTGGGCCATGTGATATCCTGGAGTAACCAGTGAAGGTGGGGCTGGGGGCTGATCTGCAGGGCATAGTCCTGGGTTTCTTCAGATGCCATTACAGTTTTTGCTTGTGGGGAATCTCCCTGGAAGACTGTCTCCTCTTGGAGGCTGATGGATGAGGTGCTGTCCATTCTTCAGTAAGAAGATCCCTTGCTAGCTGGCAGATGATGTCTGAGGCAAGAACAGTATTTACAGTGTTTATCTGAAGATTAGTGAAAATCCTGTGATTCACTGTGAGCCTGTCAAAAGCAAGAGTCAAGTGAATGCCTCTGTCTAGTCCACCCACTTTACCTGCAGATAGTTACTGTTCTGCTCAGCATCATTTTCAAACTGTGTGTTCTGTTTGTTTTTATTAGCATGTAGTGTATTAAGTTTTGTTGCAGAAATTTCAAACAAAATTCTTTTCCATTAATTCTTTGCCCCTTAATTCTTCTCTGTCCCCTGCCTACATTGTCCCTTCTGTACTCAGAAGCCCCCTCTTAGTTCCCATAGCACGTTTTCTGTTCCCCCTTCCCCAACATGTCCCCCAAAATGTGGTCTCCTATCAAATTTCATAGCTTATACTCACAGCCACCTGTATAGTACATACATATAAACATATATGGCTAGCATTCATATTTTAGAACATGAAAATTTTTGGTCCCTGTATTGCAATTTCCTTTAAAATTGTTTTAGTTTTTTTTTTTTTTTTTTTTTTCCAAACGATCGGCCACTCTTTACTGTGAATGGAAATGCCTGCGGTTTCTTTGCTACTTGAGAGAAGCTGTACAGCTCTGTAATGACTGCTTGTCAGAGAAAGTTGCCTTATACATGGCCTGGGTCAGAGGCCATCTGTCATTTAAAAGTGAAATGCAGATCATTTATCACAGAGAGGGTAGTTGATGTTGTTGGAGTTCGTTCTTGAACTTTCTCTTAAGCCCATAGTGTAAGCAGACCTCACAGTTCTCTAGAATCAAGCTGCTTGCACCCACTGATCCTGCCTTTGGTCCAGTTACCATTTTTCTGTGCCTCGTTTGTTGAGCAGATGTGAGAGGATGTTTCTGAGCTGTTGCTGGTGATTTGGCTGGGTGTTTAGCAAGGGTGTCATCAAAAGTGACAGAGGAGTTTAGCTAAGCCAGGGAGACAAACAGAGTCTGGACTAAGTTCTTTGTTTTCCATTTTATATTCTAAAGACTCTTATTTCACAGTCATGTTCTGAGTGTGAACTGCCCACTCAGTGTCCTGCGTATTAACCCCCTCTCCCTTGTGCATACCACAGTGCTTTAGATGCAGGCCCAAGTCCCTTGTATAAAAATGCCATGGTGGCAGGGTGCGACGGTGTACACCTTTAATCCCAACACTCAAAAGGCAGGGAAAATGGATCTCTGTGAGTTTGAAGCCAATGTGGTCTACCTGATGAGTGAGTTCCAGGGCAGCTGTGGCTACATAGAGAGACCCTGTCTCAGAACAACAAAAATGCCAGTGCTCACACCTCACCTGTCCCTGTATTCTACACTTTAGCTCATCCTCCATTATTCATGCCAAAAGTAAAAATTACAACAGAGAGTTTCTCTATGGGTTTATTTCAATGTGGATTGAACCTAGGCCCTTGTACATTCTACAGCAAGTACTCTGCCCCTGAGCTACCCCTCAGCCTCACTTTGCAGACCTTAATAGGCTGCATTTCCATTTTAGAATCTAACAGCATCCAAAACAAAAATGGGTGCACATACCCTGCCTACCAGATGGGAAGTGCTATATTTTTAGCTAGAGAAGAGGAAATGATGTACATAAGACACGGGGAATGTTGTAGTAGAGAGACCGTGAAAACAGTGACATTTCCTGTCAGTCTGTCTTGAGTATGGACTATTTGACTGCTCATCTTTGATTTTTTTTTTTTCCAAGACAGGTTTCTCTGTAGCTTTGCGCCTTTCCTGGATCTCACTCTGTAGCCCAGGCTGGCCTCGAACTCACAGAGATCCGCCTGATTCTGCCTCCTGAGTGCTGGGATTACAGGCGTGCGCCACCGCCGCCCGGCAAAAGCAGTTTTTTCCTTTTTTCTTTTTTTGAGCTGAGAATCGAACCCAGGGCCTTGCGCTTGCTAGGCAAGTGCTCTACCACTGAGCTAAATCTCCACCCCTCATCTTTGATTAAGACTCCACTACTGACCATAGTTATCGGGTAAAATCTGTACATCAAGTCAGATTGTAGTTCACTATACAGGAAATCCCATAGGTCAAACTTCAGAGGTCATCTCTAGAGCAAACAGTCCAGCTAAACACTCATAACACCCAACACAATGTGAATGGCAATGCACAGTTGCACTGTCTGATGAGTTACTTTTCTGGTGGCTGTGACCAGATGCCTGACAAATGCCACTTAAGGATTCCTGCTCACAGTTGAAGTTGCAGTCCATCACGGCGGGGCAGGCAGGGCAGCAAGAGCAGGGGACACGGGTCACACTGCAGTGGTCACGTGTCAGGGAGCAGAGAGATGAACGCCGGTGCTCAGCTCACTTTGCCTTTTCATTCGGTCTAGGACTGCAGCCCATGGTACGATGCCTCCCACATTTGGGGGAGTCCTCCCACCTCAACCAATGTACTGATGTACTAATGTAACCTAATCTTGATCCTCCTCTGCAGACAGGACCCGAGGCGTGTCTCTTGGGTGAGCCTAGGACCTGTTAACCACGACCTCTGTATTAATTAGGGAATAACGACAAGAAAATGGTCTCTATGTGTTTAGTACAGATTCGACCGTCACGGGCCTAGATGCATTTCGCTCACAGGACCAGTGCTGCCTCCTCCATTTTGAGGCTGCAGTTAGTTGAATCCCAGGACACCAAGACCCAACTCTGTTAGCTTAGGCCTCATCACCTTCCTTTCTACAGAGTTCCGCTGTCTTCACATCATCTTGACCCTTGCAAGAGAGAAGCTGGATTTTTTTACTCCTGAGAAGTCAGGTGCACAAAGTGGTTATGTCATAGTTTGAGTGGCAGAGGGGGTCTGTAAACCTCAGGGAGCTGGAGTTTAGCTTTTCTTTTAATTTGTGGATTTCTTCCGAAGTGTGAACTGAGCAGCTGGACGGCTTTTGTGGTCAGTTAGTGTGAAGGTTTGCTCCTGTTTTCTGTTCATATGACATAGCTAGATGGAACCGTCAGTCAGTGGACAGTGAGGAAGCCATTGTCCTGCCCTGGCCCTCCAGAGTCTCTCATGCTGAAGCCTAGGGCCACCGCTGTCCTCACAGCATGCACACAGGATAAGGACAGGGACAGAGTCCTCTCTGGAAAGATGACAGAGCCTGGCTGCTTCATACTACTGGGGGAGACACTTTCCAGTGTCAGAAACAAGCCAGGGTGAAACATTTAATTATTTATTGTGTGTATTGTACCCCTGTTTACATGTGTGAAGGTGATACATACACATACAAGCATGCACATGAAGGCCAGAGTTAGACACTGAGTATCTTATGTAATTGCTCTCCATATTATTTTTGAGACAAGGTCTCTCACTAAAAGTGGGTCTCACCATCAGGCTAGACTAGCTGGCCAGGAGCTGTGGAGATGCTCCTGTCTCTGCCTCCCCAACATTGGGATTACAGATGTACCGCCATGCTTGGCTTTTTATGTGGGTGCCAGGGGTGGAAACCCCGCCCTCATTTTTTGAATGGCAAGCTCTTTCCTAATTGGTCCATCTTCCCAGCCAGTTGATGTAACGTTTGAGTTTACAGCTTCTCCTTTGGGAGAGAGCATGCCATGCAGTTCCCAGTGAGCGTTACACCGTTGCGGTTTGTAGCTGGCTCTGGATTTCTGCCACACTGAGCTTTCCCGGTGGCCTTTGCTCCTTCCTGGCATCCAAGGGCTGCTCTGCTTGGGGAGACCTGCTTTTTCTCAGGCCATAAACACCCTTCCCTGAGAACTGTGGCACAAGGGAGAGTCAGAAAAGCCTCTGAGATCTGTCAGAGCTGGCCTAGAATTCATATTTATTGGTACCAATGGAGTCTTCTGGAGGATGCTCTGGGCTCAGGGCTGGGATTGGTTTTCCCTGACACCCCATTGTTGAGAGGTTCCTCCTGTGTCCAGAAAGCAAGTTCTGCCGTGTGGGCCTGATTACAGTCCACAAAGACCCTTTCTTGTGTCTTGGTCTCGCCCTGAGTCTGTGCTTGACTCCTTTCATGCTGTGGGTTCTGCGTGCTGTTCCAACGATGGCAAACCTTCCCCAGCCCAGATCCAACATCCGGGAACAGTCAGGGTACCAATTAAACAATCTGTGTATGTAATGAGCCCTCCGTAACTGAGAGCATAAATTCATACAGACTAGTAGGAGTTCTGTGGAATGAAAGTTTAGGTCTGTGAAAGCACCAACAACACTAATTTGTAGGCTTTGTACTCGCAGGGGTGTGAGTGATGTAAACTGTGGGAAGCCAGTGTTTGCTCGATGTGTATGCTGAAGTTTGTCTCGTTTCCTTCTCTTAAGGGGGGACACCACTTGCCAAAAAATATTTTCATGTTTTATTATAAAACTATAAAGATATGTGTATGCAGGGGGCATGGGGTGTGTGTGTGCACTCAAGTACAAGTACCTGCAGGGGCCAGAAGAAGGCATGGGATTCCCTGTATTTGGAGTTACAAGTGATTGTGAGTTACCCTCAGGTTACTGGGAACCAAACTTGGGGCCTCTACAAGAGCAGCAACCCCTCTTAACTGCTGAGCATCTGAACTACAAGAGCAATCCGGCCTTTGATTTATTATTATTATTTTATTTGTTGAGTAAATATTTTGGTGGCTTCTGTCCATAGGTACCTGGGCAAGACTGACTTGGGCAATAGTGATTAACTGTACTAAGGAGTGCAGTCGGTGATATCATAACTCAGGATAAGCCGCACAGTTCTGTGGTTAAGGAGAATTAAGTAGGAAAAAGGCAGCTGATGCCAGAATGCCAGGCTGATGGCAGAAATGGAACCCGATGCTTCTCTGCTTTCAGGGCTCACGAAGTGGAGCCCTGGATGTGGGCACAGTCTCCAGCTGCCTTCCCGCCACTGTGAAAGTCACATGGAAGATACTTGTTTTTATATCTTGGTCAGAAGGCCTGAAGAAGGAAGCATTTTTCTTTATAGGAGAAAGGGACTTGGCCAAGAACTGCAGGTGTAACTGAGTTTCCTGACCACTGTCCCACTTCACACACAGCCAGCTCCAACCCAAGTGCCATTTATGAGGCTCCAGTGTTCAAGGCAGGACACTCACACACTCACATGCCTGACACCCCCCCGACCCCCAGAGGTGCTGATCCTGTCTTGTGTTTGGAAAGAACATTTGATGTTGATTTTCACACTCATTTTGACTCTGTGGACTGACTGGCATCTGAGGCTCCCTGAGGTCTCTCCTCCAGAGCTCAGGGGCATCATTGCTTTGAGGTTACTTAACCTATGTGGGAAATATGAGGTTTGGGTGCTGCTGACCAGTAATTCACTCAGCCTGCTCGTTTTCGTCTACATTTTCTTTTCCGGAGACTGGATCTGGGTAAACAGAACTGGAGGCATTGTGTAGGTGGGGCAGAAATGAAGAATTCAAGGATCTGAACAGCACACCAAAGCAAAGAGGGAGTCAGGGCTCTTGGAAAATCAGGAGAATATTCCCCTCCCCCGCCGCCAAAATGGGACTTACATTTTAAAGTGTGTCAAGAATTTGTTTTTGTCTGTCTGATCCTCTATCACTGCTCTGTGTGTGTGTGTGTGTGTGTGTGTGCGCGTGTGTACTGAGCTTTCCTGAGAATTAAACCCATGACTCTGTGTATGTTAAATGGATGTTCTAGCACTAGCTGGCCTTCTTTCAATTTTATTTTGAGACATGATGTTGCTTACGTGGCCCTGGCCGGCCTTGAACCTCTTGAAGCCACTTGCCTCAGTTTACCAAGTCCTAGGAGTGGTGTGGAGCATCACATCTGACCAGTTTGTTTTAATCGGGGCTGGTGACGTATGCAGATATGGACACTATTGTCATAAAAGAAGTTTTCATGCTCACAGACTCAATCAAGATACAGGAAGCCCCAGAGTGAGGAGGTAGAGGGGAGGAGGGCCTGCGTGAGCCCTGTGATTGCAGCTCTGAGGGAAATAGTGAGCAAGGCCCATCAATAAACACAGCATTTTGGGGCTGGCTCATTTGAATGAATCCCATGGCTTCTTGTCTTGAGCTGTGCCAGCCATCCTCTCCCTGGCCCTGAAGCGGCTAGGGCTAGGCACAGTGGCCTGGAATGACGGCGAGGGTCAGCTCATTGTTAAGACCCTTGCAGGTCATTGTTTGCTGTCTCTAGGCCACCCTTGGGACAGGCTGTCTCTCTAGGCTCAGCAAGGCAGCAGATGACAAGCGTCAGGAAACAAAGACTACTGCAACTTCCTCAGGGGGACCTTGCTGGAGGAGTCTGGAAGGAGGACCTGGGAAAAGCCACTTTTCTACAGTGGGTTGAACCAGGACCACCCTATTCCCCAGACCCCCCTGACCACAGGTCTCTTTCTCACTCCCTGCAGTGTGGTTCAGGTGCTCCTGGCAGCTCATTGGAGGAATGGCATTCCTACCTCTTACAGGTTCCTGCCCAGCAGGAGTGGGTTGGGGCAGCACTCAGGTGCCTCTTCCCCGGAATCCTGTCTTCTGATTTAGTCCAGCAGCTTCCCACCATGCCCCAGGCTGTGGTGATAACGGAATTCAGACTGGAGTTCAGCTTCCCGAGGTTCAAGAGGCTATTGGTGTGGTTTCCGGGGAAGAGGTTTAACAGCCATGTCATCTCTTTCCCTGTGAAAACCAAGCCTGGCCCAGAGCAATTCTGAGAGTGGATTTAGAAGGCAAACACGAAAAGCCGTCAGCACACACCTTCTGAGAAGCGAGTTTGAAGCCTGAAGCGCTTGCTGGATTGACAGGTGTGGTTTTGCCTGCTGCTTGAGCAGATGCTTTCCCAGCATTACCTCCTGTCATACACAGTCATTTGGTTATAACACGCAGAGGCCCAAACATACCACCAAGCCGGCTTCCCAGCTTTTAGCTTCCGACAGCTGCAAGCAGACGCCCTATATACCAATAGAAACAGTCAGCAAAGGAGTTGCTTGGTGGTTCCTGCTGGCATTGGAAAAGCCCTTGTGTGTGACATGGTAAGGCCTGTGTGAGCCACCCCTAAGGGGCATGGCCAGTGACTTGTAGGGCTGAGTTCTTTGACTGCTGTAAACATTCTAAGCACTAGAAAAAATCCTGCATAGATTTTTTTTCCCCCTTTTACTGCTGAAGTGTCACATGCATACCAAATTGTCCCTTTGAAAGCAGCCCACTTTTACTGTTTACCTAAACCTTCAAGCTTAGTTGTCAGGAGCCATGCAGCCTCGCCTCAGATCACCATATGACTACCTGTCCAATGGGTTTCCTTGGGGTAAGGCACCTGTGGAAACGGACTCTCACTTGGCAAGGACCAGTGGTCCCCGGCCAGTGTAGGAATTTGCAAAATTCATACCGCTTGCAGGCTCTTTTCTCTCTCACTATAGTGTTGATTCTTTGGGTGGTTTTTAGTTCTACTTTGTCAGTCACACATGTAAGAGTTCTAATTTTCCCTGGAAATTCTGTTCTTTCTCAAATATTTCCCCCTAAGATTCAGGTAGGGCCTAATGCTTCTCAAATCTATTATCTGGAATTAATAACTACCATGCCCAAGCCTTGGAACTTTTCTGACTCAATGGAAACGATTAAGTACATATGAGAAAACAACACTTGGAACATTAACCATGTCTCACAGTTCTGGAAAGGAGAGTAAGGCATGCATACACAGAATAGGGAAAAAGCCTCAGGAATACACATAGTGCCAACTGTTGAGAGTAAGTTCCCTGGACACCAAGCACATAGAATCAATGATAGGATCTAGTGTGATCCAATGGGAAAAATGCAATGTAAAGTATGGGATGGAGAGATCCATCTTTACCATATGTGGTAGCTTATATTGGTAGAAGAAGTACGGTATAGTGGGATGGGAAAAGAAGGCCTTATCAAAGTCTGCCTTTTACAGAGAGATTGAGACAGGGGACCCTCTTGTAGAAAAAGGAACTGGATAAAAGCTTATCTTGCAGACATGAAGGAATTGTCAGGGTTTGAATATTGTTGTCCTTTAAACATTGTACCCGTGTTTGTTACTTTTTAACTTTGTAACCACAGGTAGCTGCCAGCTGACATAAGTGCTGTGGAGCAGGATGTGTCTGACTTGGTATTTAGTTAAGCGTGCAAAAATGTTGAACTCTGTGTCTAGAAAAAGGTTATGTAGGGGGTGGGAAAGTGTGTTTGGGGACCCATAAAGAGGAACAATGGGGCTTTTATAATGAGTATGATGTATTTCTTAAAAGTAAAAACAGGAGCCAATAATGAAGCTGTTCTTGTAAGCCTGGTAGAAAACCTCAGAGTATAAAGCCAGCTCCAGCTCTTTCGGGCCACTTGAGAGCAACCCACCTGGTGGCCGGAAGTTTTCCTTGCTCAGACGCTCCTTCCCCATCTCAGGACCTGACTCGAGCCAAGGCTGGACCCTGGCCTTAGTTTTTGTAGAAAGCACTCTCTTCTTGTCAGTCTTTGCTTGGCCTCATGTTTTGTCACGAGAGCAATAGGTCATAATGACGGTAGCAGATACTGGAACAGGCTGGTTTGGGTGCATCCCCATCATTCATGATGTTGTCTGTCTTTCCATCACACAAGAATATGCTGTCACCTAGTGGGTAGCTGAGGATCGGCCGGCTGTGCTCTACAAAAGGGCTTAGTCACCAGTCTGTTTTGTTTGTTTGTTTGTTTTTGTTTTTTTCAGTTATATCACCGGTCTGTAATTTATTAAAGAAAGTTTTTTTTCCTCTTTTAAAATTTTTTTATTTATTATATTTGTGTTTTATACATCAGCCATGGGTTCCCCTGTCCTCTCCCCTCCTGCCCCCCCCCCCACCTTCCCCCCAGCCCCTCCCCTCCATTCCCATCTCCTCCAGGGCCAAGACTCCCCTGGGGATTCATTTAAACCTGGTGGATTCAGTACAGGCAGGTCCAGACCCCTCCTTCCAGGCTGAGCAAAGTGTCCCTGTGTAAGCCCAAGGTTCCAAACAGCCAGCTCATGCACTAAGGACACCAACCAGTCTGTAGCACTGATGGGAGAGGTGACCCTTGAGAAGCTGGGGCCTAGCGGGAAGAAGTTGGATTGCTGGGATATAGAGCTTCAGTCCATCCGGGTGTCTTCCCTGGCTTCTGGCCACCAAGGCGTAAGCTCCCCCATGATGTGCTGTGTTGCCACAGGCTCAAAGCCAGAGGATCAGGTGACCATGAACTAAAACCTAGAAACCCTGAGAACAAATAAACCCTTCTATGTTTTAGGTTCATTATCACAAGTATTTTGTCACAGCAACAGAGAGGCACTTCCCACGGTACTTGCCAGTTTATGGCTTTCTTTTTTTATTTTCCAGCTGCCCCATGATGGGGGTTGGCTGTTTGTGCCTCCCCAAAATCTTACATTTAATTTCTGTTCTATAATGTGCTAGCATCAAGAGGTAAATCTTTAAAAATTAATTAAGTCAGGCCAGGTGGTGGTGACTCATGGCTTTAATTCCAGCACTCGGGAGGCAGAGACAGGCAGATCTTTGTGAGTTCAAGGCCAGCCTGGTCTATAGAGCTAGTTCCAGGATAGCTAGGGCTACACAGAGGAAACCCTGTCTCAAAAAAAGAAAGGAAGGAAGGAAGGAAGGAAGGAAGGAAGGAAGGAAGGAAGGAAGGAAATTAATAAAGTCATGAGGCCCAGCCCATGGAGTTTTGTGAAGAAGGTTAGTATTCTTAGAAAAGAGACACCAGAGAGAGAAAGCCTAACTCAGTGAGCAAGAGGTGTGCAGGGAGATACGAGCTTCCACGTGCCAGAGCTTACTCAGGGCCTCACGTGTGCTGGCTGCTTCTGCAGTTCCCTGCTCCCTCAGTTCTTACGGATCTGATTACTGCTGCCAGCCTCCACTGGAATCCGGCACTGATCACTGATTGCAAGCACCGTGTGACCCTGCGCCAGTGCTAAGCACCTTTACTGGGTAGACGGTACAGTTAACCCCATCTGAGCCACAGGAGCCTTCCTGATGGCTGAGGCTGAAGAATGAGTGCATCTGGTGATTCCGAGGTCAAGTAAATTAAAATAAAATTCAGTTGCTTTTACCAGAGAAGAGGCCATTCCAGAAAACATGCATCATGCCTGAGGCTAGCTCGCTTGACACAGGAGCATAGGGTTGAGGTGCTGGGCTTCTAGTGTGAAACCAGCCCTTTGCCTGCTGAGATCTCTCCTTTCAGTTTTGGGGTGGTGGTGGCGGCAGCGGCGGCGGTGGTAGGGCTCTATCTTAGCCTGCTTCGCACATCTCCGTACTTGAACACTGAAGACCCAGTCCTTTATCATACACAGAACTCATAGGCTCACAGATGTGCAGTCTCAGGGATGGACCAATATTTTATGTGACAAAAGGTTCTGAGCATTGGGGTTGATGGGTCTTGGGGTGTGTGCCATCATGAGTCTGAGATTTCTGTCACTGTCTACAATGGAGCTTGTTACATTCCTGCCACGTTGTCTAGGTGGAAGTGTTCCTTCCCATCAGCCCTCAGCCTGGCTAAACACCCTGTGACCCTGCTCTTGAGATGGGGTGTAGGTCAGCTTTATTGTTATATATTTAATTTAGTGTGTATGCGTGCGCAGCCCGTGTGCATGAGGAAGCCAGAGGTCAGTTTCAGCTGTCTTTCCTCAGGTGTCTTCTACCTTGTTGTTTTGAGATGGGGTCTCTCATTGACCCGGAACTTAACAGGAAAGCTAGGCTGTCGGGCCAGTGAGCCCCAGTGGTCTGTCTCTGGTGCTTTCTCTGGCTGTTGGAGAGCAAACTCAGGTCCTCATATCATACAAAATGACTTGAGTTCATAACACAGTCTCCAAGACCGTGATTCTGTGTACCTTGTTCACTACCAGTTATCTCAAATCACCCCCAGTCTGTGACAGTCGAACCAGCCATATGGTTTACCTGCTCTGCAAACTCCAGTCTCAGTGTCTGTTTCTGGAAGCATCCAGTCAGGGGCCCTGTTCCAAGGGAACCCAGCTACAAACAAGTCCCCAGAAGTGTTTGTTTCTTCTGGGACATACCTGTATCAGTAGACTAGTCCTAGATGGCAGTGCCTTGTGTGACACACCTTTCCCTCTCTGCTTCCTAGAGTGTCTGGCTGGGCCTCACACACAGTTCCACTAGCTTCAGGCCACACAGAGGGAACACTTTAATGCCTCAGTTCTACACAGGCACACAAATCCCACAAGAAAACAGTGACTCAAAGCAGTTTGAGCCAAACCCTTATATATGGGGGCAGACAAAGTGTTGGAGACTGGAAACATCTAGGACACAGGGGCCGGGGCCTGGGCCTGGACAAGCCATCATGGAGAAGGGGGCAATTAAACTCAGAGTAGTGAAAAATCCAGGGAGAAATGACCAGGTGCTAACTAACCCGTTTTGTGAAGACAGAGCTAGGTTCGCTGACATGCCATGGTCTGTCTCCCACGCTTGGAGTTATTGATAGGCAAAAGCAATGGCTGATGGGAAAGTGCACCTGGGGTAGTACTGGGGAGACAGCCTTCCTCTGCAGGGGATGTCCTGCCATGGAGTGTGCCAGCGTTCCCAGCATGCCCTGCTCTCAGATGGCCTCATGTCTGCATGACTTTACTCTCCAGGATGAAAGGGTCTCAGGCCTCTTCGCACATCCACTTTACATGGTGCTAGACTTGGCATCTGTTTTGGTAAATATTTTAAACAGGGCTGTGGCCTGTTAAGGGTACATTGCTGTCTTGGACCTAGTGCTTATGGAGGAGCGCACATTTGCATAAATCATGAGTCTCTTTGGAAATGCAGCTGCAAACTTGGCTGGGGTGGGGTGGGTGCTGTTGAAGGGCTGTGAGCTTCTGGGCTCGCCTGCTTCTCTCTCTTCCTGACCCAGGCCCTGTTCCTGTCCCTCCAGTGGTCTCTTCTATTTGCTTTTTAAAAAGGAATTTAGTTTTATTTTATGTGTGTGTCTTTTGCCTGCATACACACACACACACACACACACACACACACACACACACACACACACATATATACACATATATATATAACCACTGCCTGTATGCCATTCCTGCATTCCTGGTGGTGACGGGAGGCTAGAGCAAAGCATGGGATCCCCTGGAACTGGAGTTACCAGATCGCTTGAGCCACCATGTGAGCACTAGGAACTGAACCCAGGTCCTCTTCAAGAAAATCAAATGCTCTGAAACACTGAGCCATCTCTCCAGCACCCCACAGACACCCCTTTTGAGACAAGGTCTCCCTGTGTAACTTTGGTTGACCTGGAAACAGCTATGGAGACCAGGTTTGTCTCCAGCTCCCAGAGATGCATCTGCCTGTGCCTCTTGAGTGCTGGGCTTAAAGCTGTGTACCACAGTGCATTAGAGTTTATTACTGCTGAGCTCAGCAAACTATTGTGTGATTCCTAGGGAGCTGAACAAATGCCTCTTTACCCTAGATGGGGCACCTGAGGCAAATATGTAATAAACATATTACACCCAAGTCTAGCTTAGGGAAACAGTGAGCTTATTGGGGTCACTTAGAGGTGCGTGGGTGACTCAAAGGCAATGCAGCACTGAAAAGCCCACCCTAGCATGGGTGATGTCCATGAAAACCACATCCCCAGAGCTCACTGTGCAGCTTGTGGTAAGGCTGAGGGACTACTCAACCCTAGCAGTTATTACTCCTTGCTTGGGTATTAGCTTTACCGATCTTGTAATTTCAGGAACTTCCTGAGACTTGTGCATTTTACTTCCTGATTCCTAAATTGCCTCACTCCAAGAGGGAGTATTTTAATCTGGTATAAATAGCCATATAACTCTCAAAGGGAAGGCTGCAGAGAAATCACAATCTTTCATCCTGCAGGTCAAGTATTTCCTTAAATAGCATTTCTGGCATCCTGAAGCTCTCTTGAGCCAGCCAGTGTGTTCCTACCACCTCTGAACAGGACAGGCTGGCTGCAGAAATTACATTACAAATATAGAAAGGCGTTAGTCCCTGATAAACCTACTGAGCTGAAAACCTATAGAGCATGCTCGCTGAGGCAGGCTAAAACCTGTGGTGTCAGCCATTTCTCCTCAGAGCTGATAGGATGCTGCAGTTTGCTGCTGTCCTCAGCTTGACAGAGGGGCAGACTGCTTATTGCCATTCAGAGAGAGGTCCCAGTTAAAAATAAGAAGTAAAGTTCTTGCCATATTCAGTCTCTTTTAGGACCATCATAGAGCTGAGCACTGTGAGCTGAGTAACCTGTAAGCTAAGGACCCCTTGGATACTGGGATGGGGATATGTGCACAGTGCTGTTCTCCAAGAAGCCCAGTGAACCAAAGAAACAAACACAACGGCTGGGCAGGTGGCCCCTGCTGGTCGTTCTAGGAAGCTGAGGCCGGAGGATTGCCTCAGATTCAAGGCTGTCTTGGTGTACATGAGTTCTAGACCATCCAGACATAGTGAGACCCTGTCTCAAAAAAATAAATGAATAGAACACCACCACCACGCCTGTCCACCAAAGCAGAGTAAAACAAGACACAAAGAAATAGGGCCTTTTGGGGAGGATTTAGTGAGGCAAGTATTTGCTGTGTGTGTCTTAGGGTTTCTGTTGCTGTGAAGAGACACTGTGACCATGGCAACTCTTACAACTCTTATAAAGAAAAAACTTTTAATTGGGATGGCTCACTTTACAGTCCAGAGGTTTAGTCCATTATTATTATGATAGGACATGGTGGCATGCAGGTAGATATGGTGCTGGAGAGTCCTGCATCTTGAACCACAGGCTATAGGAAGTGAACTGTCTACCATACTGAGCGTAGCTTGAACCAATTAGACCTCAAACCCCGCCTCCACAGTGACATACTTCCTTCAACAAGGCCACACCTCTAATAGCACCACTCCCTATGAACTTATGGCGGCCAATTACATTCAAACCACCACACTGTGCAAGCCTGATGACCCGAGTTCCATCCCTGGAACCCAGGATAGAATCTGTTCCCGAAAGCCATCTTCTGACCACATCGGCTCTGCTGCGTATGTGCACTGCCACACCGCTCATACAAACAGTAAAATAAAAATTTTTAAAGTTTCAAAATAGAAACAAAAACTAAATACAAACCTGGGGTGTATCTCAGGGGTAGAGCATTAGTCCAGCATGGACTATTTCCTCTCTCTCTCTCCGGTGGGAGGAGGAGACAAAGATAATAAAATCCTGCCAACTCCAAAGAAGGCAAGGTCTTAATTATCCATTTTGCCTTACTGTACCCTTTCCCTTAGCAGCAGACCCTCCACGTTAGGTATTAGGTGTCACATCCCATACCCTGGGCTGCCTGGGTTCTAGGTATAGCATGCAGGTGTCCCCTGAAGTTGTAGTCATAGGGCTGAAAGATAAAGGTCACCGTGGCCCTAGGGCAGTGATGGCTTCTGGCTTGTCTTGCAAGTGAGTTGAGAGGAAGAATTAATCAGAAAGGGGAGGCGGGACGTGGACAGGGATGGGGCAGGAGGAGAAAAAGAGCAACAAGGCCATTTGGTCTCCTAAGGACTGTGAAGCAAGGCTGAGAAGGTTTGTTTGTGTTGAACTTCCCAGAAACTCTTCCCTCATTCAGAGCTCTAGGGGTGCAGACAGAGACAGGATTTGCCCAGGAGTCCACCTGACTGGGCTTTTCTGACTCACCAGGACATCTCCAGGCTCAGCCTCAGGACGGGTGGCTGAACTAGAGTCTACACTGAGGTTCAGGTCGGTTGGCACAGCAGAGCATCCCAGGCTTTGCCCTCTATGCTGGGGCACCTTCTGTGTGGAACACATGCTATAACATCCTGGGCTCTCTCCCCCTCCACAAACTCAGAGGATTGCAGACATTGCCTCATGTGTCTGGGGGAAGACAGGGTCCCTAGAAGAACCTGGAGCAGGAAACAGAAAACAGAACCGGACTGTGTTGGGACTTCCTCCACCCATCCACATGTGCACAGGAAACCACTCTCCTTCTGTTCTGATGCCCATGGTCCACCATCTAGGCAGACTCCTAGATAAAGCCCTGACAGACACAGGACTTCCTCTGCATTCATGCTGCAGAGATTGGTTTCAGGGGAACAGAACTCAGTGTCTGGAAACTGAAAGTTGGCCCCTTATCATCTAGTGTCAAAGACAAGGACACTGAGACCACCCCTAGTCCCCCTCTCCAATGTCAACCCTTTCCATGTCCAGCCCTTTTGAGTTGCAAAAACGAAGCCTGTTACAAGCACTCTGGAAGCAGTTCTGGGAGAATGCCGAAATGTAGGAAGGTGAAACATGCTCTAAGTGGAAAGGGACTTCTGGAGACATGAAGATACACCTTAGAGGAGGTTCAGATGGCCTGTCAACCAGACATTCTCCAGGGACCCCTTGCTGGGGAGCCCAGGTTCCTCATGATGTGTGATGGCAGCCATCTGAGTTAGTTTATTCTCAGGAGCACTGCTTTCCCTCAGAACACAGCCGCAGCTCCACAAGTGTGCTGTCTCCCCTGGGCGCCCCTCTGGGTAGACGTGTTTTTGAAATAATAACAGACTCCCGGGTGCCATTTGGCTGTAAAGGCAGAAGTGCTTTACCCACTGAGCAGGAAGCCCACCCACAGAGCCAGCCACAACCACCCGAGAGATCCTGAACCGTGATTGATTCATTTAGTGCTTCTCGATGTGAAAACAACAAACAAACAAACAAACAAAAGCAGCGAAGACACTAAGCAAGGACACTACTGTGATTTATGAGTTTCCAAGTCTCAGGTAAACACTGCACTGTTGGTTGTCCCCCACCGTTCAGTGGTGGGTTGGAGGTAAGCAGTGGCCGGCAATAGGACTTCTAACTCAGATCTGTTGATGAATTCTTTTCCTTTAAAGGGAGAAGTTTAGAGGCAACACAGACATGCATTCAAAGAAGAACACACATACTTGGCAGCCACATGCATTTTTACAATGACCACTAACCAGCAGTGGCTTAGAATGCTGTCATATTGTCAACTTTAACCACACAATGCTGTCACTATAAGATGCAAGTGCTCATGTTGTCACAGAACGGTCCTTGTTGTTCATGTTGCAGAAATCAGGCACAATTCCTGAAGCAAAGGGCTAGGCTGCATGGGGGGATGTTCAGGAGCTGAGACTCAGACTGTCCTCCAGGTGTCCTGCTGTGTGGGTGGGACAGTGAGTCTGCTGTGGTTTTTTTTTTTTTTTTTTTTTGCAACTGATGTTCTGAGTCACATGCTTGACGTCTTAGTATCCTCAAAAGCAGAGGTCATCTCGTTAGACAATGTCCAACATGAAATACTCAGCATTACTTCTTCTTTTGTTTTTTTTTTTTCTTTGTTTTTTTGTTTTTTGAGACAGGGTTTCTCTGTGTAGCTTTGTGCCTTTCCTGGAACTCGCTTTGGAGACCAGGCTGGCCTCGAACTCACAGAGATCCACCTGGCTCTGCCTCCCAAGTGCTGGGATTAAAGGCGTGCGCCACCACCGCCTGGCGTGCTTCTTATTTAAACACTTAAGGAAGATGCTTTTCTGTTACTTGACAAGGAGATGCCTGGCCTGGAGATGGCTCAGCTGTTAAAGAGCGCTTGCAGCTCCCGCAGAGAACCTGAGCTGTTCCCAGCATCCACACTGGGTTCTTGGACTCCAACACCCACTTCCGGCCTCTGTAGACAACTGCAGGCCTGGGGTGTACATAAACACATACAGGCAGACCCTCATGATATGTATAAATAAGTTAATCTTTTTAAAAAGAGAAGGAGATGCTTCATGGAGCTGGAATTATCCTGACCCAGCAGCAGCTGGACTTGTCCTCTGCCCTGCCCAATTATTATGGAGCTCTCAATCGGCAAACACCAATGCTGTGCATGTCTGCCAGTGGGGACAAGTCACAATCATGGGATCTCCTCCTACCGTGTTTGCTCATGTTCCATCTTTGTCCATGTTTGGCACCTCACACAGTAGTACATGAGCTTTATGCCACAAACCCACAAGGAACAGCAATTTCTTCACATGGGAGGGTCATAGTGTCAAGAGTTAAGTGAGGTCCTTCACGAAGCTTTTTCTGGTTCTTAAGGTCTAAAGTTTATCAGTTTGAAACAATCTAATTCAATATAGACAAAAATGGAAAGCTATAAATGACTGCCCAAGCTCTGCTCCAGCTGCTCCCCGGTGTGTCCTGTGACCTCTCTACCCCCAGTTACTTGGCGATGTTTTGTTTCCTTTCTGTGTGTTGGCCAGGTTTTCTTTGGTCATGCATTTTCACACCATTCCACTGTGGTGGAGAGGTTATCTTGAGGTTTTTAGTCCACTCATATTTATTGCCGCTCATTCTATGGTCTAGCATATTGAAGCGCGTTCCCTGTGGGCTGTAGAAGAATGTGTGGCAAGGAGGACTCCTGTAGTGTCCGCTGTGCTCACTTGTGATGTCCAAGTGTGTTGAATATGCTCCCAGCCTGTTACTGCAAGTGGGCATTGATGATTTGGGTTGCTGTTGTTGAACTACCTGTTTCTCTCTTTAATTTTGAAAGTTTTTTTCTGTTGTTGTTGTTGCTTTAAGCACAGAGGGGCTCCACTATTATGTTCATATATGTTTATCGATGCTTTGGCCCACTTCACTATAAAATACCTCTCTTTTTTTTCATGACTTTCCCCCTTACACTTTATTTTTGTCTGCCACTCAAGTGGCCACTCTAAATTTCTCATGGTGGTTATTCTATGGTGTAACCTTCCAGCTTATTTATGTTTTGATTCTGAAATGGATCTTTGCAGCTCTCGTATGGTTGGGCGTGTGGATGCTTTTAGGGATCTATTCTGCTAGCCTTTGTGTTTTGATTTGCTTTCTTAAAACCACTTACATTTAATTTAATTATCAATACAGTAGGTTTTAGTTCTCTTTTGCTGACTGATCTATAATTATATATAATTAATATTTAGTATTATCAAGTTTCTAGTCCAACATATCTTCGTTCAGTCTGCTTTCCTTTGACCCTTTCTTCCTCTTCTCTTCTTCTTCCTCTTTTTCCTTTTCTCCCCCCACCCCCTTATAAACCAATTGGATATAATTGGCCCTGCTTATTTGCAAATCAGCATAGGGGCATTCACGAACATGAACAGCCTTCTAAATGGCTATACCCCCAAAGAAAAACGACTCTCCCTCCTCCAACAGCTCAACCACACAATTCTTTTTAATGATGCTCTTTATTTCCTTTATTCCATCTCCTTTTATCTCAGATGGGTCTTTGATCCTTCTTGGAGGGCAAGCATTTCTAATTTTCTGTTTGTTTGGAAATGTCACACTTTTTACATTTCTGAAGAAAAGTTTCCCTGCTGTGGAATTCTGTGTTGATAAACTCAGTCTCTCCAGCATGTCCAGTGCTATGTCTCTGGGTTCTAAAGGAGACCGAGTTGCTAATGGTACCACTGTCCCGGGTGTGCCATGAGTCACATCTCTTGCTGCTTTTCTTGGTCTTTCAGTGGACTGTGTATGATGGTGTTGACCGTGAACTTGTGGTTAGTTTATTCTATGTAGAGCTCTTTTGAGTTCCTTAAATGTGGAAATCAGAATATATCGGACTTGGTAAGTTTTTGCTTATTACCTCTTTAAAAAAAGTTACTATTTTCAGTCTTGCTCTAAGGCCCTGGCTAGACTGGCATTCTCAGCAATGCTCCAGCCTCAGCTTTCTGGGTTCTTAGACTACGGGAGCAGGCCAGCGTGGATGGCCCATCTTGGTTGCCTCTGGTCCCCGGCACCGGTGCACTGGAGCACTGGTGTTTGGTAGTGCCTCACGGTCCCTTAGGCTGTGGTGACTTTGCTTCTTTCTTCTGTTTTCTTTTTCCTCTCCCTGGACAATCTTCACCTGGCCTGTTCCCTAGTTCTTTCTTTCTTCTGTCTGTTCTAATTGTCATTGTCATAGATGGTAAGTTTCAGAATCTGTCCTGGAACTCAGTTTCCTGTGATTTATTCCCTCCCTTTGATCCAGCCTCCGTCATGGAAGAAGAGCCTGTTGTGTTTCCCTGTGGCTTCTTAGGGATCCTTCAAGGGAATAAGTTCAATGACTCAAAGTCTTTCAGGCAAAAGTCTTGGCTTACTCAACGATCTTCTCTTCTCATTGGCCTTTTTGTCCTCTCTTCTCCCCTCCCCCTCTTGTCTCCTCTTCTCCCCTCCCCCCTCCCCCTCTGTCTCCCTCCCTCCCTCCCTTCCTTCCTTCTTCCCTCCCTCCCCTTCTTCCCGTCCTCCCTCCTTCCTCCTTCCTTTCCTCCCTCCCTCCCTCCCTCCACTCCCTTCCTCCCTTCCCCTCCATTCCTCCCTCCCCACCTCTGTCCCTCCCTTCTCTTTTCCTTCCTTCCTTCCATCCATCCACCCATCCGTCCATCCACCCACACCGTGTGCAGCTGACTTTGCCCTGAGGACGTTGCTTTGCAGTATTTGGTAGACAGTCCTCAAGCCCTTCAGACCTTGTAGTTGGGCCTTCTCCCGCTTTTGCTTGCTTTCTGACTCTGTGAGGCCTGCTTTACTTGTCATGTTTCATTTTTGACATCTGCTGAGGGCCAGGGGGTATATATATATAGCAGGTGACAACTAGTGTTTTTCAGGTCAACCCACGGATGTGTAACTCCCTGATGGAGCCCCATCAGGCAAAGCCCTGGGGTCCCTGGCTGTGGGAACCAGTTGTTTTCTGTCTGTAACGTTCTCGAGTGCCACTGCTGTGCCTCCCTAATAAGAGCAGCTGTGGGGTGCTTCCCACAGCCCTGTGGTAGTGTGTTTTACATCTTTGGGCACACATATAGCTGTGGATGTTCAGGAAGATGATTTCTGTTTAAGCTGTATAATTTTGATGTATAGAAATAATACTGGAATATTTTACATTACTCAGACTGAGATAGGATTCTCAGTCTCAAAGACAGCATTTAACACATTTTGCAAAGACCTTAGAACTAGTCCAAAACAGACTGGCTGCCCCTACAGAGCATACACAAAGACTAATTCCCAGGTGTTGTCTATTGCTAAATCAAGGCCAGGCTGTTTACATCAAGACATAGTCCTTGCAGTAGCTCTCTTTCTTCATGTACCCTGACCACTCAAGGTTCAGCCAGTTGTTTAATGTCTGGGACCCCTCACCAACTTAGAGCTACGTGCATGAGTCAATGTGACATTCCTGGCCTAAGAGAAACTACATGACTTAGCCTGTGTTTTGAGAATGGGTAGGACCCTGAAAATGTAACTTAAAATTGTCCAGATTTTGGCTGTGGAACAGAGAAGGAGGAAGTAGAGAGGGGCTGAGGAGGAGCAGGAGAGGAGAGCAGGGCAGCGGGGGTGCAGAGAGAAAGCAGAGGAAAGGTGGAGAGAGAGCTGTGGAGGCAGTGAAGGGGAAATAGAGAAGGAGAAGGGATGAAGAGCTAATGAGGAAGCTGTAGAGAGAGATTTTTCAAGATGAAGAAAAGAGAAAGTTACCATCAGAAAGCATCTGTGTTTCTTTATTTTCTCCTCAGATAGAAAAGGTCTAGCCCTCAGATAAGAATTTTCCCTAAACCCCCGATACTCTGAGGTCTTCTTTTTGCTACCCTGGAGCAGACTGGGAGCTGGTCTCTGTCTGTGATAAACATCCTTCCTTCCCTAGTCTTGCGGTTTCTGTACTGACTAATGCATGACCACTGAACTGCTTGCTATATACTTTTGCAAGTTCTTTTTATTTTTAGGCCCTGATTCCTTGGGGCCATATCTGAATCTGTGCCACTGTCTGGTTAGCTGGCCGTTCATCAGATTTCTTCACAGGCCTCGAGTCTCAGGGGATCTGCATGAGACCTGAGGTTACAGGCCAGCCACACTTCTCCATTCCTGATGGTGCAGCATAGGCTGAGCTTTGCCCGATCCCAGTGGGGGCTTTCTCTCCTAGTCTCTGCTGTCTATACAAATAGTCTTAGCTTGATATCCGTCTCTCCTGTCCCACAAATGTTGGACATTTTTATGTTCGTCACATCCCCCAAATGTAGGGAAACTCGAAATCGGCTCAAGACACCCCAAGACCAAGTTCTCAGCACAAAGGAGATTTATGTGCCCCAGAGGGACAGAGGGCAGGGATAAGAGACAAAGGCAGGAGAGAGAGGAGGAGGGAGAAGGGGAAGGGAACAAGGGATATGGTGCAGAGGTATTTGTCCCGGGGGACAAAGAACTGACTCTGGACAGAGGGGAGACAGACGTGGCACATAGGCAAATGGCAGTTTGTAAAGGTCAAGGGGGAACTCCGTGTTAGGATGAGCTGTTTAGTTTTAATTGTGCATGTTAATTAGGTGAACCTAAGAGACTTTTGGTTGATGGACTTTAATACTTTGATAGCTGGACCTTAGTAGTGAGCCTCGGGAGGAGGAAGTGGCCAAGTAAGGGAATAGACTTTGGTGGCTAGCTTTAGGAATGTAACCTAATGGTTTTTAGCAAAGCAGAGGGAATAGGGAGAAGGACAAGGCCTGCAGAGCCACATGCTCTAATGGGCCAGTGTCCCTTCACCAGACTCTTAAGATTTCCCTTTAAATTCAGGACCACGCTCACCTCTCCTGCATTTGGAGCCATAGCATTGGGCCCTGAGGTTAACCCTGAGGTTGTTTTGTTGCCTAATACCATCCATTCTTCAAGCTACCCCCAAGTATCCCAGTTGGCCAGATCTAGAGAGAGCTGAGAATATTAAAAGTCTAAACATGAAATGATGGGTGCCATGGGGTGTTGCAGAAGAGCCTGGGGTTTCACAGCTGTTTGTGAGGCTGGTAGTGGGGTAGAAGGGCTGATGGTAACTGCCTGAGTCAGGCCACACATGCCTGTTAGCTTTCTGAAATGCAGAGGGTTCTCTTGGATTGGGATTCTCTATGTCTGTGGCCCTGACGTATAAAATGGTTTATTTTCGTGGTTTTCTATGTGTTTTTGTTGTTGAAGAGGGAGGGTAAAGTCATCCCGTCCTCCCCCTGTGCTGGAAGCCATCTGCAGCATGCTGCTACTGGCATGTGGTATCTGCCTCAGAGGTGCGGGACGTGCTTGGCGCAGTGTGTTCCATAGTTGGGGGATCTGGCAGAGTCTGAAGTGGTAACGCTTCTTGTTACTCATTTGCAGTTGTATGTGGTAGGAGATCTGGGCGCATACTCTTCAGAGAGGCCTTGGTGCCTTGGCAGGCAGGACCACTGAGTAAGGGGAGCCATAGACCAGAGGGCAGTGCACAAGTGAGCACCTTCCACAGACGCAAGGACTAAGCGATGCATGATGGGAAGAGGAGGGGACACAGCTTGCAGTTGCTACACCACACTTGGTGTGCATGTCAATGCTGGCTTCAAGTTCTGGGTAGAGCCTCAGAAGTTTTTTGTTGTTGCTGGTAGTGGTTTAATTAAAAACAAACAAACCCCAAAACAAAAACAACCAAAAAAACGCTACTTATTTACTTAGTGTGTAGGTGAGGATGAGAGAGAGTGCCATGGCTGTTGAAGTCAGTGGACAACTTATGGCAGCTGGTTTTCTCCATCTCCTTCTGAGGGACCAGGAGCTAGACAGACAGATCCCTGGCAGCCGTGAACACGGGTGAAGGGGCTGGTGATAAATAAAAAGGATGTCCAATTTGCAATTTCTTTGCCTTCCTGACCAGAGACAAAGACCTGGTCAGCTTTTCTCTCCCCGGCAGAGGCTTTTTTGGCCCAGGAGTCCAGATTGGTCACACATATTCAAGGTTGGTTGTGAGCATGTTTACCCGAGGCTGCGGGCCTGCTGTCTACTCCCCTTTCTTCTTCAAGTTGACTGATCCAAAGTTAGGGGAGGGGGCCTGCCCTCTGTTAGCAAAACACTCCAAAGTCCCAGGCCCTCCTGGGGAATGTAGATTTTCGTTTCCGGTTCCCCTTCCCATTTTGTGGGGCATCTTTTTCTACGTTCCTTTGTCTCTGTCTGTCTGTCTATCCCTGTCTCTATCTCTCTTTCTTTGTGTGTGTGTGTGTGTGTGTGTGTGTGTGTCCGTCCATACTCACACTCATGCCTGATTCTCCACTTTATTAATAGTTTGTTCTCTGTTGCTTCCTGTTGTATTTGAGAATTTTCCTCCTTTTTAATCCCTGAATTGTTAGAGACCATGAATAAAACTGGATGAATATTATAACACTGTTATTCCTATGTAAGAACATTTCCACCATGTGGTTTCTGGGGATCAAACTTAGGTTGTCAGGCTTGGTGACAGGCACCTTTACCTGCTGCACCATCTCATTGGTACCCATGGCTTTATTAATTTTTTTAATCTACCTCTTTATCCATCTATCTTATACATGTATTGAGGGCAGATATGTGCCAGGCAGTAAGTGTGGAGGTCTGGGAATGACTTTGGGAGTTTCCCGTCTTCCACGTGGTTGAGGCAGGGTCTCTCATGTTCCTTCCACTGATGAACTTCACTGCACACTCCGGGCTGTCTGGCTCCTGAGTGTGCTGGAGATTCTGTCTCTGCCTCCCGACTTGCAGTAGGAGTGCTGGGGTCACAGGTGCAAACCACCAGGTCAAAAGTGGGCCACCACATCCAGCCTTCACTTGGAGTCAGGGGCTTGAACTCAGGTTTCAAGCTTTCTCTCACACAGTGCTTTTTATCTGCTAAAGCATCTCTCTGGCCCCAGCTCAGAGACTTGTAAAAGTTGCTGTCACGGGACCCATCATCACTAGGGCAAGCTTATCTGTCAGCTAGCTGTTGCCCCGGTGACTGGGGTTAACTGGATGCAGTTCCCAGTTCACACACTGCCCTCTGAAGTTTAGCTTTATCTGATACAAGACAGAGGTAAACAGGTGCATGTGCTGTGCACACCTGTGTACACACACACACACACACACACACACACACACACACACCCTGCACACAATGTCAGTAAAGCTGTGAATGGGCCAAATCCTATGAAACGAAGTGGCCAGAATAAGCTAAGATTGTGAGGAGGAAGGAGGAGCCTATGGATGCCTGGTGTCCTCCTGGGTATGTGAAGTCTCTCCTTCGGCCGAAGGAAGAGTGACTATAGAGCCCAAGGGGAGGAGGCAGGCTGCAGCTGAGAGACTGGCGAGTGTGCAGCCAGGGCAGAGGTAATCTCTCTCTCTCTCTCTCTCTCTCTCTCTCTCTCTCTCTCTCTCTCTCTGTGTGTGTGTGTGTGTGTGTGTGTGTGTGTGTGTGTGTGTGTGCAGGGCTCTGGCTTTAACTCTTATAGATGAGAAGATGCTGGAGACATTGAGTCCTCGTTTTTCACCCAGTCATTCATTGAAGGAGCACCAGAGTGGGATTGCAGTATCTTAATGTCACTTAGAGGGAGTCAACCAAGGGTCAAGGCTGTGTAGCGGACTGAGGAAGAGGGGAACAGGGAGGGAGACTGAGGCAGGTCAGTGCAGGCGCCTGTTGAGACCTCGTACATAAATGGAGAGGCAGCGACTGCTCAAATGTCCAACAAGGCCGTTACCAATGAGCAAACACACAGACACTCTTATTGCTTCAAAGGGGAGATGGGAGCTAAGCAGATAAACAGTTACTTCAAAGTGTCAAGGAAGGCTGGGACTGTAGCTCAGTCAGTAAAATGCTTACCTAGCCCTAGCACCACATAAAATGGGTGTGGTGGTTCACACTTGTAATTCCGGCACTGGGGAGGTAAATGGAGATCACAAGTTCAAGGTCATCACCCTTGGCTACTTAGTGATGTCCAGGCTGCCCTGACAGATGTCCTGTCTCAGAAAAAAGAAAGTATCAAGGAATGGAATGGACTGGGAGGTCTCTAGAGTTGTTAGGATGTGTACATGGAAACAGGAATGTTGGTTGTTTTGAATAGGATCAGAGAGGGCCTTGCTCAAGAAAGTGGTATTGTAGTCTTTTTAAAAATTTGTTATACATTGTACATAGTGTTGTTTATATATTCAAGGGTTCCTAAGCTCCAATTGTATATTGTGGGGTGACAGCATAGTGTGCAATCTCACCTAATTACCAGCCACTCCAGCATCTCACAAAGAAGCAGCGTTTCCTAGGGATTCTGCCCAGGCCAGATACCCCAGGGGAAACCCTCTGGAGACCTCTTGAGAGACTCCTCCTGCCTGGGCCTGAGTGTGAGTGGATGGCAGCACTTCTGGGGACGGGGTTGTGCTCTCTCACCCTGGCTTTGGAACTTCGGTCTTGGCATTTGATGCCTTTCTGTTTGAAGGGCATCACATGGGGGTTGGTATAGAGGTTCTGTCCAGAGGCCTTGTTGGAGGCAGTTTTTCTGAAATCCTGCAGAAAGGAGAGTAGCTGGAACCTGGCGTTGTCGAGTAAAGGGATGGATCTGGAAGCATTTGGGAGACGGAGCAAAGCACATTGGGCGCTGCATTTGCTGATTTGAGGGAAAAGGGGTCAGAGCTAACTTCAGTGTCTGGGGCTTTAGCTGGGAGGAGAGCAGAGTTCAGGTCTAGAAAGCCAAGGAGCTGCTGGAGAACAGGCTTGGAGAGGAGGCCAGATTCGTGTGTGGACATGCCAAGTGTGACTTATCTCTCAGACATGCACGTGGAGGAGGGAGCAGGCTATGGTGATCCTCTGCCTTTTTGGGGGGGGGGAGCAGTTCAGCCTGTAAAGTTAACTTTGGAGGTTGCAGTATCTTAATGTCACTTAGAGAGAGTCATCCAAGGTTCAAGGCTGTGTGGAGGACTGGGGAAGAGGGGAAAGGGTGGGAGACTGAGGCAGGTCAGTACAGAAGCCTGTGGAGACCTTGAGCATAAATGGAGAGGCAGTGACTGCTCAAATGTCCAACAAGACCATTACCAAACATGGCCAGGGTGGCTGTGCCAGACTGGGCCCCACACAGTGCCCATGGACCTGGCATGCTGCTCTGCAAAGTGGAATGCCAGTCATATAAATATTATGAGGAAAAAGGAATGTCAGGCAGGGAGAGAGGAATGAGGGATTCATTTGGGCACAAAACTGGGGCAGGTGGCGATGCCCAGCTACTGCTTGAGAGTGCCAGAGAGGAGCTCGGGGTCACACCTGCCCCAACTGCTGGCTGGTGGAGGCTAGACTTTGTGGCGGTGACATACTTCTGTAAGAAGCTGGCATCCAAACATAGGGTGAAGGTGTTTCTGTTCCCACCAGGTGCTGGTGGCCAGTGAGACAGTCTGTTACAAGGACTGCCCTGCCTCCTGGGATATGGAGGCTTCTCTGTCCGCCCAAGCCTGTCCGTCATCCAAGTTGCTTGAAGCCAACATTAATATTATAAAGACCTCCTCTGAGACAGTTGGGACCACCCCAAAGGGAAATAAAATGATAAGGTGCTGAAAGGGAGCTGCACAGGAATCACACCTGCCTCTCTGCCCCAAGGCAACTCCAAACAAGGACCTAAGTGGGAACTGATGGCTCGTATGCAAGCCGGAATTAGAACGTCAGCGGCCCTTCTCACGCGGATGCCCGGCAGGGTCAAGTTGGGGCCAGCTCCAGAGGCTCTGCCAGACCCTGAGAGAATCTTAAGCTGAGCAGGCGCTGCCCCCCCCCCCCCCCCCCTCCCCAGCCGACTGAGTTCAGACTGAAGCAGTCAGGACCTGACCTCTGCAAGGTTGAATGCCTAGTTTGCTTGAGATAACAGGGAGTGGGAATTCTTCCCATATAAGGTGCCCCTTGTCCCCTGTTCAGCGAGTTGCCTTCCTGACTTGCATTTCCTGGTCAGAGCTTTGTAGAGATGGAGCTTGGGTGGACTGACCTAGTAAAGCCTTTCAGGTCTTGTCTTGGGCCTGCCATTTCTGAGTCCAAAAACTCAGCTCCAGCATTGTAGTGGGGATACATAACAATACATTACAGTCTGAATTGCATCAGCACGGAATATCTGTGTTGGTGGATCCTCACTTCTGGGTCTCTGAACTTGACTTGACCTTAGATTTGGAGACAGGGTCTCGGCATATGAAACCAAGCTAAAATGAGGACCGTAGAGCCATCCCCACCCTCTCACTAGAGAGGCACTTAGGTAGAGGAAAGATGATGGGTGAGTCAAAGATAGAGACACCTGCAAGCCAAGGAGAGTGGCCTGGAGCAGAGGAAACAAACCAACCCACACCTTGACCCCAGTCCGGGTCTGCAGAGCTTCAAGAAAACCAGTCTGTGTGGCTTAAGCCATTAGCAATGCTAGGTATGGGGTACACACCTGGAGTCCCAGCATCTGGGAGGCAGAACCAGGGAGGTTGGAAGTTCCAAGCTAGCATGAGTTGTTACTTAGTGACATTTTTGCCTTAGAAACAAACAAAAAGCAAGAGAGTGGACAGGAATTGGCCTTGGTTATGGCTTCTTGGGAGAGAAATACAGAAGCCACTCTTAGAACAATCATTCTATGTTTAATTATGTATTTGTGTGTCTGTGCATGTGAGTGCAGGTGCCCAGAGAGGCCAGGAGGGCATCACATCCCATGAAGCTGGAGGAACAGGCAGTTGTAAGCCACCCTAGGTGGGAGCTGAGAACCAAGCTTGGGTTTTCCACAAGAGGAACACATGCTCTTAACTGCTAAACCATCTCTCCAACCCTACAGGAACTACCTTTAAAAGTTATTGCTGCTGAATGTGGTAGAACATGTCTCTAATCCTAGCACTTGGGAGGCATAGGTAGGTGGATCTCTGAGTAGAAGCCAGCCTAGTCTACTGGTCTACATACCAAGTTTCAGGCCTTGTCACAGTAGTAGTAGTAGTAGTAGTAGTAGTAGTAGTAGTAGTAGTAGTAGTAGTAGTGATTTGTAAAGTCTAGAATCAGGTCAAAGAACTTTGAGCCTGTATATGCTGAAGCCCTGTGAAGCCTGATGCCTTCAACTGGTCCTTGCAGGAGTTCACCTGTCACCTGAGCCTTTAAGGACCCCCTTAAGCACATGAAGGAATGTTCTTTCCAAGGGACAAGGCAGTTTAGATTCTTGATTTTCAGGCTTTTGTTTGTTTGTTTTTTAATGTCTTTCTCCATCTTTAATTAAAATTTCCCGAAGATTCAAAGTGGGAAGTTGATGGCAGTGACTCATTTTCAAAAGACTTTTCGAGAAAACAGGGAGTTCGGAATAGTCTGCTGGCATTTGCTCTTCTTGTGTTCCTTCTGGGGTAGAAAGCCACCGTACAGAAAGCAGGCCCCAGAGCCCGTGTCCCTGTGAAGGGTGGAGTCACACCTTCCCTAAGTATATGGTAGGGCATGCCTGGCCAATCCCCCTCCCTCTAACTGCCAGAAACCATAGTGTCAGAAAAAGAGAAAGTTCATGAAAGGCCCCAATTCAGCAGCTCTCAGGGCCTCTCAGCCAAGCATTCGCTGGACCCGACAGTAGGCTTTTGTTGGGGAGCTCAGAGCTGTGAGAGGCAGAAGGTAGAAAAAGCATTATGAAAGCAATATTCAAGGGATTTGAGCTGGCGGGTGGACTTGTTGAGATTTTAGTATGTTTGCTGTAGAAGTGGGATCAAAGCCAAGGTCAGGCCAGCAAGAGACACTGGTTATTTTATCTTCAGGTTGCTGAATTTCATATCATATTCCTAAAGCAGAGGTAAGCAACCCTTTAAGGAATATAGAACCAGAGGCTAATATTTACCCAACTTAAAGTTAGACATAATGAAAATAAAACATTACAAACCGTTAAGACCATTACCGATGAGATACTGACAACTTACCGCCAGTGCTGTGTGGGCTTCCAGCTGGCAGGGAAAACTCACGGTGTCACACTTCATAAGTGTTCCTGGAAACACAGTCCCTCGCCACCCACCGTCTCGAGACTTTGGACCTTGCTCATTCTAGGTAGTAATTTCTTTCCTCTTAACCCTTACATTTCTAGCACTGTACATATTCTTGGATTCTTGATTTTGTTATTGTTGAGATAGCATCATTTTGCCACATGTGACTAGTGTTTCCATACCGGTTGGCAGGTGGCTACACTGTCTGCATTTCCACACAGCCTAGCTCTTCACAAGACCTATCCTTGCTCTCCAAGAGGCTCGCTGGAATGCGGCACTCCTGTCTCTGCACCGACTCCTTTCTCACATCTTAGAAATTACCTTTTCATGGGCATCAGATCCAAGAGCACCAAGCCTTGGAGAACAAACCCCTTCACTAATGAAAGGGAGGCAGCTTTGAAGTGTGTGCGGTCCACTAATCACATCACAGCGAGCACACTGATTCAGATCACCAGGTAAAGAGAGTCATAGATGAAAAGTCTGACAGCAAAATGTGCTGAAAAGAAGCACAAATCAGAACTGGACTACACCGTGGATTGAAGTCCAAGGGGATAGGCTGAGCCTCATTAGCAGATTCTTGCCTGGTTCTGTCTCTGCCCTTAATGAGAGCTAGATGCTATGAGAAAAGGAGCCTGAGAATCTCTCATTGATGCTGTCAATCAAAGTGCCACATGAGAGGCCACATTAAAGGAAGGCTTGCAAAGAGTGCTACTCGACTAGGAGGCAGTGTTCATTTATTCAGAATGCACACACATTTGAGCAGGCTTCCAGCTACTGCATAGCCCTGTGCGGCGCTGCCTACTACAGGCAGCCTACGTAGTGACACAGAGCCCTCTCCCTTGGTTGTAATAGAGACAGTGATTTATCCAGTCCTGAATACAGAGGACATCCATTGCTGATGTGTTTCCCAGAATATGCCACAGGTTCCTGCCCCTAAACTGCTGCCACCTAGCCAATGGCAGTTAGGGTGGGGTTCAACTAAAACCCTCAACAGTCCCCTGAGTATTTTCTGTCAACATTTCTGTTGGAATGCCCTGTGAATCAGCCAGTAACACATGAAACCCACGTCTGGGTCATGTTCTGCTTACTAGGTTCATGCTTGGATCATTTTCCAGGGATGCTACCATGGAGCGTATAAGATGTTGGGAGCCAGGATGCTTTAGACAACTCTTTGTGACCTGTGAGGTTGGAACAATGAGGGAATGTGTAACTAACTGGATAGTACACCCATATCCTGCACACCTGACCTGCCCAGTCCCCTAGTCATTTATATTAGCATGGTGCATTTGCCACACAATACAATATGGATATGTTCTATTATTTGGTTGTGTTTAGGGCTTCTTTTGAGATGGGGTCTCATTATGCAACCTAGTCTGGGCTGGACCTCCCATCAGCCTTGCTTCATCCTCCAAAGTGCTGGAATGACAGAGTCATAGTGTCTGGCTGATACATTACTCTTGAGAAAAAAAGAAAAGAAAAGGTCTTTTGTATATGTTGAGTGTATACGCATGTGTGTTCTTGTGTGCGGTATGTAAACATGAGTGCAGGTGCCCTCAGAAGCCAGAAGAGGGTGTTGTATCCTCTGCAAATATGTGTATGTACCACATGTGTGCCTGATGTCTGAGATCAGAAGAGTGTGGATTCCCCTGGAACTAGATTACATGCAGTTATGAGCCACCATGTGGGCATTGGGAATTGAACCTGGGTTTTCTGTAAAAGGAACAAGAGCTCTTATATCCCATGAGCATATCTCCAGTTCTAATGTGTGAGAGTTTTCAGACTGAGGTGTGAAGGCACATTCTGTATGTGGGTGACACCATCCCATGACCTGTGTTTCTATACTGAGTAAAAAGATGAGCACCAGTGTTCATCTCTTACTGTTTTCAAAACTGATGCCATGTGGCTAGCTGGACCAGGATTCTGCCATTATCCCTTCTTCCTCCATGGTGGACTGCACTTCTAAACGAAACTAAAACCCTTTTTTCTTTAAGTTGCTTTAAGTTGGTATCTTTGTTCCAACAGTAAGTGACCTAACCAAATACATCACCCTACCAGTTATGTCCCCCCAATAACGGGCACAGGCCAGGCTTCACAACCTTGCCAGTTGGCTGGGGACAGAGTCTTTGCAGAGCACAAACCCACATGGATTTTGATGTAAAAACCAAACAGTTTCTCTTACACACATCCCCTTTATCCTTGGAGAGTACCTTCCAAGACCCCAAGGGATGCCCAAAACTGCGGATGGTACCAGGCTCTTTTTTAGAACATGTTTGTTCCTATACACATACACTTGTAAAAAACGTTTAGTTTATAAGCTGGGTGCAGTGAGAGATTAATATCAGCAGCTGAAAATAAGATGAGCAGCTATAATGATTACTATAGTATAGCAGAACTGTGTGAAGGGTCTCTCTTCTCACATGTTATCTCATTTGTAGTCATTCTGCTGGTGTTGATATGAGATGGTATGTCTACTTGGTGAGATACAGTGTGGGAACAAGGAAGGCATTGTGATGTAGAATGTTACAAAAGCAGACAGTATGATAACTCTTCATAGCTAACTGATGGCTGGGATGATTTCTTTGTGATAGCTCAAGATGGCAGTCACAGCTGCACCCAATTTAAGCCATATGAAAGACTTATGTGTGGAATGTTTGTGTAATATTTTTGTACCCTGTTGGTTATAGGTGACTCAAACTGCAGAGCTCAAAACTGAAAACAAAGGGAGATTGTTGTTCTCAGGATGGGCACCTGGGAACACTTACTGGGCACAAGGACTCTGACCAACCACCAGTTAAACTGGGCCAGCAATAGTGACTAATACGGGTCATTGTGCCCAGCTGATAGGAAGCTATTAAGCCATGAGCAGAGCCTGTTAAGTGGTCATGGGGTAAAGGGGATGAGGAGGAAGAGGTGACATGTGGTCTCTAAGTTCCAGATGCTGGGCAACCCCCATCCTGCTGTTAGGAAATCTAGCCGCCTGTCCAGTTGTGGACTCTGACACCTTGTCAGCTCACACTTTGCATCCTGGAACCATCTGGAGTGTCACACACCCCTGCCCTGCCTTTTGTATATGGACATTCTGAGGCATCAGTTGAGCCATTGGGTATTTACCTCCCTCAACCACGCAGGGCAGCAGGCCTCATTTGGACACCTTTTCCATTTTCTTTTCCATTTTACTTCTACAGGCTTGAAGAGCACCTGGTTTACGACGGTGTTTGTATACAGTGTCCAGTGTAGAGAAGGTGTAGAGGGCTTGGCGATGATGGTGCTTTCCAGGGCAGGAGGAGGTGGGATGAGGGTGACTGCTAACAGGAACAGGGTTTCTTCGTGGTGGTGTTTGTGGGGGATGAATGTTCTAGAATTTGATAATGAGTGTGATTTTCATTATTAAATCCACTAAATACTACCAATATATACTTTAAAATTAAAATACTTCACATTTTATTGTGTATGACATGTCTCAGTCGAAAAGAATCACTTGATGGGCATTCACTCTAGAAACATTTAAACTAGCAACAATACCAGCTAGCTCAGTACTAGTTTGGGCATGGAGTAGAGTATGGGCGCTGTTCTTATGTGTTCATTCAGTGTTTCCTTCATATTACACTCAGCCCCTTTTTGAGTCCAGGAAAGGCCTTCTTGTGCCCAGTTAACTTCTTTCCATCTTCCAGTTTACCACCTTTCCTGTCTCAGTTTGCTTATCAGGTTCAGGAGGCCTCAATCCCTTGAGTGTGGACATTTCTCCAGGCCTGAATTTTATGTGGATTTTAATTTTCAAAACATGAAGGCTTTCCGTTTTTTTCCCATTAGAAAACAATAGAAGAGTCCAGTTTGCAGAAATGGATGGTGCTGTGAGGATCCTAGGGTCTGGATGCCCTGAAATACTGGCTACTTGCAGCTGCAGAGGAGACAGAACCCCAGGGCCCTCTCACATCTGAGTCCCAGAGCTTTGTGTGTTGGGAGGAGGGGGATGTCTATATCCAGCACACCAGACCCAGCACCTGGTTTTCTAATTATGTAAGTGGCACATTTATTTGTTCAGATGTCCTCATTGGCATAGCACACGAGGTCAAAGGGGACAAGAGTCAAAACCTCAGTGCACAAGCTAAGGGCAAAACAGTCCCAGAGATGCCAGCCTAGCATGCCAGCTGTGACTTTGCACTCACATGCCATCACTCTGCAGATGGCATCCACACAGGAGCACACCTCCATTTTCCCATCCAAAGTTAGCCACGCGGAAGCTGGCTCTCCCCACCCCTACCATGGAACTGGGCTCCGGCCCTTACTTTTGTGTCAGGGCGGAGATTTATTTGACTGTTTCCCACCATTTGTGGATTTCTAAGAAGTTAATGAATTTTGTGCCTCTTTCATTGTGTGTGTACACAGTGCCAGTGTGATTGATTTCATGCAGTATCTTGACACTTAAACAGTGCTGAGTGACAGCTTGCGGAGTGTGCCAGTGTGAAACTTCAAGCGAGTGCGGTCCTTGGGCAGACGTCTGTGGACAGCCTTAAGTAGTTTCCACTTTCGCCTTTTAATAAAACTACGTCTGTACTAATGCATGCATGTTTGTGGGTCCATGCATGTGGAAGCCCGTGAACAAACCTTAGCCATCACCCCTTCCCGGGTGCCCTCCACCTTGATGTTTACGACAGGGTCTCTCACTAGCCTGGAAGCCTCAGGGACCTGCCTGTCCCCGTCACTCCAGCATGGGGTCTACAAGTGCTCTACGAAACCTTTTTAAAAACAAACTAACTAACTAACTAACTAACTAACTAACTAAATAAATAACTAAATAAATAAATAAATAAATAAATTACTTGTTACATAGGTACAGTAGAAATGGGACATGGGCTTCTGAGGATGGATTTTTTTTTAACAGTAAGTGTGGATTCTGGGGATTGAATTCAGCTCAACTGATAGAGTGCTTAAGGGTCCATCTCTCCAGCCGCCCCGTCTTGGTTTTAATAGTAACACTACTGATCCTTCCTCCCTCCCTCAGCACCTGCTGGGCTCTAGCTGCTGGTCCAGGCAGGTATGCCTGATTGCCTCCAGGCATGTGTAGGGTTTAGGGGGAGGTTTAAAGAATAAAGATATTAGTTCCCAATAGTGGGCTGGAAATATTTTATGAAAAATGGTTTGTGTGTGAGTTTAACCAGGGGTGATGGGAAGACAATTAGAAAATGACACAAGTCTGCCATGTTTGTGGGAAGGAGACAGAAGCCAAGGGCACCACAGATTGACATGGATTTTGGAAGCCCTGTGGTGTGGAGGCCATCATCCCAACAGAGAGATGAAACAACCAACTTAGAGACTTGTGCCTTCAAACATAAGTGAGGCACCATTTCCTTAGTATGACAAGCTGAAGAAGAACCTGGTCCCCTGGCTCTGCCTCAGTCTTAGCCAGACATTTATTCCACCAGGCAAAGCTTCCTCTTACAAGGTCTTAGAAGTGAAGCTGTTTACATAGTTCTTGGTTCCCATACAAACCAGAAATCACCCAACACCAAACTATAATCTTTTACATTGTGATAGTACTTCTTGTTGCTGTGATCAAACACCATGACCAGATGCATCTTACGGAAGAAAGAGTTGATTTTTGGCTCACGGGTCCAGGAGAGTCCATAATGGCCACAGGTGGCTAGAGCAGGAAGCCAAGCACTCACATCTTTAACCACAAGCAGGAAGCATATAAAACAAACAGAGTGGAACAGGGCTATAGACTGTTTTCTTCAGCAAGGCTGCCTCATAAAGTTTCCATGACTTTCCTATGCAGCACCACTTGGTGGAGACCAGGAGTTCATCTATTGGGTCTGTGGGGACATTTCTCATTCAGAGCATTGCAGAGAGACTTGAATTGCAGTCAGTATACATAAAGCAAAAGGGACCAATTTTACCATTCTTACTGTGCTACAGTAGTGTTGGCTATATTCAGTATCATGTAGACACACCACCATTTCTCTCCAGATAATTTTCTACTTCCGAAACTGAAATTATGTCTCTACTAAATACTGGATCCCCATATCTGTAACTTCAGAACTTGGCATCCACCATTCTTCCTTGCTTCCATAACTGTAGCAACCCTGGGGGCCTCAGATGAGTGTAATCACACTGGATTCCTCCTTTTATGCCTGGCCTGTCCGACTTACAACAGTGTCCTCAAAGGTCACCATACAACACCATGGTGTCACAGCCCCCTCCTCCCTGCCCCCTTTAGACGGGTGTGTTGGCTGATCTCTTGTACAATCTTTAATGCTTTAAATTCAGGACTGAATAGAAAGTGCAAGTCACCCTAAACCTCACCATTTCTTACCTCAGCCATTAGGGCTCTGTTGAGTCCTGGATCCTGGGTAAAGAAAGGCTGGAAGTAAACATGATGGATTGGGAGGGCAGTTGGGAATTGGGGGGCTATGTGAGAGCTTCTTGGTTTGGTAGTGTACCTGCTCCTACCCCTGACTGAGTAGCACTGAGCCCCTTCCTGTCTGTGCTTGGAGATAAGGGTTCAGTCCAGACAAACCAAATCTACACTTGTCCTCAGTGTTCAGACACATTGGGTGGCGGTTCCAACAAGCATGTTCTGTGCTTTCTGGGGTACATGGCTGTCCTCTCAGAGGTGACATTCTACTGCCCTTATAAAGAAGAACACATTTCTGTCATTTACAGCTTTAAGTCCATCACACTAGGTCTGGGGATGTGGAAGGGATGAGTTGCTTAAGAAAGTTTTAATTCTCAGAGCCTGGTGTGGTGACACACACCTGCCACCCTAGCACCTGGAAGGTAGAGGCAGGAGAATCAAGAATTGAAGGCTCTCTTTGGCTATATAGTGAGTTTGAGGCCGAGGATGGTGAAAAGAAGGGAAGCCTCTGGATTTTTCTCTTAATTACCTGGACTCTCCATGCAGATCGCTCAGAACTCTTCATTTGGATAACCGGTTCCTGCCCTTCTTTGTTCACTCATTTCCTCTTCTCCCTGGTGACAAAGAGGGCTTCTCTCCAAGTCCTATTGTTCTGTGGCTGTTCTTGGGGTTAAACTAAAAACCACTTTTATAATGGCATGAAGTCTGATTTTATGAGAGCCAAAAGCAATTGCTATGGCATCTTCTTCCCCTGCCTTTGCTGATGCTGGGCAGACCCACTCACATTGTCTGTCCTGGTGAAAAGCTGTGTCTCACGTGTGTGTCTATGTGTGTGTGCTCTTCTCCCAGGTGAGGTGGAGGATTCAGATGCGATTGACACCTTGGGACAACTTGATGGACCGGACAGCCCACTTCCCACTCTGAAAGGTAAGACAGAAGGGCAGCTGCCTTGTGGTTACAGAATATTACGGGGTGGTTGTTCTGCCCTTGTCACTGGGGGCTGGACCTGCCTGATTAATCAGTTGATAGGGTCCCCTGGTCTGCGGCTGCTCCATTGCTGGGCAGATGAGACCTCTACCTGAAGTCTTATTTATTTATTTATTTATTTAGCCAAAGAAAGGCTTTGGGGGATGATGAGGCTGGTTGGAAGCCAGCAGATGAAGCTGCTGGAAATGCAGCTGGCTGGGGAGGAAGGGGCCTTAGGGTGCTCAGAGGTTCTGAGCTGAGACTTGCAGGCCAGCCTCCCATCTTGGCCATTTGTTAAGTACTTGTAGACAACCATCTCTCCTCCACATTTATTTTTCTCAATGAAATAGCCATGCCATGGTATCTCAGAGGGTGACACTTTTCTGTACTGCCATCCGAAAGGGAATTTTGTCTTCCCCTGTGACGCTTGTCCTTCCTGGAAGTTTGCTGTAGGCACCATGTCACCTCTCATACCTCATAGGCATTATGGGTGCGTCTTATTGACAGAACAAGGGAGGTCAACATGGTCTACTTTCTTGAAGAAGCAACAGCTTTTCTTTTCTTAAATAGTCCATCATCTCCAATTTGTGCTGTCCATATGCTTCTGGATATGAGCCAACCACTGGAACATGGTTGACCAAATAGGAGTCACATCCTTAAAGAAGACTGACTCTCCTCTCCCAGAAGCCAGCAACTGTCTCATAGCTCCTCAGGAACAGAGGCCCACTCCATGCTAGAATGTTGACCAGCTTTATCTTGTGCAGGCAACCACAGCTGCTCATGACTTCAGCTAGAGGAGTGTTGTATTGATCAGGGTTCTCCAGGGAGAAACAAAACTATATATATCTATATATAACAGTTATGGTCTGACTATTCTAATAATAAGCAAGAATTTTCCATGTCCTTTATATAGGCTGCCACGAGAAAGTATGGCCCAGAATAAAGGTGGCTCTCCCCACCTCAAAAGATCCAGCTTTAGATGGGTCTTCCTACTTCAAATGATTCAGTTCACGAATTGTCCTCCAGGTGGACTCATCTACTTGGGTTTCAGCTCATTTTAGATGCAGTCAAGTTGGCAACCAAGCACAGCCATCACAGGGGTGATGCAGATGCTTCATCTGTGGCCCCGTCACTTATTCTCTGCACTTTGACGAGCCATGCATCTCTGTGTTAGCCACCACCCGCTGAACAGAGGACTTTTTTGGGGGGTGGGGGTAGAGTCGGAGAGCTTCACTAATCAGGGAGTAGAGAGGTAGGAATTTAGAGGGCAATTTGATACTATGTCCATTTAGCAAATTCTAGTAGGTTCACCCCTGAGGCCCATGAGCTCCATACCCATGGGTTCTGGGCCAGATTTGCAGTACGTTTGCATAGGATTCCACCTGTGAGCAGGTCTTAAATCCAAACAGAAAGCAGCTGGCTACACCCATAACGTCCATGCCAATATTGCCCCCATGGGCATCTATTGCCATGCTGGGTATTGTTGCAGTTTACAGGGGTCACAGCTGGGGAAGACTATTGAAGACTGACCCCCTTTCCCTCAGCCACCTGCACAACACCTTTCAGTACTTAAAGAGCTGGCCAGCAGGGAAGAAGCTTCCTGGACAGTGCCGACTCAATTTCTCCATGTTCTGTCTGTCTGTCTGTCTGTCTGTCTCTCTCTCTCTCTCTCTCTCTCTCTCTCTCTCTCTGTGGGGGGGGGTATCTTGAGCAGTAGGGTCTTACTTACTATCAAGTTCTGGTGGGCAACCAAGAGCAGTGGTGGTTGCCTGAATTGTTTGGGGACCTCCAGGATTTCTGACCAGCAACTTACAGGGAGATGTCCCTGGTACCAGCCTTTTTGTTTGACAACCTATGGCTTCTGGGGTGAGCATAAACCCCACGTAAGATGATTCCAATTAAGCTCTTCTATATGAAAAAAGTATGTTTTATATATGTTATAAAATAGTAGGTTTCCATATGGCTTTTCCTAACATCCTTAGAGTTAGTTGTCCCTTAGGGGTGGGGTAGGTTAGAAGATGGCCTTGGGGGAGTGATACCTATTTTAATTCATAGATTCTCACCATGTATTCATAGGTATCTCTGTCACTGTGGCTGCCATGCCAGCATCCCACAGACAGGGCAGGCATGATGCCAGGAATCCATTTGCTCGTAGTTCTGAAAGCCAAGAGGGGAAGGCTAGGTATGTAGGTTTGTGGTAAAGTGTGTGTCTAGACTGTTAGGCCTGAGTTTGATTACCAGCACTAATAAAAGAAGAAAAGAAGATTCTGTAGGGGAAATTAAAAGATTAAACATTTCAAGGAATGAGGCATGACATAAAATTTCTATTAAAACAAGAGTTGTTGTGGCTGCAGAGATGACTCAGTGGTTGAGAACACTGGCTGTTCTTACAGGGGACTCCAGTTCCAGGGGTCTGACACCCTCTTCTGGCCTCTTTGGGCACTTGTGGACAAAACATCCATGCACATAAAATTTGAAAGTAACCGTAAGAGAATTTTTGTGGGTGGAATATCATATGGCTGTCGTCTCAGACAGTTTGGAGGATGAGGCAGGAGGATTACTTGAGCCAGGGGTTCAAGGCAAGCCTGAGCAGCATGTTTCCAAACAAACTTAAACAAAACTTGCAGAGAGGGTATATTTCAGTGATAGAGTGTGTGCTTGGCACACGCAAAATCTCGTGTTTGGTCACTAGCACCAAGAAAAACATGGCAAACCGACCATGTGATTGGTCTTAGCCCCTCCTCATAGGCTTTCATCTCAGGACAGTGAAGCTCCTCATCCTCCACCCCCAGCACACAGCTCTGCAGGCTCTGAATACATCAGGGACTTTCCATGCTGATTTTCTCTCTTGCTGTACCCATGCACTTTTCTCAGCTTTGAAGATTCTGTGAGATAGGAACAGTATCTCCTTAGCCCGGTTCTTGTTTTCTGTGCTGAATCCAACCCAGCTCCAGATTGAGGTAACAAAGTTATTTCTCTCGAGAGCTGGTCCCAGACTCTGCAGTGACTCCTTTCTCCAAACTGTACTTCAGAATCACCCTGACTTCACCAGGAATGTCTCTCTCTCTCTCTCTCTCTCTCTCTCTCTCTCTCTCTCTCAGTGTGTGTGTGTGTGTGTGTGTGTGTGTGTGTGTTGCACACAGATGATGCGAAGGTTTACATGTGCTCAGAAATAAAGTAGAGACCTGTGCATGTGTAGTGTGTGCTCTACCACTGAAATGCATCTTCAGCCTTGTGTGGTCTCTGAAGAGAGTAGCATCTTAGTTACTGTAGCTTAAGCAGACCCCCACACCACCTGGCACATTGCTCTGATTCATCATCCATAACAGTTTGTCGAATTGGCCTCTCGTTCTTTATAAGGAAGGTGTCTTAGTTAGGTTTTATTTCTGTGAGGAGACACCATGACCACAGCAACACTTATAAAGGAAAGCACTTAATTGTAGGGGCTCATTTACAGTTCAGAGGTTCAGTCCATCATGGCAGGGAGCATGGCAACATGCAGGCATGCATGGTGCTGGAGGAATAGCCAAGTGTTCTACATCTTACAGGAAGTCAACTGACTGTCACACTGAGGGAAGCTTGAGAAAAGGAGCACAAAGCCCGTCCCCACCATGTCACACTTCAATAGAAGGTGTGGCCCAGATTAAAGATGTGCCCTGCAGCCTCAAGGTCTGGATTAAAGGCCTGTGTCATCCACACTTCCTCTAACAAGGCCACATCTCCTAATAATACCACTTTCTATGATCTTATGGGGGCCAGATACATTCAAACTATCACAGAAGGTTAATGTGCTCCATGACCCCAGCTATAGCCATTCCTTTGCGGGTGTGGAAAGAACACTACAGAGCAGAGAACACTGGGATGAGCAACAGAGAATAGATGTCACCAAGTGTGAGTGCAGCAGCAGTTTAGAGAGAGGGGACACCATGCCTCACAGAATGACTTGTAGAGACCCAAGGAAGACCTGGACTCTGCATTCCACTTGAAATTCTTGAGTCTTTAGGACTAAGTGTTTCATAACTGGGCAAAGAGGGGAAGTTTTATCAGCTTATGAGAGGTCTCGCTGTAAAGAAGCTTGAGGGTGAGCTGTGACCCTCATTTTTTTAAAGATTTACTTATTTATTATGTATACAGTGTTCTGTCTGCACATATCCCCGCAGGCCAGAAGAGGGCACCAGATCTCATTACAGATGGTTGTGAGCCACCATGTGGTTGCTGGGAATTGAACTCAGGACCTCTGGAAGAGCAAGCAGCGCTCCTAACCTCTGAGCCATCTCTCCAGCCCGCTGTGACCCTCATTTTAAGGAATGTAGTGCTTAGCATTTCTACTGGTATTCTTTTCCATCTGGTTCACATCCAGTAGCCAGGCAGAAGCTTGGACCCACCAGACAGAACATTTATTAACACAACATATCCCACAGCAACAGAAAGAAGCCTGGAGAGTGGGCAGGAAAGTTGGTACCATCTGCCCTCTGTCCGTCCCCTGCAAGCACAGAGGCTCGTGTGGAGAAAGAGTTCCACCATGAGAATAATCATTCACCATCACACTTCAGCAGTGACGCTGGCCCAGGGAAGAGGGTAAGGCCACTGTCTTGAGCTAGGGACCACTCCTTGACACCACACCCTCTTCTCTCATGAGGGAAGAGAATGGAACAGAAACCATGCAGATTGGTATTCAGAACTGGCTGATTACCCCTGCAAGGCCCACTCAGAGGAACAAAGAGACCAGGCATAATGGACACAAACTATGATGTTCAGTATTCTCTGCTCTTTTTCACTAAGTATGTTCTGGTAGTGTTTGAACTGCAGTTAGCCCTTAGCTTCGGTGAGGGTTGTAGTCACAGATCACTATTGGTTTTGAATGTGAAGTCTAGTCGAAATGGCTGCTCATACCTCAAACAGCTCCCTGTGAGCCCCAGTGGTGGCAATGCTAGCCTCAATGCCCACTGTGGTACTGTCAGCCACAAAGCCATGCAGGCACCGTCTGTGGCAGACTCCTGTATCAGTGCATCTTTAACATGTCCCCTCCGCCATTTTCAGCTTCGATATTATGGTTCAAACTGAGTGTATCCACAGCTGTTTCCACCCATCACAAATCTTTTAAGCATGAGCACCATGCTCATGTCATGTCCTCCTCCACTGAGCATGCTCACAAATGGACCCACCTATCTATGAATATGTCAAAGCTCCCTGGATAAAATCCCTGTGCCTTCTGTGTCCAAGGAAGACATTACATTCTGCATGGTTCCCATGCTCTCCTCACCTGCTACAGGTATTAAATCTTCTCCACTCTTGATGTCCCATCTCTGCTTCTTTCAGCTTCGTGCTGGCTGACATGAAACACTTTATTGTTCAGTTCTGTATTGTCACTGTGGCTGCACATAGCAGGCATCAGTAATTCTGTTCTGTATATTTGATCAGAAACTGTGATCTCAGATGTAGGGTCTTACCTGGCTGTGCTCCTTCAGGTCAAAGGATTGAAAGATGTTCCACCAATAGAATGAAATAAGTAAATAATCAAACCCCCAGTCCCCAAACAGGACACAAGCTCACTATGTTGAGGTCTAACAGAGACCAGTGTTTGATTCCAAGAGATCAGGAATATCCAAGGTTGAAATGCAACCACCAGCCATTGCCAGGGAGTAAGGACAAAACTCAGCCCCAGTCAGTGTCTTGCACTGGACAGGTAGGTGTCTGCCATTCCTTGTAAGTCTTGACAAGAAGTGGGCCGGTCCAGCTGGGCGTAACCCAGTGAGCGTGGAGCCTCACTTCCTGTCTCCAACAATTGCATTGGTACTTGGTCATTGCCACGGTCAAACACCTGACAAGACACAACCGGAACGGGCAAGGCTCTGTTTTGGCTCAGGCTGTGCGGAGCCTGGGAAAGCACAGTGGTGGGATTGGCATGTGAGGCAGCTGGGTGCATTGCTTTGGCAGTCTCCCTACCACCACAGTGTCTTCGGCTAGCCTCCACCTTCCAAGACTCTCACGGTTTCTCAAAACAGTGCCTCCAGTGGTTCCCCCACAAAAGAAAGCCCTTCCCGCATCAAGAAAAGCAACAGTCACAATAACAGTGATAGACGCGGAAGCTTTATGACTCTTGGCACTATGAACACTGGTTTTCTTCTGTATTCCTAATTACTTCTTTATTGAAAATTTCATACATGTACACAATGAAATATGATTATATACACAACCCTTTCTTCTCCAACTTCCCCCATGTCCCCTCCTAACATAATGTCATTAAAAAAACAAAACAAAACAAAACAAAAAACCTCTAAGTCAGTTAGTGCCAACCATATGAACATGGATGTGAGGCCATCACTAGAGCATGTAACTCCAACCAGTGGCCACATCTTCAAAACGGAATGATTCTCCCCCAGAAACTGTCAACTGCCAGGAGCTCCAGAGTCAAGGGTGGGGCCTGGGGGTCATCTGCCTCATCTGGCCTGGTGTTTCGCCTGGCTTGATCTAGAACAGGTCTTGAGCAGGTAAATAGAACCTTTATGGTCATGAGTGTGATGGCCACATTTTGTCCAGAAGACTGTATTTCATTGTACCCTCTCTGTAACCTCTGGTTGTGGCATCCATTCCGCGTCTTCAGTGATGATTTGGTAGGCAAGGATGTATATGTGCAGGGTAGATATTGCAGTCCTGTTAGTTCTAAGTGCTGTCTCTTATTCTAGTCATTTATGTACCTATACTGGTTTTTGTTTTTAAGTTTTGAAATCACATTTGTTTTCTTAGAGTGGGGGATTGTGTGTGGCATGCCACAGTTGTGGAAGTCAGGATAATTTGCAGGAATCTGTCCTTTCCTGCCGGCATAGTGTCCTTCTGATCAAACTCAGATGGTCAACACTGCACACACACACATGTGAACACACACACACACACACACACACACACACACACACACTTACATATGCAGAAACAAATGAAGGACTTGGTGTCCAGGACTTTGTGCCTGGGGGAGTGTCCTGAGCCCATCCTCTGAAGATGCTAATGGAAAATTGCAGTTGGTAGTTGGTGTAGGGTGAGGGTCTTAGAAAGACAAGGAAGACATAGGATGTTTTGTCTGGATCATATAATCCCAGTTATGTGAGACATGACCCTTGCATGCATAGATGTGTTCAGTGCTTCTGTTTGTTTGTGGTTTGTTTGTTTGCTTTGCCATTGCTTACAAAAGCCTCTGTTTAGCCTGGGAACTACGTTATGCTATAAACGTGCACCCCACAGCTCATGCGCCATTCATCAGTTCTTTGGGGTGTTTGTGGGAACATAGGGCTGGGATGGAGGGGTTGCCCTCCTGTTTCTGGCTCAGAGTCATTTGCTTCCATGCTGAGGCTAGGGGACTTCTGACTCAGTTTCTTCACCCTGTGGTTTTTAAGAACGGCAGATAAATTCTAAATAACAGGCAGGAAAGTCCTCTCTCCATCTACCCCCTGCTTGGTGGGCTGCCCCACTGCTATAACAGACTGGGCCAGGGATGTACCAAAATGTCTTTAGCAAGAGAACTTGAGACACTGGCTTGCCATGGAGACGATGCTCATTGCCATCTGTGGGCCGTGGCTTTCCTGGTTCTTGTAGGTCCTGCGGATCCACGTGCAATGCGTTGAGTCTGTTTCTGGGTGCTTCTGGACCTTGTAGGATTTGTGCACGTCTGTGAACACTATTGTTTGTTAGACTTTGCGTAGAGCATATGCCCCCAATTTCAATCAGGTGAAAAAGAAAATAGGATTCTGCCTATAAGCAGAGGCAGCCTGTGTGACCACTGAGAACATGGACTCCACATCCAGCTCTGTGATAGGATCTGGGAACCGCACCTATAGAACTACCCCTGACTGGTTGCTGAGACTTCCCAGGCTCCAGGTTCTTTCTGTGTGTGTTTGTGTGCTGTGTGTGGTTCACCTGTGTGTGCACTTTCGTGTGCAGTTGCTCATGGAGGCTAGAGGTCAACCTCAGCTTCTCTGTGGCTTTCCACCTTGATTTTTGAGAAGCAGTGTCCCATAGGTCCCGGAGGTAGCCTGTGTGGCTAGCTGGCTGGTCAGATAGTCCCAGAGCTTGTCTGTCGTCAGTTTTCCAGAGCAGGGATTACAGCTGTGTGCTGCTGTGTCTGGCTTTATGTGTGGGTTCTGGGACTAGAACTTGGGTGCCTGTGCTTTCCTAGTAGGTGCTTACCAACTGAGCGTCTTCCCAATACTCCCCAAGATTCAGGTTACTCTACAGAATTTGCACCCTGATTGTTAGTCTCTGACACTGTCATGGGCTTGCTGTCCCCTTAGAGTGTGACACTCCCGGAAGGCCAGGCCAAGTGTCCATGTCAGTGGTTAGGAGGTGCCTGTCCACCTGAATGAGTGTGTCTTGGGCCTTGGTGCTGCCCACCAGCAGGTGACTCTTAATGAGAAACATTGAGGAAAGTTCCTGTCTGGTGGACAGAACTGTCCCCAGAATAATGGGACTTCTGTTGGAGGGGGTGGGGGGTTACCACAGTCGCTGACTTTCCTGATGTTACCTCAGGAGACAGACCACAGTGCTGCTTCCTCCTCCACTGGGCTCCTCACCATGCTGCAAGAGGCTGTCCATGTCCATTTGTCCCTGTGCGTGTGCTCCCGTCCCTCTGTGAGGAGGTGGATGTCAACTGTGTTTGTAGTGCCGCCTCCCCTCCATATTCCTTCTTCCTCATCTTCAGATGGTCAGGCCCTGCCCTGAGGGACCAAAGATGGGAAGCGGAACAGAGGTCAAAGTCTTGTCACAAAGCCCCACACCTTGGGACACAGCTCCTCACGGCACAGCTGTGTCCTCTAACAGTTCTCAGGCCCCGGGGTGACTCTGTGCCTTGTCTCTCTGAGCTTTGGGAGTTGCAGGTGACCCTTGGTGTCCCTTGGCACGTCTCACCTTGGGGCAGCAGTGTTCTGACTCCTTTGCTCTGTGTTTGTGTCCAGCTTCACCCCTGCTTAGCAGGACCCTGGTCATGACTTTGGAGCCCACGCTGCCTGTCTTAAGTTGAGGGCATCCACAGTGACCCTAGGCCTGATAGGACTGCGCCCACCGTTACCTGGGTCAGAGCTCTATGTAAGATTTGGGGAGTAGGCTCAGGCTATAGTTTAGATGAAGAGTATTTCCCAGCATGCTCTGAGTCCTGAGTTCAACCTCCAGAATTTCATAGATTGGACAGGGAGGTCCATGCCTGCAATCCCAGCACTTGGGAGGTAGAGGCGGGAGGAGCAGAAATTCAAGGTCATTCTAACTACATAGATGATCACTATCAGCCTGAGACTCATCCCCACCCCACACTATATGAATGAATAAATAACAACAGTAAAACACTATTGAGGGATATAGATCACTCCCTAAAGGTTCAAATAGTCTTGTGTTTGCCTATGTCTCAGATCCCCGCCCCCCCGTGTGTGTGTGTGTGTGTGTGTGTGTGTGTGTGTGTGTGTTTACATGTTTACACATTCATGTGTGTGCAGGTGCACTTGTGGAGGTTATATATGAACATTTGTGCATGCGAAGCCCAGGGGAGTTATACATTCACATGTATGTGTATGCGTGTAGAGCCCAGAAGAAAACCTCAGTGTTTGTTCCTTGGACACCGCTTACCTTGTTTTTGGACAGTCTCTCTCTTCCACCTGGATCTCACCGGTCTGGCTGGCTGGCCAGCCCCTGGAGTCACCCAGTCTCCACCTCCCAGTGCTGGGATTATGAGCACGTGACACCACACCTGGTGTTTGGGGGCTTGGCTGGTGGAGCTCTGCCTCATGCTTTCCTCAAGCACTTCACTGACTGAGCTCTCTCTGGCTCCCACACCCTCCTTCTTGTCTTCTTACTTTCTCAGGTGTTTCCCCTTAGTGAGTCTGTGCTGACTGCTGGATGGTTCAGTCAGGGAAGCCTGAACCCAGGCCCCTGCCCTGGCCTCTGGCTGATTTATTGACCTGTAAATATTTTCCTCTGGGTCTGGCAGCTTTACACCCCTCCTGCTCGACCCTCTGGGTCTCCTTTTCACTTGCCCTCCAGGAAATTGTCTGTTTTGTTTCCCACCAATTGAAACCCCATGACCTTGTGACCCCAGGCACAGAAGGCTTTCTTTATTTCCTTTCTACGCCATGTTGTCCTGGTCAGGAAGCCAATCCCCAGGCTCCTAAGTCATCTGACAACATTGGTGACTCTCCCAGCAGTTGGTTGGGTTATAAAAATCATTAATCATTGATCTGTGTGCAATTGGGCAGAAGGGAGCGGCTGCCTGGTGATGGGATTCTCCTTTAGCCTCTGGGGTCTTTAATGCTTGGACTCAGCCCCTGCACAGAGCTGGCAGGCCAGTTAAGATTGCCTCGGTGCAGAAGGGGAGCTCATCTGGATGAATGGAAGTGGGGTTTCTATCCTTAACTGTGCACTGTGCCAGGCGGGCCCACTTCAGTGGGATTCTCAGTCAGTGCTCCTTGCTCATTATAACCTGATCAGCCTCTAGAGAGGTTTGGGGGATTTCTGTGAGCCGATGGAAAGCTTAGAAAATGATTTGTGCAAGCCTCATATTTTGCCTGTGAGAGAATTGAAGCTGAGAGGTTAGCTGGCTGGCTGCAAATTCAACCCCGAGGGGAAGGGATATCGTGCACAATCTCCGGGGAGCTTGCTCTCCAGCTTCACTCTGGCCTCAGGAGAATTGATGATGGGGGAGATGGGGGGGGGAAGCTAACTTGGCAGCTCTCTCGGGTCAGCGACACACGTGCTTGGTAAAATATTAGGAAACGATGTAAATGCTTTGGCAAATGTACAAGCAAGATGGAGTGATGCCCAGGAGCCAGAAAGAGAAAGGATTAAAAGCAAGCTGCCAGCTCTAAGCAGCTCTCACTTGCAGCCTTGGAGAACAACCTGACTTCCCTGAGCCCTTTAGTTTAAGTGACTTGTGACAGGAAATTAGATTCTGATGCTGCCACATGTTTGGGCACATGCTGAAGAATGGGGTAGCCCTGTGGCCGTGCTGCAGACTTTACCTGGATATGGTCTTCAGAAGAGAGCCACCTGTGAGACATGGGTGCTCTGGTCAAAGAGTGGTTAGGCGTGCCAAAGCCAAAGCGGTGGGGTGGAATTCCCCAGAAGGTAGATGTCATGGCGGAGAGTACACAGGATTAGAAGTTCCTGACTGAGAATAAGCGCAGTAATGTTTCAGGTCTGGATATCGTAAGTTTACTTTCAAGGAGAAGTGATGGGTCACGATAAAAGTCAAGTGAACTTTTAAAAATCTAGAGAACTTTCCACGTCAAGCCTGAGAAACCTTCTTGCAATGGGGACAGTCACATTGCTTCAGCTTCATAAGAGTGTGGAGTCTTAATATCAAGCCAGGAAATGAACCCACAGGGTCCACAGCACTGAGGCATTGTGTGCAAGCCTCTCACACAAAGCTAAGAGCTCCTATCCTGTGGCACTCCCAGCCAGGCAGCCGAGGAGAGCCCAGCTCAGGCTAAGGAACTCCCAAAAAGGTGCCCAAACGAATTTGAGCTGGTACCACCGGGGTACAGAGTCCCATGGCCAGGATGTTATGGGAAATCCAAAGCCAGAGAGTTAAAATAAAAAATGGCACAATCTTATTGAGGAACTTCATCCTTAAGCTATTTCCAAAGTAAAGCCACCCTACATTGAAAAATTACAAAGCACACTCAGAGGTACAAGGTGAGTGGCTGGCAGAACACAGTGCAACCAAGGGACTTTTTTTTTTAAAAGGAAAGAATGAACAACACACGGGTGAACAAGTCATGGATTCAAAAGGGAAGCATGCATACCTTCTAGAAGTGAGAAGTACACCTATGAGTTGAGAAACCAGATAGATGGGCCACAGAACAGTTTAGACAGTCTAGAAAACAAACTCAGAAAGCCATAGAAAGAGCATCAGTACATACACTGACTATCCCAAATGAGAAATGAAGGGGATGGAATAAAGGTAGGATTTTATGAGATAAGTTTTCTGCACTGATAAATGCATGAGTTTTCAGAATTAAGGAGGTGAACTAAGATCTGAAGAGGCTAACACAGAAGTAATTGCGTGGCTATAACAGCAGATACTTAGGATGGCAGACAAGGGAATAGCACTAATAATTAGGTTCAGATTGCCTGGAAACAATGGGGACTGGCAGAATTTTCAACAATCCTCAGATGAGACAGAAGACAACATCACTGCTGAGCTAGAGTTCTATACCCAGCTAAACTACCCCTCAAGATGAAAGTGACAGGTATTTTCATACTAAGAACAAGAGTGTTTACAACCTCAGTCCATCACTCAAGGCACAAATGTGATTCTGGGGGCCATCTAAGAGGAAGGAAGGAGCCAAGACGTGATGGCGAGGAAAGTTTATAACAACTTGGCCAATGTCAAGGAGCCCCGACAGTAGAAACCAACACTAATGATCGCAAATGAGCAACTAAAACCAGAGTGTAAGAACTGAGAAGTGACTTCAAAAGCTTCTCTCATGTGAGCAAGGCCTAGGAGAGAGAGAGAGAGAGGTTTTGTATTTCAGCATTTGTATTTTGTGTTTGGGAAGCATTGTCAGATGGGTCATGATGCTGATTAAAATTAGTTAAACTAATTAATAAACTATAACTGTCAAACTAGTTAAGAAGAGAAATGTAGAGTTTTTACAGATTCATTTTAAAGTAAACGAAATTAAGAGGCAAAATGAAAACATTAAAGCTAATTTAAAATTCATATAGTAAAACACTAGTAAGCTCATGTAAAATTATATACAATTTATAAGGTTCATTAACAGCATATCATCATAAAATGGTAAACTATTAAACAGATGAAAGTAGGCTGTTTTAACCAGAAATATCTTGAGGTGCCTTTATGAATCATAAAGTGTTGTTCTAGACAAATGCTTTCTGCAGTGACCTAAGGATCAAATGATACAATAAACTTGAGGTTTGATGCCCCAGTCACAAGGTTTTGAGTAGTTAGATGAAATCAAGAGAAATGCGGATAGCTATTTGACAGAGAATCATTGAAACAACTGAAACTCACAGAAAAATTGCCAACAGCAAGCAGGCAAGCTAGATTTGTTTGTTTGTTTGTTTGTTTTGTTTGTTTTGTTTTTTGCTTTTTGAGGCAGGTTTTCTCTCTGTAGTTTTGATGCCTATCCTGGATCTCGCTCTGTAGACCACTCTGGGAACTCACAGAGATCCACCTGGCTCTGCCTCCTGAGTGTTGGGATTAAAGGCATGCGCCACTGTTGCTTGGCAGGCAAGCTAGATTTAAAGGGCATTTACAAACTTACATGACAGTCAGAGAAAACTCATTGCCACCTAACACATGTGGACTGTCTACAAGAACCAAAGCTGGGTTGGGCTGTAGAGTGAATCTTGTTGACCTTAAAGAATCATCATGTAAAAGATGTTGTTTTTAAAAGAAAAATGTATGTTATCTTTAGGATTTTTTGTCCCTCCCCTTTTAATGTTTGTGGGTGTTTTGTCTTTATATCTGTCTGTGCGCTATGTGTGTGTCTGATGCTCATGGAAATCAGAAGAGGGCATTGGATGCTCTAGAACTAGTATTACAGATGGTTGTGAGACTCCATGTTGGAGCTGGGAATTGAACTTGGGTCCTCTAGAAGAGCAGCCAGTGCTTGGATCCATTCACCAGCTTGTTTTTAAAATTTCATAAATTACATTAATTTATTTATTTACTTATTGTTTGGGGTGTGTGTGTGTGTGTGTGTGTGTGTGTGTGTGTGTGTGTGTGTGTGTCTCCCCTTGGCATTAAACTCAGGTCATCAGGATTGGTGGGAAGCACCTTTATCCCCTGAACCACCTTGCTAGTCCCTAAAACTTGTTTTTCTTAAAAACAAACAACAACAAAAAATCCCACAGAACCTTAGGGCTGGTAATATAGCCAAGCCAGAAGTCATTAATTTGGTCCCTGGAACCCACATGATCGGAAGAGGAAAGAACTGACTCTATTTTCTTCTGATGTCCACATGCATGTGGTGGTGTGTGTGCGCATGCACACATACACTCAAATAAATTAACAAATGTAAGAAAGCACACCTTTAATAACTCATAGGTAAAAGAATCTTACAGTGAATTACAAGCCACTTGGGTCTGACCAACTATAGGAAAATTAAGGTGATTTATTGTGTGGCTCGAAGGGAGATTTCATGTTTTACATTTCAGTTGCTAATAAGGAAGAAGTTAACTGTAGGAGTTAGAAAAAAAGAACAGAAGAAAGATGAACAGATCATTCCCCAAAAGACACTCAGTGTCCAAGAAACATTCTGGAAGGTCAGTGCTTACAGTGACTTCTAAAACCACCAACTACACACAGTAGTGTGGCACTTCATCACATGCCGCAGAATGACAAACACTTCAAAGTCCCCCAAGACCAAGTGTTGTCGAAGTCATGGTGGGGGTATCTTACCTGGGATGTTCATAGGGTGCCCATCTGCAGAGACCGGGATAAGTGATGGCTCCCAGGATTGTACCTCCACATCCAGCAGGTACTCTTGAGGTTCATTTGAGCGCATGGAGGACCAGATGTGCACACAGATGGTAAATAAACCCTTCAAAGCCCAAATGTGGAAATAGCTCACTGCCCCTCCACTGGGAAATGCATAACAAAGCTGTGATTTGTTTATATAGTGGACTATTACACTGTAATTAAGGAACGGTACCGACATAAACCAGTTTGAGTGAAAGCAGGCAACTAGAGAAGGTGACCTGTCAAGAGAAAGTTCCAGAAACTCCAAAATAATGCAAACTGGAATGATGGATAGTCACTCCCTGGAGGGAGAAATAAGGGACCAGGGGCTTTTCATTGTATCCCAGACATCTTAAATGTTCTAGGTCAAGTATGGCAAAAGATAGCCATCAATTTTTTACGTTGTTTGTGGAGATATGTCTAGCTTTGATTTCTGTGTGCTGCAGTATTTCAGCTTCTATTAGCTTTTAATCTACCAGAATAATGGACAGAGCAAGTGTCAAAACGGCAGGAGAGAGCTGGGAATTCACAACAAAAGGCTGTGCTGCTAGTGAAGCTGGTGGCTGGGTAAATATCCAAGACAGCAGCTCAGAGCTATTGTGACCTATAGGCCGGCACACTAAGTCCTGAGAGACAAGTGAATTCCGTGGACGGTATGGCACCCTCAGCATTCCCTGTGCTTGAATTTCTGTGTCCTGTGACTGCACCTCCTTGCACAGCACTGTACCTTTGTAGGTGTGGTTAAGGACTGTACATGGGAACATCACCCTAGATTTACAGGTGGCCCCAGGGTAACCCAGAGCCCTCACAAAAGGGAGGCAGAAGGACCAGAGTCCAGAGTAGGAGTGTGGAAACAAATTAAGGAAGGAGCCTGGAGCCAAGGAGTAAGTAAGGGTGGTCCCTGGTGAGGAGCAAAGGCCACCAGATTCACACTCAGACCCTCAGGACAGAATCAGCCCTGCCAACACCCTGACTTTTGTCTTTCCGCCCTCCCTTTGCGTGCAGTCACAGGTTTGTGTTGTTTTGTGTCATGATGGCTTAGACATTTGTTAAGATGATTCTAAGAAATGAGTGCATTTCACAGAAGATTGCTGCTATGTAGTTTCCATACAAACCTTTAACCATGTGACCAAAACACAATAGGAATAAAAATGATGTACATCACTAAGGAAAATTACAGAGTGGCCAGTGATCTACCTGAAAAGTAAAACAGGAAGATCTATGTGAAGAAAACTATAACTCTCTTCTGAGCAGATGAGGTCTCGAGTAGGAACCTGGACTACCGCTGCGGTGCCATCCAGAACTCAGCCCTGACACCCTCACACTGCAGGCCTTTCTCCATCAGAGCCCTGGTATTTACAAGGAACTTAATAAGGTGACTCAGAATTTAATCTAAGAAAAAATGTCCCCCAAGTATCAACTGTCACTCTGGATATCAACATGTGTGTGATTCATCATGACTTAACATGTGTGCTCTGATGTAACAATGGGCAGTTGGGAGGTGGAGGAGCATGATAGAGCCCCTTTTACAGACAGAGGGCAGCTAGTGAGTGCCTTCTGAAGAGCTGCATTGTGGGCCTGGTTGGTGTTGTGGGTTTTGTTAGTGATTTTCATGCTTAAAAGGGTCCCCAGCCAGGCATGGCAGCATGAGGCTGTAATCCCACTGCTCTAGAGTTTGAGACAGAAGGTTCAGGCCCAGCCTGGGCTATGTGAGACCCTGTCTCACAATAAAATAAAATAATAAAAACAAAATAAAATAAAATAAAATAATAAAATAAAATAAAATTAATAGAAGAACCCAAACGGGCCCCAGGCAGCACAGAAGGGCTACAGTGTGCCCTCCAGAGCAAAGGTGTGTATCAGAGAGACTTTGTCCTGGCATTCATCCCAGGTCCTCTGAAACAGAACCACCTGCCATACACGGTGACTCAAACTTGCATTCTAGCCAGCATGTGGGAGGCTGAGGCAGGAGGATAGCTGTGAGTTCCAGGCCAGCTCAAGCTATAGAGTGAGACTTGTCAAAAAAAACAGCCTCAAGCAAAACACAGAATGCCAAACCATGCCTAAGACTGCCATGCGCTCGTAGACGGGCAAAGTGTGACCAGTGACTCCCAAACCAGACCATGTGCGTCTCCAGAAGCCATGACTGGAGTTCACGGGCTCAGTGTTCCCAGCAGTGTTCTAGGATGTGCTGTGTGCAAATGAAAAGGGACACCTTCCCTTATGGTGAACGTGCAGGAGCCCAGGCCCTTCCTCCTGACCTCACCATGTTTGCACTGTGACCCCATCCCCTGCAGGTTACTTTCTGAATTTTCTGGAGCCCGTCAACAACATCACCATTGTCCAGGGGCAGACGGCAATCCTGCATTGCAAGGTGGCAGGGAACCCACCCCCCAACGTGCGGTGGCTGAAGAATGACGCCCCAGTTGTGCAAGAGCCTCGAAGAGTCATCATCCGGAAGACAGACTATGGCTCTCGGCTGCGGATCCAAGATCTGGACACAACAGACACAGGCTACTACCAGTGTGTGGCTACCAACGGGTTGAAGACCATCACTGCAACTGGAGTTCTGTATGTGCGGCTCGGTGAGTGGGGACAGCAGAGGTCTGATGCTAGCACACAACATTCACAGTGTGGAGCAGGGGGTGTGTTTGTAGCTGAGCATGCACAGGCCATCTGAAATCCAGAAAACCACCCCAGGGGCTCTCCCACAGAGCACAAGAGCTCCTTAGCCTGTTTATAGCTTATAAAGGAAAATAGTCGAAAATGGAGCAGCCTGTAGACCCGGGCCACAGAAAGGCATCCCAGACATACAAGGCGAGCAGGGATGAGTGTGGTAATGCCACACTGCCACAGGCCAGGTTGCAGGATGATGGTGGCCATGCCATGGACAGCAGGAGCCAAAGTCTAGGACCTGTCTGTGGCTCCACCACACAGGCCAGGGCTCACTTGCTACTCTTTCTGTGGTTCTATCCCAAGTGGGCACCCATCCTTCATGGGCAGAGCTGGCCCCACTGGGCAGGAACAGGGTGCATTGCTGAGTCTCTGTTTGTGTCGCATGGGACAGTAGGATTAAACGGCAGAAGTAAATTATCCTGCTTTGACCCAGTAAGGGAAGAAGGTCCCTGGCAATGCATGCATTGGGCCTGTCATCTGGGCTCACATTAGAGGCAGCTCTAATGAGTAGAACAGATTTTGTGGATAGAGTTTAGATGAGAATCGAGCAGGGACAGGAAAACTGCCCACCTGTGCTTCTACACAGAAAGTTCTCTTTCTGGGTGTCTGATGTCACTGGCATGTCCTCATGAGTGGGAGGAGAGTCCAGAGCCTGAGGACAGCTGGCCACAGACAAGCTGCTGGACTTGCCCATGTTTATCACTGGCCATATTAATAACTTGTCTTTTTGTTTCATGTTTTAGGTCCAACACACAGCCCAAACCACAACTTTCAGTAAGTATCTGTTTCCAGTCACATTACTGCCATCCTGAGTGTTTCTCTTATGAGAATGCAGGTTTCGAACCCTAAAATGGCTGTGTCTATACTACTGAGTTTGCTGAAAGCTGACTCAGAACTCAGATGAACAGGCATTTAATTGGAGTTGGGAAACTTACAGTATCATAAAAACAGATGTTAATTGCTTTCAGCTACCATAATTGCACAAGGCAAAGAAATGGGATACCTAAGCCTGCCTGCCAGATTCTCACGGGGGAATATGTAGACATGGAAGTCATTCTCATTTTGCAATCCAGCACCACCAATCTGCAGTTCATATTTTTTTCTGGTGTTAAAGATTAAACCCAGGGTCTTGCACACGCTCTGCCACTGAACTGTGTCCCTGCACTGTATCCCTGGCACCTGCGCCTTGTGTTTATAGATGTGTGCACTGAGCCCCAGGGCAACTTCTATGGCAGGTTCTCAAACCCTCCCTAAGGAGGAGCCTGAGGCTCATGAGTCCTTCTCATGGGTCCTTAGGGAGCTCTGGATGGATTGTGGCCTTGGATTTGGGTCTTTCGTTTCCAGTGGAACACCACGCCTTCACAGTCCAGCCTCTGAGGGATGCCTCTGCACTGTGCTCTCTGGGTTTTTCTCGGCCTGGAGAGTTACTCCTTCCATTGTCTGTGTCTCTGTGTGTGTGTGTGTGTGTGTGTGTGTGTGTGTGTGTGTGTGTGTGTGTGTGTGTTGGGGGAATCGTCCTTTCTGACAAGGCCTTTTCAGATTTCTGAACAAGAGCAGAACTTGTTCACTGGTTCCCATTTCCATATGGCCTTGGGACCCATGGGATGATGAACATGTTGAGGTCACAGGACAACTTGGAGGAGTTAGTGGGTTCTGGTTATGAGAACTCATTTAGCCAGGCTTGGAGGCAAGTGCCTGCACTTGCTGAGCCCTTTAGCCAACCCCTAGGTGGAAATAAAAATTTCCCTTGTTGATGAAGAATTCCTGGGCTTTTCGTGTTGTGTCTTTTTACAGAATGTCCCAGTTTCCTTGAGCTACCCTGATACTGTTTAGATTGTACTAATAATGAATTCCCAGGTTAATGGGTGAGGAGTGAATTTTCCTCCCAGAACCACTTTGGTCATGTTCCAAAGTATCCCCTCTCAATGTTTTACTATGAAATATTTCAAACACAAAATGTTGGGAGGAGGTTTAGAGTGAGCATGCAGGCACTACCAGCCGCAACTAAGCACTTATAATTCACTCTGCTGGTTTCATTGTGTCTTCCTAGCATCATCCATCTACCCATCCCTCCATCTATCCATCCATCCGTCCATCTGTCCGTCCGTCCATCTGTCCGTCCGTCCATCCAACCATCCACCCACCCATCCATCCGTCCATCCACCCACCCATCCATCCATCCATCCATCCATCCATCCATCCACCATCCATCCATCTATCCATCCATCCACCCATCCATCTATCCATCCATCCATCCATACCCGCATCCATCCATCCATCCATCCATCCATCCATCCATCCATCCATCCAATTTTTTACTTATTTCACAGAGTGCTGCAGACAGTTCACACCTACCCATAAACACTTCAGTGTAGATACCTACCGTGTTTAGAGTACATAGTGTTCACAGCTAGTAACAGAGGCCTATGCCCTTATAGTCACAGTTCCAGATACAAAGGTGACTGCAGCGGTCACATGTTAACATTCTGCTGCAGAACAGATTTCCTGTTGTGGGATGAGGTCACAGATTTAGAATATTAGGGTGGGATAGTCTCTTCACTTGGTGCTGGGTTAACCGGACTCTGCTGGCTTTGGGTGTAATTAATTCATTTCTAAATCTCCAAATGAAAACGTGTGCAGCCAGGCCTCTTGGTGCAGGCTTGTAAACCCTGCCATGTGGGAAGCTGAGGCAGGAGGAGAGTTAGGGCTAGCCTGGGCAACTTGGTGAACTCCTTAAAAAAACAAAACCAGCAACAAGAAACAACCAGAGCCCTTGCCTAGCATTCTCAGGCCTTAGGTTTGAGTCCAGATAAAACACACAAAATAATGAATAAATAGAATAAACACTAACATTTGTGTGTATTGTCTTAGAGTGCAGCTCGACAGTAGAAGTGCCAGCATGCAGAACACCCTGGGCCAGGCCTCAGCACCAAAGCTTACGTATGTTTACAGAATACAGCATGACGTCTTGATAGAATGCAGAATGACTTAACCAGGCCAATGAGCATATGCATTACCTCATATAATTATCTTTATTTTTTTATGCCGAGAACAGGTAAAATCTGTCTGTTAGCAATTCTTAATTATACATTGTTCTCAACTATACTCACCATATTATAAATAGGTTGCTTGGGCTAGCCTTATTGTCATGCCCACTTGAAATCTTTCATGCTATGATCCTCATTTATTTAACTCCAGTCTCTGGTGGCTGCCATAAGGGGACAGAGAACTGTCTTTGATCACATCCCTGTAGACTGAGGTGACAGACCTTTCTGTGGCCATGACTTTGTTTTTCCTATTGATTTTGACTATCTCGGACTAACCTTTATAGTGATTTCTCTGGAAGTTCAGCAAAATGAAGACTCAAAAGCCAGACGGTGTCCTTAGTACACTAAATAACCCCTTGGTTCTCTGCGTGCTCCAGGAGTGACCAGTCTTTCCTGCTCAGTGGCTCCTTTGTGGGTCTGTGTCCTTGGCAGACATAGCCTTCCTGGCTGCCCTTGGTCACTTGGTCTGTCCCGTAGATGTGGATGTCGAGCTGAGACGGTGACTGGCAGAGGAGGCCGAGTTCATCCTCATGTAATGTGACATCAGAGGAGCTGCTGCTGGTCCTCACACAGCAATGTGACTGGCTGTCCCATGCTCCCTCCCTGCCTTCTGCCCTCAGAGCACATGTTGGTGCCAGCAGCCTGCTCCTTCTGCTGCTGTGCTGTGCTGTGTGAGGCAGGTGGGTGTCCTGGGTGGTTAAGGGATTTACTATTATCCTTCTCTCTGCCTGCAGTTGGTGGTAAGGAGGGGGTATGTAGAGAACAAAAGCTTAAGAAAGGGTGGCACCACCCTTTGTGCTATGCTCACTCAGGTAGCAGTTGAGATGACGCCCAGGGGATCACGCATGCCTGACATTTCATCTGTGGGCTTGGCTTCGTTTCTGCTATTTTAACTTAGTGGTGGTTCCTGTTGACTATAATCAGCCCATACATCCCCTACTACAAACAGTTAGGAGTGGGCAGCATGGCCAGGTGCAATGCTTGCTGGAGCCCAAGCATTAGAGCCCCACCCTCCTTCTGTTGCCCTCCATCAACCTTGGGGTGCATGGGTATGTGTGTCATACTGCTTCAGCCAACCTCAGGGTGTGTGGGTGTCTGTGTCATATTGTTTAAGAAAACACATTGTGCCTTTGAGCAGTAAAAAGTAAGCTAGTTCTTGGTACTTTGAAAGTCACCTTCCTTGGAGCCAAGTCTTAAGCCCTCCTATTTTCTGACTTACTTGGACACCAAGCATATCCAAGACTGCCACACTGGTCTCCAGCTGCATGCTGTGGCCCCAGAATCTCCATTACCAAGTCCAACTGACCTGGTGCTCTGCAGACCTGGGACCTTAGTTGAATAATGCGTGTCCATCTCCCTGTGCCTGGCTCACACAGTTCTCCTTCTGCTATTTCAGGAGAGCATTCTTAAGTCTAGTTCAGACTTTATCTGAATTATAGGAAAATAACAGGATAAACACAATTTAAATTGCCACTGACAAGCCAGTGACTAGAGATGACTTCAGGAGAAGTCAGGCTGATTTATTATAAAGAACATTCTCAGCAAAAGACCAATTTAGCATTTGACACTAAAGCCTAGACCAGCGGACCTCAGAAGTTCAACTCAACCTCAAATAGAGCTTGAAGGAGGGACACTGGACTTAATTTTTAACTCAAAGTCACCTTGTTATAATATGAAGTGTAACTTGTGGGGCAGGAGGAGATGGGTCTATGAATAAAAATGTTTGCTATGTAAGTGTGAGATCCTGAGTTCAAATCCCCAGAACCCATGTAAAAACCAGACATGGTGTTGTGTGCATCTGTGCTCCATTGCTCTTATGAGATGGAAGGAGGGGTAGGAGAATCTCTGGAGCCCCTAGGTCAGCTAGCCTGGAGTATTACAGTACTGAGGGCAGTCCCAACCAAGGTGGAGGATGAAGATACGCCCACATTCACACAAGGAGTACATGCACACACAGGACTACATGCACACAAGGACTACATGCACACAAGGAGTACATGCACACACAGGACTACATGCACACAAGGAGTACATGCACACACAGGACTACATGTACACAAGGAGTACACGCACACATAGGACTACATGCACACACAGGACTACATGCATACACAGAAAGAAAGGTAATTTCTGTAGTGAATAAAATCCTTAAATCCTATAGTGAATAAGAATTGTGTATTAATACTTAAGTTTGTGCTGCCCCAAATGAAGGATTTATATGACAATAGTATAAGCTGTTGTCTGGGTACTACATATTCCAATCCCTTTAATGGTGAGTCCATTTACTGGATGACCTCCTCTTCCACAGACACTCACCATGCTGGTGCAGTCTCTAATCTGGATAGTTCCTTGATTCTTTTGTGACTTTTTCCTTCTTAGGATGCCCCTACTGGAAGCCCTTCTTGACAGGGATGCTGTGGGGCTTGCTGCCTAATTGCAGGACCCTGCCTCACTTTCTCCTGGGCCTCTGATTCCTACTGGTTACATCTCTTTACACTGTAGTTCTAGCCTGTCTGTCTGTCTGTCTCCCTCCCTGGCTGTAGCTTCCCTCAGTAGCTGTTTCTTTTCAGGCTTCCAGTGTGGCTGGGCTCTGGTCTGAGCCTGGCAGCGTCAGGTAGAGCAGGGGCTCTGACGGCCTTTGCACACCTCTGAGGATCTTCTGTGGGTGGGAACATGTTTTCATTTGTGCTCCTGACTTACAGGGCTAGGATCACGTCGGAGGCTTGTTCAAGAAGCCCCTGCTTTTCTGCTGTGCCCCCTGGTGCAGCAGCCCTGACAGTTCTGCTGCAACCCACTAGAGTTGCCTAGTTTTCATTGTCATGGGATGGGACATTGAAGGGATTCAGAATCACCATGGAAACATACCTTGGGTATGACCAGGAGGGGATTTCTAGAAAATGAATGAGGTAGGAAGAACTACCTTGAATGTAGGCAGCACCATCCATTCTGTGGGCTGGGGTCCAAGACTGAAGAAGATGACAGCAAGCCAAATAGCAGCACTGTCTCTCTTTGTCCTGACTGTAGACACAATGTGATCACTTGTACTGACTGTGGACACAATGTGATCAGTTGTCCTGACTGAGGACATAATGTGATCAGTTGTCCTGACTGTACACATAATCAGTGGTCCTGACTGTACACACAATGTGATCAGTTGTCCTGGCTGTAGACACAATGTGATCAGTTGTCCTGACTGTACACATAATCAGTTGTCCTGACTGTAGACACAATGTTATCGGTTGTCCTGACTGTAGACACAATGTGATCGGTTGTCCTGGCTGTAGACACAATGTGATTGTTGCCTCACATTCCTGCCACCATCACTTCCTCACTGTGTAATGGATTGTTCCTCAAACCATGAGGGAGAATAAACCCTTCCTAAGTCAGGTTGCTATTGTCAGATATTTTATCACAGCTGAGAGTTCTAGAAAGGCCAGGCTGTGGAGAAGGAAGGACAGACTATTACCCTGAGCCCTCTCCAGCCCCTTATGTGTGTCAGTATCATCCATATTATGCACACAGTAGGCATCAGGCTACACCTTGGAGTGTCATGTATATAGACAACCTTGTAGTCTCTCACAGACAGACCTTTGAAATGCCCTCTGTTGCTGTGGAAAAGGCAGAGAGCATCCACATGGTCTGCCTCTGTTCTTCTCAAAGGCTACCTTCAGCATTCAGTTCTGGAACACACCTCATGCATCATTGTCCTTCATAAAATCCTTGTTTCCATACAGCACTGTGCAGGAGTGCCACAAAGTCTCCAATGTAGCCTAAGAATAAGAAATGTGTTGGGTGTATAATGTCCTCATGCTAGGGACCCGTAGATGAACACCTAGTGTACACATCACCTCATCCCAAAGAACTTTTCCCATGGGCCAGCCTGATGTACATAGCAAATTCCAGGCTAGCCAGAGCTACACAGTGAGATCCTATCTCATAAATAAGTCTTTGCATGCTTCACATTTACTTAAGGAGTCCAGGTTTCTAAAAAGTGACTGATGGGGTTTTAAACAGCTGTGTTAGTTTTATAGCAAACCTGGCTAGAAGTTGGAGATCCCTCTTGGTCTCCTCTTACTACATAACCATTGATGGAACCCATACTGACAGACCGTCGTGAGCTGAATTGGGCATTGTGCATTAGGGTTCATTTCTGAGTTTTCCCTTTCTGTGGGTTTAGGATGATGAACCCAGAATGATGTCATCATTTATAGAAGCTTCCAGTCCTCAGACTCCTCTGAAGAACTCAAATCCATCCTCTTCCTGGGCAGCACCCAGCAGCCTGGGATCCAACTCCTGGCTCTGGACTTGGCCTTTTCCAGAATGTTGGAGCTGGAAGCTTGCACAGTGCAGAGCTTTTCAGATGGGCTCCTTACCTGCTGACAGGCTCCTCTCCCTGGCTTGTGTCCTGTTGTGTGTGGAAGGCCACACTGTTTATCTATGCTTCCAAAGCTGAATAATCACAAACAAAGCCATTGCATGCTCTTTTTCACGCTGATGCAATTTTTGAACCAAAAAAGAAGTTGCTGGTCCGCCAAGTATGGCAGTGTCATCCCAGCACTTGGGAGACTGAGGCAGGACAATTCCTGAGAGTTCACAGCCAGCCTAGCCCACAGAGTGCATGCAGAATTAACCTGGACTGAACAGAAAGCCCTGTCACAGAAATAAAAACAGACAAATAAATCAGAACAAAGCAAACATTGACAGCTTGTAAAATTCTGGATTTAAAATGCTCCATGGACTGTTTGTCCTCTGCTGTCACTTACAGAGGTTTGTTTGTCTTTCCAGGGATGACTATCAGGAAGATGGCTTCTGCCAGCCATATCGAGGGATTGCCTGTGCACGTTTCATTGGGAACCGGACTATTTATGTGGATTCTCTCCAGATGCAGGGAGAGATTGAAAACCGAATCACAGGTAGGGGGCACACAGTTCCCTCAGAACACGGCAAACACCTCTGCAGGCGCCTGTGTGCACAGATGGCCACCTCGCTAGTGTTTTGTCCGTTAGTGGCACAGACAGCAAGCCTCTCTAACATCTCTTGCCGTAGGAAATATAAGGTCTTTCTTAGAAGCAGTTGTACTTGCTAATGTGTTTTGCTCTAAAATATCCCCAGCTTGTATGTTTAAGTTAGCATGTTAGTCTCTTTTCCCTTATAGTAATGAGATACTTAAAGCTAAATACTTCATAAAGAGATGATTCTTTGACTCATTGCTTCAAGACTTTTACTTCAAGAGATTACAAGCTATAGAGCACCAGCCTGTTGAGGCCTCCCTGGCTTCACCACATCACAGTGGGAACCATAGTGGTCGGAGCCCATATGAAAAGGAGAGATCACTTGACAAGGCAGAAAGCTGGAAGGGTGCACCACAGGGCGACGGGGCAGACCTGTTCTTTCACAACAACCTTGTGAGAACAGAGGATGCCCCATGTAAACTGCTTCAATCTATTCTAGGACCACCACTTAGCAATCAACTACTATGCCATGTCCCCAAAGTTACCCCTAACTCTCAGTACCACCAGACTGGAAAGCAAGCACAAGAGCCCTAGGGGACAGGCCACAAGTAAACCACAGTTAACAAATGCAGATTGTTTGGAATACACACACATGCACAACCTGACCAGGCCAGGGGTGTTAGGGGCACCGACGTCATGGTCACACTCAACCTGCTTGAATGTTGCTCTGTATTTCCTGGACTCTTGCACCATCAATGTGCCATGCCTGGTCCACAGGCACACAGTCTGGCACCAGCTGCTTGGGAAATGAAACAGTGATGGAAAGAGGAGATGACACAGTGACTGAGGCCTCGGTCCTTCAGAGACCTGGTTCTAGATCTGTCTGGTGGAGTAGGTGAGACAGAAAGCAAAGCTGTTCTTCCTAGTCTCTTTGGGACTTTGTCTGGCTGTCTGTGAGGCCTCCACATCCCACCTTGGGTCCCTTGATGGAGTCCAACCAGAATGCCTTCCTCTCTAGACTTTGAAGGACAGGCAGAGCTATAGGGGTGGGGCCCAGATGCCCAGCTCCTCACTTTAGTTGAATGCTTTCTGTGAAGTTATTGACCAGGCTTTATATTAGAATCAGTGATGAGGTCTGGTGCCAAGGTTGCTTGGAGAGGTATGGCAGAGCCCAGTGCTGGCAATAGTGTAGGTGGAATGATGTGTAAGGTAGAAACGCACCATTGTTGACATGCCCTTGTAAGTGTAAGTTTAGCTCTTCCTCAGACAGAGGGCTGAGTTCATGGTCACAGCAGAGCCTGCCTGACCCATGCAAGCCACGTAGGTGAGAAGGCTCTCTGAACAGTGTTGGCACTCTTACCAAAAACATGTTTTAATGTCATCTCAAGCAAGCCTTGGGGTTCGGTGACAGATGTGCTTCATGCTATGACCTACCATGGGCAGAGCCAATCTGATCTGCAAATGCAGACTCCAGCAGGCTCTGAGTCATTAGCTCTAGAACTGACCTGAGGCCACAGAAGAGCTTGTTTCACACAGGCTCTGCTGGGTCAGCATGCACAAGCTCTTTCATGCACAAATTTATTGAAAATGTGATATGAAATCACCTTCAGACCATGTGTATGAGGCCTGATGTGAAACAAGTGAATTTTGTGTTGAGTCTTGGGTTTCCTTGCCAGAGATCTCACTGCACACACGCACATGTTTTAAAATCTGGGAGCATCCCCAACCCAAAACCCTCCTGGTCTTTTCTGCAGAGCTGGATTGCATTTGTCTCCTCGGTTCCAGTTCATTAAAGACAAGGTTATAGTTATGACCTGTGGGACAAGCCATGTGCCCTGTCATCCTTGAGTGAGTCTTCAGAACACCATCCATAGACTGACTCCTGGACGAATTTGACATTCTCCTAATTGGCAAACTCTGAGCCTAGGCACAAGAGAGACCTGTAGTTATTTCTTCCTCTTTGATGAAAGGATCAGAGAGGCCCAGAGAAGTGGGGTAACCAAGCAGCTTGACTTCACAGCTGTTCCTGAAGAAAGGTGTGAAGTAAGCCATCGGAGGTGTAGGCATGCCCTTTGAGCCCTTGGGAGGCTGAGGCAGGAAGACCAAGAGACTGAGGCTAGGCGGAACTGTGAACCCTAATCCTTTCTAGACCGCAGAGGAGGATGGTATGGAATAAAGAGTCTTTAGGTTTGTGGCTTTTGCGGGGAGAGGCAGATCTTTGTGCTGTTCTGATGATCTGAAGGGCCTGACTTGTTCTGGGCAATCTCTCTGACACTGGCACTACCCCCCACCCCCAGCCTGAAACACAGAACTGTGACGTCTCTCTGGCTTGGCTGACTTCTGAGGACACAACTGTGCAGACCACATGTCTTAGTTATGGTTACTGTTGCTGTGATGAAACACCAAAAGCAACTTGTGGAGGAAAGGGTCTCAGTTCCATGTCACTGTTCATCATCAAAAGCAGTGAGGCCGGAACTCACACAGGGCAGGAACCTGGAGGCAGGAGCTGATGCTCCCTTGGAGGGTGCTGCTTACTGGCTTGGTTCCCATGACTTGCTCAGGCTGCTTTCTTATAGAACCCAGGACCCAGGGACAGCACGGCCCACAATAGGCTGGGCCCACCCCATCAATCACTAATTAAGAAAATGTCCTACAGTCTTGCCTACAGCCTGATCTTATGGAGGCATTTTCTTAGTTGAGGTTCCCTCCCTCAGATGACTTTAGCTTGTATCAAGTTGACATAAAACTACTCAGCACACCACATTAGCATGGCAGTACCCTGTGTGGAGATGGGCCAGTGCATGACCTTCAGACTGGGCAAAGGTGAGGGCAGGCTGTGGAAGTGCCCTAGAGCTGGTCTTCAGGAAACAGCCTTTAAATGACATATTTGGAGGCGGAGTCCTGCAAATGCAGCTGTGATGTCATGAGCTAGTTCCCTGAAGGAAATGCAGCTTTGCCTTTCTTAGCCTTTACTTTTCCGACGCCGAGACTAACTTTTCTGACAGCAGTCCCCTTCATTGCCACGTCTGTCTGGGGGAGTTTGTTCCTCAGTTAAACTAACTCCTGGACACTCTGTCCTTGACTTCTGGTGCCCATAGAAGGGTGGAACCTGTGATTCCCAGCCCCAGGCCAGCCAGTCCCTGGGGCCACTCACGTCCCACCCATCTTTTGGGTATTGTGTGAAGTTTGTTTCCTGTGTGGGGTCTCATCTAGTCACCTTACAGGTAAAGAAACAGGTCCACAAAGGACTGAGCAATGTCACAGGATTGAGGGACCAACTGTCACTTTTATACAGTAAATGAGAATCAGCTGGAACCAGACTCACCAGTTGCAGTTGGTGTCAGAGGCTGTATCCTGGGAATAAAAGGAGTGACAGCAGCACCACCTGCTGGTCATGTCTGATAGTACACACAAAGGTGGACTAGAGGGCTGAGCAGCACCCCAGGCGCTCTGTCTCCGAGTTTCCTCTGGGAACACACTCTCTACAGGGTGTGTAGGCAGATGGACCTGACTGCTTCAGTCCCCCGATTTTCCTGGATACCTAATCCCACCTCTGACTTTCCTACTTTCCACGCACGTCCCTTTTACTGTCTGTGGGTTCTCTGCCTGGGCCTCTGGAGTAAACCTGGTGCACCTCGCTTAGAGCCCTGCCTCTTCCTATGCTGTTCCTGAGCCTTCCAACTCCAGGAGCTGTGTAACCCATGCTGTGTAGAACCCACACCCGTACTAGATCTTCAGGAGATAAAATCTGAAGCTCTGTGTTAGGTGGAGTAAGGCCAGGGCTCCAGGGCTGGAAGGAGGTGAAGGACAGGGTGTCCAGGACTAGGAGTGAGAGATGGGGGTGGGGTTCAGGGTGGTCAAGCAGTTCGCTGAAGGTGCTAAGGTTGTGGCTTGGGCAAAACGTAGAGGTGGAGGGTGTTTAGAGTGGTGATTCTGTTCCGGCACAGGGTGCACGCCTGAGTTTGTCAGGAGGTGTGTGTCTGGAATAGGATAATGGGGGTGTGGGATGGTGTTTTAAGGTGGGCACCCAGGTCAGGGGTTGGGGCTCAGAAAAAGGGATTGGCGCTCGATGACAGGTTGCCTGGAGTCCAGGTAGAAGTCTAGCAGGTGTCCGGGAACTAGAGGAGGGGACTGAGTCGGGGCTGTCTTGGATAGGGGGTGCAGTTGAGAGGGTGGAGAGGATCAAGAACCAAGGGTAGGGGCTTGAGGATTTGGTGTCTGGGGTGGGACGGATCAGAGACCAGGCAGGAGACTGGTTGAAGGCGGGGTGTGTTGGGCAGGGGCGGGGCTGCGCTGACACCAGGCAGGCTACAGTTGCACGCTCACAAGAGTCTCTTTTCCGCAGCTGCCTTCACCATGATTGGCACCTCCACACACCTGTCAGACCAGTGTTCGCAGTTTGCCATCCCGTCCTTCTGCCACTTCGTCTTCCCTCTGTGCGACGCGCGCTCCCGGGTGCCCAAGCCGCGGGAGCTGTGCCGGGATGAGTGCGAGGTGCTGGAGAGTGACCTGTGCCGCCAGGAGTACACCATTGCCCGCTCCAACCCGCTCATCCTCATGCGGCTCCAGCTGCCCAAGTGCGAAGCCCTGCCCATGCCCGAGAGCCCGGATGCTGCGAACTGCATGCGCATCGGGATCCCGGCTGAGAGGCTGGGTCGCTGTGAGTGTCCTGAGGGTGCAGGGCTGAGGGTACAGGACAGAACAAAACAAAACAAAACCCACGCACCTCTATGCTTCTTAAGGCTTCTGTGCCCTCCTAAGCAGGGCCAAGTCGGCAGTCAGAACACACAGTGCAGACAGTCCCAGGACAGGACAGCCCTCTAGTGGTTGGGAACTAGAGACTGGGAGTTAACCTGCCCCAGGCTCTCACTCCAGCCGTCTGGAGGTCCTTCTCCTTGAACCTGGGATTTCCAAAGTGAGTGATCTTGGTTCCTACTCCAAGCAATCTTGGGAGCATTGGGGTGGCAGAGCCAGCCTCTCCGCTTATTTCATGGATTTCATGGTCTCCAGGCTCCTGCAGCCCCTAGTCTCCTGAACCCCAAGGATTCCTTGCCTTGGACAACTTTCAAGAGCTCGGAAAGCCTGTGCTTCACTAGAGAAGGGAATCTGGGCCGACCAGCTTTCCTAGGTACCTGTCCTGGGAACATCTGACCCCAAAGATGGGGACTATTCCATTCTCCTGAGCCTGAGACCTGGGAGTGGCCTTCCTTTGAGTCTGCATAGGGCAGAGGCACACTCCCCATCTCTCCTCCATGACAGCATGCCCCATGTTTCCCCGTCTTCCCCACTCCTGTGCTCTGAAGGGTTTAGTCAGCTCCCCATACTCTGGCAGGAGGGACAGAGGCTAGTCAGGGAAGTTCTAGCATGGCTTTGACAATATCAGTGAGGGAAGCCGTTTCCTTGCAGCGTCGAAGACTTCGGGGTACTGCCAAAGCATATGAGGGACCCCGGACTGAGACTCCATAGATGTTTACTATCTCTAGTTCATCTGGGTGTGTTAGAAGTGGCAGCTCCCTACCACAGCAGTCAGACAAGGCACCACACCTTGTCCCGGCGTGGTGTACATCCACACCTTGACTTCCGGTTTATACTCTGACCCAAGCAAGAGGCTGAAACCCACACATTCTCTGTTCCTATGATGATGATAACGTCACTGACCTTGGGAAGTTGGATGAAGCCTGAGTTAGGAGTTAGACATATCTGAGGACAGCATTTGCAATAAATGCATGTGAAGCTTAACAGTCTCATCCTGGGCTCCTCCGTGGAGATGGAATGAAGTGTATTCTCACATGTGGCTGAGGCAGACTCTCAGTGGGCAGCCAAGGTGACCTCTGAGGGTGCAGGACCAGGCCTGGGATTTACCCCACTTGTTTATACCATCCTGTTTTGCTTCTAGAACAAGTGAGCAGGAGGCTGCTGTTGGCATCGGCATTCTGCGCTTGGTGTGGGTGCCTGGTGGGTCTCAGGGCCGGAGTAGCTGCAGCAGGTTTCCTTCCTGTGTGTGACACCTTTCGTGTCGCTGGCGGGCTTAGGGCTTCGTTCGCTGCCTCTGGTGCTGCTTCTCCGGGTCATGTATAAAACCCTTAGGCGTTTTGGATCTCTGCGAGGAGACAGGGTGGCTTTGCTGTTCCTTTCTGGAAACCCCGAGAGCTGGAGGGCTCTGCAGGCAGGATTGCCAGTGTCCCTGGTTCTCAGGCCCCTAACTCTCTGCTTCTCTCAGACCACCAGTGCTACAACGGATCCGGCGCTGACTACAGGGGCATGGCCAGTACCACCAAGTCAGGCCACCAGTGTCAGCCTTGGGCTCTGCAGCACCCCCACAGTCATCACCTGTCCAGCACAGAATTCCCAGAGCTGGGAGGTGGCCACGCCTACTGCCGGAACCCTGGGGGCCAGATGGAAGGCCCGTGGTGCTTTACGCAGAATAAAAACGTACGCATGGAACTGTGTGACGTACCCCCGTGTAGTATGTATTCTCTCTCTATATTTTTTTTAAATGTTGACTTTTGAGTTTGCCTATAAAAAGAGTTTTGGATATTGCCAGGGAACAGTGGGGACCCTGGTGTCCCATCTTACCATCATAATCACAATAATTTGTTTTAAATAAAATTGTAATACCAGATCATCATAGGATATTTTAGGATATGAAAAGTCTGAACACTGTGCTGGGCAGTCCTAATCTCACTATCCAGTGGTGACTACTGAGTACATTCTAGAACCTTCCTTCCATCAGGTCCCTGTATGTGTGGTCCTGGGACATTCAATTTGGCCCTGGGTTCTCAAATCCACATGACTGCCCAGGATTTTCTAAGCTTGGTAGAAGTAATTCCCCTTGTCCCTTGTGGAGCTGGTAGAGTAAGGAGACCATAGATTTCAGGTCTCAACATCCCCCATGGTGTTACAGTGTTATGTCATGAATGAGAGATGGATGTGTGATTACTGGGTTTAAAACATCAGTAGTTGGGGCTGGAGAGATGGCTCAGAGGTTAAGAGCACTGGCTGCTCTTCCAGAGGATCCAGGTTCAATTCCCAGCACCTACATGGCAGCTCACAGCTGTCTGTAACTCCAGTTCCAGGAGGTCAGCCACCCTCACACAGACATGCATGTAAGTAAAGCACCAATGCACACACACAAAAAGGAATCATCTAAAAACATTTTTAAAAAACATCAATAGTCAACTATGTCTGTGTGTCCCACCCCTCTGAGGAGCCTGTACCCATAGCCTTTATCCATCACCAGCCTGAGGGGGTCACTGAGCTACACCTCTTAATAAGCATGTTTTCACTGGAGGAATGCACCTTGAGAATGAATATTTGTGACATTACATCCAAGTGAAGTCTAATTCTGAGGGAATGTTTTGACTCTGGAAAGCCTTTCTTCTGAGAAATGGGTCCACAAGGCCTGCTGGAGAAAATGCTAACTAGTAGGACATGAGTGTGCTGGGTCTCAGCTGGGTCTCAGCTATCCACTTGTCCTGGGTGGAGCTTTAGAGACATGTATGTCAGGCTTTTGCCAATGATTTCCTCATATCCGTGGGGGTATTCAGATAGGGTGCACTTTGATAAGCAGCTATTATTTTGCAATTTAAAAAAACTAAAGAAAAATATATAGGTTGTTGAACCTGGAATCATGGGTTACGGGAAGGTCCACACTCATGGGGCAGAAATGCAAGGGATCTCTTGAAGAATTGCTAGTGAGAGCAGGTACCAAAGCACCTGGTTGTGTATCGTAGGAGGTCCCAGGTTGGCTGTTTGGGGAATGGGAAGCACCTAAAAGAACCCAAGATCTGTCTGTTCTGAAAAGAAGAGACCAAAATATCTTACTCTGCTCCAAAGCCAGCAGGGAACATAGACAACATGATTCTATTTAAAATAATTTCCCAGCTCCCCTTAGGGAAGTACAGTTTCTATATGGCAGTATAGTTAAGTGTAAGTTACTTTGTATGCTTCAACTGAAGTTAGGCATAGAAGCTTGAACATGAATTCATCAGCATCGAGGCAGCCTTTGGTGACAAGCAGCTCTGTAAAAAATGACCTCCTCCTTTTTCTAATACTGACTTTTTCCCCCCAGTAAGTGTGTGTTGTGTTGGTGATTTTTAAATGATGATGATAAAACAAATGAGCCCATTACTGTGTGGGCAGGATGCACGTTCTGCTTTTGGGTCGAGGGGTGTGGAAGCTTCCCCATTGCCTTTCCTTTTGTTTCATGTTGCTGTGTTAAAATACTCTTATCAAAAGCAGCTTAGGGTAGAGTGTGTTTATCTGGCTTCTAATGCCATGTCAGTGGACCATTGCAGGGAAGTCGGGCTGCCGGGCGCCTCATATGCTGCAGGAGTGGGGAAGGATCTGGGAGAGCATGCTAGGGCTCAACTTGCCTCTCCATTGTATTCTGTCCAGGATTCCCAGCCCAGGGAATGGTCTTCCCACATCAATTATCTTAATCTGGACATTCTGTCACAGGCGTGCCTGGAAGTTTGCTGCCTAGGTTTCCAGTTTGTAATGCGAGCCATCACACCCACACTAAAAATAAAAACAGAATTGGAGTCTGATTTCTCTGCCTCTGCCACCACCACCCCCTTCTGGAATGTTCTAGAATCCTTTCTGAGGAAGTTGCTGCAGATGTAAAGAAAAGGATGTTGTCTGTGATTTTGTCTTTTTGTGTGTTAGTTGTTCAGAAGGTTGGGTGACAAGACTGGATTTGGGACACGGTGATTTTTGTTCCTCTCCAAAGTGGCTCCAGAGCATGCATCGTGGACTGAGTGGTCTCTTTCAGATACCACAATCACTAGAAAGGGCTTCTTTGCTTCCACACAGGAGCTCACTGCTTCCTGGCTAAAGAGCATCCAAGTCGGATGTTATTATTTACAGGACTCAAGGTGGTGGAGAAACCTCTGGAGAGCCCGCCTCGTGTGTGTGTGTGTGTGTGTGTGTGTGTGTGTGTGTGTGTGTGTGTGTGTGTATGTGGTGTCAGCCTGAATTTCTCAAATTGCACTAACTACTCTTGAAATTCAACGGCTTCAGTTTAAGCCATCCATCGGGGACAGCCAGCCCTCTGCCATTCCCGCCCAGTGCCTGTTGGTCCCCGCCCAACCCTTCTTGCTAGTGTCCTTCAGTCTGTCTCCTCGTGGGCTCCTCTGCACCTTCCTGCAAGCCCTTTGTAGAGAGACGAAACCTGTCCTTGAGAAGAGTGGAGGGGAAGTCAGAAGGTCCCTGTTTGTTGGTCTAAATGGTCTGTCCAGAATTCTGTTGCCTGTTGTGACGAGGACACGCTCCTGAAACACCTTTCAGCTCTTTTTCCTCGGTCTCTTTTTACAGTGACTGTGTCTCGAATTGTTAGCCTGAAAGGTGTCATCATTATACTGAACTGTTAAATTATATTAAGATGTTAAGTGGGGGAATGGTCATCAAGGATAATGAGCTGTGGAGCCCTGGGTAAAAATGAAAGAGAGCAGAACATGGGAACAGCCAGCCATACTTAAATACTTTACCTGGTGGTGGGAGGGATGGGGGTGGGGAGCTCATAGTTGAAAGGGGGGGTGTCTTCTGAAAGCTGATGGAATCCGCATTGTGGTCCCCAGGTCCACGAGATGGCAGCAAGATGGGGATTCTGTACATCCTGGTCCCCAGCATTGCCATCCCCCTGGTCATCGCTTGCCTTTTCTTCCTCGTCTGCATGTGTCGCAACAAACAGAAGGCTTCGGCCTCCACCCCACAGCGCCGGCAGCTGATGGCCTCCCCCAGCCAGGACATGGAGATGCCGCTCATCAGCCAGCACAAACAGGTCCTCCAGCTAATATCCTAGTGAGACAGCTCTTTTCCAGCCAGGCTCAGGATGGAGTATCAGTCAGCATAAACAAGAGCTCCTGGAGGATCCTAGAAGACAGCTCCCATAGGGCCCAGAACAAGCATGGGGTATCAGCTGGCCTGCATACACGGGCCCTCCAGTGTGCTATAGTCTGAGCTTGATGACAGGGGTACCTGTGATGCTGGGCTCTGAATTTCCTCCACACATTGAGCTGAGGAGCCATAGGGAAAACTATAAGAGCAGAACCCAGAAACACCCAACCATACTTGAACGCTTTACCTGGTGGTGGAGGGGATGGGGTGGGAACTTAGAGTTGAAAAGGGGGTGTAGCTTCTGCAGCTGCTTCTCTGAAGTAGGTGGGAATGCGCATGTCCATAGAATCCAGCATCTGAGACTGTGGCCCTCCCCTCCACCTGCCCCAGGACCTCCCTGGCCCAGAGAGCTGCCTCCATTCTGCCCTCAGGGTCATGTTGAAAAGAAGAATTCAGCCTTCACTATTTCAGGACTCCCATGGCATCTTTGAGAGTGGGTACCTTTTTCTGTTGTTTTGTTTTTCAGGGAGAGATTGCCAGCCCTTTAGTCAGGAGGGATGGCACCCCTGAATGGCAGGCCCACTCTGGGTGTTCTAGATGCCAGAAGTGAGTGGAGATACTGAAATATGGCAGATGATGACCTCTCCAGGCCTCATGTATGCATACTTAGCTCATGACTGGCTTGGAGAGAAGTATTCCCATTCAGGTGACTTTGAGGGATTTTTGGGGTGACAAGGACAGAGCTGGCTCATTCAGCCCTTCAGTCAAGAATTCCTGGATGCTTGCCGTGGCTTGGGGTTTGCATTTGAGGAAGACACAGGCCCTCAGCTGGAGCACAGCTGCACAAGGCTTAGAGTCTTCAGATAGTTCACCCAAAAGAAGAAGGCAGGGCAGAGAGAGGCAGGGTCCGTGTCACTGGATGTCACTTCTACCCAAAGAATATCATCTAGTGCATAGGAAACCCTGAGACTGACATGGAGGCAGGCTCTGTAGAACATGGTGCTAGGCTCTGAACGGAACAAATTCCAATAGGCAGGAAGTTAAGGTCAGGCACTGTAGGCCTATAGGAAAAACAGCATCTGGCTGTGATGTGGACATGTTTGGGGGAGGTGTGACAAACACCTCTGTAGGGTCCTTGGGTGGTTCTGAAAAACTGGCCTCCAGGCTCAGCTGTGAGTGTGAATAGATGTATGCACGCATGTGTGTAAGGTGTTGGTGGGGACAGGGAGCCATGCCCACATTTGGAGAGACCTAACATGTAGCTGGGTTAAGACTCTGGAGGGTGTCAAATGTAGGCAGCCTCCTGGCATTGGAGCTATAATTAGGGCAATAAGAAAGGCTGTGGGGCAGACAGGACCAGCAAGGCCATGCCAGCGGTGCCCATCCCAGCCACTCTGCTTTGGTGTACTGCACTGACATTTATGTCTGACTTTTCTTCTTGGCAGGCCAAACTCAAAGAGATCAGCTTGTCCACAGTGAGGTTCATGGAGGAGCTTGGTGAGGACCGGTTTGGGAAAGTCTACAAAGGCCACCTGTTCGGGCCCGCTCCAGGAGAACCAACCCAAGCGGTGGCCATCAAGACACTGAAAGACAAAGCAGAGGGTCCCCTACGGGAAGAGTTCCGGCAAGAGGCCATGCTGCGGGCACGGCTGCAGCACCCCAACATCGTCTGCCTACTAGGTGTGGTGACCAAGGACCAGCCCCTGAGCATGATCTTCAGTTACTGCTCACACGGCGACCTCCATGAGTTCCTGGTCATGCGCTCGCCACACTCTGATGTGGGAAGCACCGACGATGACCGCACAGTGAAGTCGGCCCTGGAGCCCCCTGACTTTGTGCATGTGGTGGCACAGATCGCTGCGGGCATGGAGTTTCTGTCCAGCCACCATGTGGTCCACAAAGACCTGGCCACACGCAATGTGCTGGTATACGACAAGCTGAATGTGAGGATCTCAGACTTGGGCCTCTTCCGTGAGGTGTACTCTGCAGATTATTACAAACTCATGGGCAACTCACTGCTGCCCATCCGCTGGATGTCACCTGAGGCCATCATGTACGGCAAGTTCTCCATCGACTCTGACATCTGGTCCTATGGTGTGGTCCTCTGGGAGGTCTTCAGCTATGGCCTGCAGCCCTACTGTGGGTACTCCAACCAGGACGTGGTGGAGATGATCCGTAGCCGGCAGGTACTGCCCTGCCCAGATGACTGCCCCGCCTGGGTCTATGCTCTCATGATTGAATGCTGGAATGAGTTCCCCAGCAGGAGACCCCGCTTTAAGGACATCCACAGCCGGCTCCGGGCCTGGGGCAACCTATCCAACTACAACAGCTCAGCCCAGACCTCAGGAGCCAGCAACACCACACAGACCAGCTCCCTAAGCACCAGCCCCGTGAGCAATGTGAGCAATGCCCGCTACATGGCACCCAAGCAGAAGGCCCAGCCCTTCCCACAGCCTCAGTTCATTCCCATGAAGGGTCAGATCAGACCCTTGGTGCCCCCAGCACAGCTGTATATCCCAGTCAATGGCTACCAGCCAGTACCAGCCTACGGGGCCTACCTGCCCAACTTCTACCCAGTCCAAATCCCCATGCAGATGGCCCCACAGCAGGTGCCCCCCCAGATGGTCCCCAAGCCCAGCTCACACCACAGTGGCAGTGGTTCCACCAGCACAGGCTACGTCACCACAGCACCCTCCAACACATCTGTGGCAGACAGGGCAGCCCTGCTGGCAGAGGGCACTGAGGACACACAAAACATCCCTGAAGACGTGGCCCAGAGTCCTGTGCAGGAAGCGGTAGAGGAGGAGGAGGGCTCTGTCCCAGAGACTGAGCTCCTGGGAGACAATGACACTCTCCAGGTGAACGAGGCCCATGTCCAGCTTGAAGCCTGAGGAGTATTCAGGGCCTGGAAAGCCAGGATAAAAGTCCCTGATGTGACCAAATGGGGACCTCAGAATGACTCTGAGAAGTAACGAACAGTGGCCTATCACTGGAGCCCAGGGACTGGCAGGCTGGTTTGAACCTGCCCACCTGAGACTGTGAGAAATCCTATACTATCTCATGCACTCTGTGCCCTTAAAACTGCCCCTGCAGCTCTGGCTTGGCTGGAGGGCATTTCAGACAGCAGTCTAACATGGGCAGGGGTCCTGGCAGTGTGACCTCCTCAGACACAGGACAGGGAGACCCCACCATCTTTATCCTGATGGTGGATAGGTAGTGAGGGGGGAATGTTGTGCAAACACGTGGTCCTCACTCCCATTCTCTGGCCTGAGGATTCAGGAGCCAGGGAGAACAGGACTGCAAAGGGCGGCTGAGAGGCACCTTGGAACTGAGATACCCAGGAGCCTCCTGCTGGCTGAGGGTGGAGGGAGTGCTCCCCCCTCCCCATCCCCACCTTCCCCCCACCCCACCACACCCTGCCCACTGCCAATCATGTTCTTTTTGACAGCCAAAGGGCAGCAGAAGCAGAATGCTGCCACCTGCTGGGGCCCAGGGGTAGAGGAGCTTCTGAAAACCAACCGGGAGTGCCTTGTAGTCAAGAAAAATGTGCCTTTACAGAAACTGACAGGATTTTGTATTTTTGTGAAGGGTTTTAATTATACTGCATATGTACTTTGCCTACTTTTCTGGAATTTAAAGGAAAATGTTTCCTGGATTTAGAATGTTCAAAAGGAAGCAACATTGTACAGAAAACAGTATTGTTAATTTTTTTTTTTTAAAGAATCATGTGCAGACCTTAAATGTAATTTATATGGTTTTCTGTGTGCCGTTTTCATGGAAGTATTTTGATCTTAAATAATGACTGAGTAATTTAACTGTGCGTATTATCTCTGGGATGTCATCACATTAGGGTTGTGTCTGGCTTCATTCGCCACATGTCAGCGAGGTCCTTTGCTTTCAGGGTTCCTGTTCTGCGTGGCCGCGGGCCAGCTGCCTGAGGCACGCATGCTGCCGGTTCCACGGGTAGACCTCATGCCCACTGTACCCAATAAATGAATGTCCGTCACTTCTGCGGGTTGGAGGACACTGGGTAGAAACAGGCACCTGCTGGATGAGGGGACACTGGGGTAGGGTTTGGACAGAGCCTTTCCGTGGCTCCATGAGAGTGAAGCAAGGGGATGGGGAAATAACAGGGGTGAATTCTCACTGCTTTATTCCCTCCAGTTTGTATTACCGTGTGTGTGTGTGTGTGTGTGTGTGTGTGTGTGTGTGTGTATGTGGTGTGTGTGTAGTTAGTGATCTCCTACAATTCAGGCCTTAGGGATTGAACTCAGGTCCTCAGCCTTGGTGGCAAGTACCTTAGCCTGCTGAGCCATCTTGCCAGCTCCCACTCCTTGTTTTTAATCCCTCCCTCCCTCCCTCCCGCTACTCCCTCCCTCTCCCCTTTCTCCCTCCCTCCTTCCGTCCCTCTTGCACTTCACACATGCTGAGCCAGGTCTCTACCATTATATCCACTTCCTCCGTCTTGGATGGGCATGTCAGTTGTACATACTTACAGGGTTCATCGTGGTGTGTCAGCCCATGTGTAGAATATGCACTGATCAAATCCTTTCTTCTCTTGGCCACCCAAACCCTGACCTCTAGGAGTCAGTGTTCTGAGCTCAGGTTGGCTTTTCTGTTGCAGCCTCAAGTGCAGGTCCATTGCAGGCAATGTGAAGATTGGGTTTCCATCAGATACCTCTGAAAGTTCTGGAACCTGGAGCATGACTTTCCAGGGCTCTAGAGAAGGGTGAGGCCCAGGAGGAATAAGGAGTAAGGCTTCTTCACTGCCCAGGGCTGCCTGCCTCCAGCCCTGCTCCATTTCCAGTGTGGCTGCCTGGGCCAAAGACCATGGAGCACTTGGTGTCAGGTCACTGAGACATAGTGACAGCCTGGGCTGAAGCCTAGGGACAGACAGCAAACAGCCCCAATGCCCAAGGCAAGGGGCCAGGAAGTGTGCCCTGTCGACCCGAGTGTGGCCTTGCTGGGGACGGGTTGTACCTTTGCTCTAGGTCCCTTACCCACATCCCATTCCCCTCGGAGAGTTTCTGTGGTGATGCCATCTTTGGTTTCCATGTACCCAATCTGACTAGATGCTGCTGACCCAGAATGCAGTTCAACAAGGGTTAGGGATGCTGCTCAATTGCACCCTGAGACCCCCTGAGGCAGAGAACCACTGGCTTCTTATGATGCATTTCCAGGGCCCATTCCTCCCCAATTTCCTTCACTGCATAAATTCAAAGTTGAATTAACTCACACTGTGAGCCCTGTGGGTTCCCTAGGACTGTCTGACCACTTTGTGGGGAACAATGTCTCAGGGAGGAACCACCTTTGAGTAGCACATTCCCTGCCTGTGAGGGAGCCGTCCCTTGTGCTAGGTCATAGAACTGACCTGCCCAGCCCTCCTCTCTTCCCAGCTCTCCAGTCTCCTGACTAAGCAGGGGATAGCTGGTGCAGAGGCCATGGCTGAGGCAATCATAACAAAAGTGAGCCTCAGAGTTACCTGATGGAAGTAAGATGTGACACAGGAGCCTTCAGAAATGAAAGACCAGAGGGGTTTTGTTTTGCTTTGTTTTTATGATGTGTGGACAGGTGGAGAAGTAAGCAGAGGTGTGTGGTCTTATGGTGGGAGGCTGGGGTCAGCAAGCCCTTCCAGTCCAGACTCTCCTGGTATTCCTCGACAAGTATATCCTTTTGTCCAAGTGTAGAGTGGTCGCCTCTAGGACAAGGGTCTTATGCTGTGCTTCAGAGGAGTCTGGAGTTCTTTGGTGGCCTGCCCATGAGAGATGGGCATGGGGAGGCAGCGGGGAAACAGGATGCCCTTGCTGGGATAGCCACGTCCTGACCACCAGCCCTGTTTCCTCTCTGCTTTCCCAGTATAGTTCTTAAATCCACCCAGACACAGTGAGCTATATTGTGTGTCCCAGTGACAGAGTGGATGCTTCCCTGGGGGAAAGAAGGAATGTGTCTGGGCTATGGATGAGGCGCCAGCTCCAGGGCCCCTCTCAGCCAGTGTGGCCAGGATGTCTGGAATGGGTACTGAAGGGTCTGAAGTTGTCTTCAGGAGGATAGTGACATCTCCTGAAAGAGGAACTTAGCCTCATCTCTAACTTGTACACCTGGTGGTTTAACTGTTCTGTGGACACCCAAGGGTGAAAATGGGAAATGGCTTTTTGCGCTTCTTCCTAAGCAGAGAAGCCGCTTCAGCCCGACCGTGACTGGCCACCAGGTACTAACGGCCTCTACTGCCGGTGCCTTGGGGATATGGAAGCAGAAGTTCTGCAGAAACGTTGGGAGGTATTTCTGTCACAGTGGGGGAGATGCATTTGGGGATTTTATGAAGGATAAATATAAAATGTTCATTTCCCCCTCATTCTAATCATAAGCCCAGGGTGAAACCTGAAGAGGACACCAACCTTTGAAAGTTCCTGTGGTTGAGCAACAGTGGTGTGGTTGGAATGTTCTAGAACATGGACTATAGAGCTCTATCACTCAGTTCGGGAGAGTGCCACCGGTGGGTAACTGCTCTGTGTCTGTACCCACAAGAGGGATGCTCTCACAGTTACAGAGAAGCCTGCACGGACCTGGATTCCAAATGAGCCTTACAGAGCCATGCAGACTTTTTACATGCCTTAAATTTCTGAATAAACCACCATTACTGAAGCAGTCTGTCCAAGCACTGGGTACATTTTTCTGTACTGATTTAGGCATGTGACTACAGTACACGGCATGTTACTACCTGTGGCTATCTCGCTCTCTGTGAGACGCTGCCTCTGCCTCACTTTGGAAACAGCTCACCAAACACTGCAGTGTTGGTAGCAATTTGGCAACCCTTTGGGGGTTTACAACTGTGTTTCAAACAAACCTTGTGAAAAGTATCAGTCCTTGTGAGTGTGTGTTCAACATTTAAAGGCCTTTTGAAGCCTATACAATGAATCACAAGGGGACTAAGACTAAAGGATTATCTGAAGCCCTGGCATTTGAGACTGGCCTGGGCAAAGTAAAGAGACCACTATCTCAACAAACAAAATAATCAGGTGAGTTTTTAAATGGGGGAGGTCTGCCATCAAGGTCAGTGACCTCCGTGGATGTGTCTGGGGGAGGGCTGCCATCAGGGCCAGTGACCTCCGTGGATGTGTCTGGGGGAGGTCTGCCATCAGGGCCAGTGATCTCTGTGGATGTGTCTGGGGGAAGGGCTGCCATCAGGGCCAGTGACCTCCCTGGATGTGTCTGTTCCACCAGCCACAGCTAGACCTTGTGTGCTTTTTTTCTAAGGGTCACCTCCACCCCCCCCACTCCCCCCCCCCCCTCATTCCCCACGGTGGCTGAGACTTGAGTGTCTGAAGTTAGTGGATGAGTCCCCTGGACGGGACACTGGAAAGGAAAAAGCAATGCTTGGCTCGGGGCGAAAAATCTGCGTTCAGCATTACCTGACACCGCCTACAAACGACCCAAACCTCATTGCCGGACATCAACATTCAGGCCAGCAGAGACTGAATGCCATTGAATTTCTTTAGCTGAACTTGACTTCCTTGGTCACTGAGTCACAGATGTGCTTCTGGCATCCAGGGATGTGATGGAGCATTAAGTTTCTCTCTCAGGCTTCCCTCCACACTTCTTCATATAACTCATACCACTATTATGTGGGCATCTTCCCAGGGTTTCTTTAGGTGCAAGTAAGTAAATAGTTAATATATTCTTGTATTTATTTCTTTTTTTGTGTGGTAACTTTTCCCATAAATTCTTTTCTGCCTTTTTCTTCCCACCTAGCAGTGAGTTTTACCCATGGCCAGGAGCTCAGAGTCCCTTAGGGGTCTTGGGTTGAGGTGACTCTTGGTTGGTTTAACCCATTGCCCACTTGGATGGCTTCCCTCTGTGGCTGTCATAAACTGTTGCTGTAGAGAACGTGTGCCTGCCTCCTGCAGGCATGTGAGGCTGTGGGAACAGTCCTGGGGTTGCCCTCACTTGAGGAAAGTGGGAACTGCCAGTGGGCCAGGCAACCCATGATGTGTGAGTGTGGAGAGCACTTATTCCCCCAGCTCGGGGTGGGGCTCAGCCTGTAGGCAGAGCTCTCCCCACTACCCGAAGCACACATGCATGAAGGGGTCCAGAGATGCCTGTACTCTCCACCTGAGTACATGTCATAGTGTAGGAAGTCAGGACAAATAAGCATGCTGCCTCTGTTCTAACTCTCCCATGGACTGGGTTTTAGTGAGAAATTTTGCCCCTGCCCCAAAGTAAACAAGTTTAAAATCAGCCTTTGGGGATTGCAAGGCTCTAGGAGCATCTGGGAGAATCCAGAGAGGGACCAGGAAAAAAACGATCATTTCTTTGAAACCTTAGAAGGCAACAATAAGTTGCTCACTTGGGTGGCTTCCCTCTGTGACTGTCATAATCAGTGTTGCTGTGGAGAACGTGTACCTGCCTTACCTCACCTCAGTCCCAGACCCCTAAGGGACTCAGAGCTCCTGGCCATGGGCAAGACTCACTGCTCAGTGTGGGGGGAGGGAGAAGAAAATAATTTGTGGAAAAAGTTGCCACAAAAAAAAAATATAAGAATATATCAACTATTTACTTACCCCTTCCCTAGGATGGCCCAAGCCTGTCTATTCCCTGTGACTATTCAGTTCAGTTGAGGTATGTTGGTGTCAACTTCATGTATGATGCCTTGTAGGTCTAGATGGAAGGACAGAGCATCTGGATAGGAAAGGACACCCACATAGGCAGAGAGAATCCAGAACAGGGACAGCTGTCCACTTCCCCTCAGGCTCTGACTGCCCATGCATGCCCCCAGTGCCCATGTGTGCTGTCTCCGTACTGAATAGTCTTAGTTTCCCCCATCACTTGCCGGTTATGCACACCACTGGTAGCAGCCAATGGCATCCCTTCTATTCTTGCTGCTTCATCTCTACGGCCATGAACAAATTTCCGTGTTCACTGTAGGTTTTCTTGCCTAGGCGTGGTTGGTATGTGTCTTGAGACCTGTTCTATGTGCTAGTGGCCTGTAGAACTCTTAATCCTCCTGCCTCAGCTTCTCAAGTACTGGGGTTGAATGTGTGGCCTACCATTCCTGACCCTACTGAGTTTTAAGAATCATCACCCTCTTAGCATGGTGGGGTCTTTCCTGTAAAACAGCACCAGAGCTGCTGCTTTGGAGGAAAGCCAGCCTAATCTACTAGGAATGCAAAGCCATAGGATTTTGTTAGGAAAAAATCCATCATTCATTTCAGAGATGTAAACTAACTCAAATTAGGCCACAGAAGCCAAGAGACTGACATGTGGTTTGCCTGGACTATCTACTACCATCTTGTTCTTTGCTACCTAGCTGCTGGATCCTATCCAGAGCTGGACCAGACTCTTTCCACAAATAATGCAGAAGAGGATTTATCCCAGGTGTTGGATTGGCCAGCACCTGATTTTACAGGGTGGGAGAAACCAGGAACTCTGCCTCATGGGGAAGTCTCGGGTCCTAATAGGATACGTTTCCCTAACCGAGGAAATCCTTGTAGCATCATTGAATGAGAAGTGTTTCTGGGTCCCAGAATAGGATCTTCTTGTGTTCAGGACTCACCATACTCCGTGGATGAAGCCATCACTAACTTCATTTTTAACAGACTTACTGTGCTGAAGTTTACTTCTTAAAGCTCACCCATTACTAACGCACAACTCATTAAGTTTTAGTAAATGTGCAAAGGGCATGGCCTTCACCACCATCTCACTTGAGAACATTTCCGTCTGCGTGCCTCCAGTCTTTGGGATTGTTTGCTGAGCATTTCCTATCAGCAGAATCCCAGGGTAAGCGCCATTTTTGCTTCTGTGTTCGTTCATTATTTTTTAAATTCCATGCTGCCCAGGTATCAGAAGTTCCTTTTGTTGCTGCAAAGTGTTCTGTTGGACATCACCCTACCCTTTCTATGCAGAGTCATCGTAGGTGATTGGGTTTTTCTAGTTTGGGGACAGAGAGATGGCTTCATGGTAAAGAGCACTGGAACCCAGGTTCGGTTCCCAGAAGCTCACAATCATCCTTAGCTCTGGTTCCAGAGGATGCAACCCCCCTCTGACCTCTGCAGGCAATGTACATGGTACACAGACATGCTTGCAGGCCAAACACTCCTGCACATAAAGATAAACAGATACTTTTTAAACTAATGCGCTGTGAACACTTGGGTATAAGTTCCGGGCATAAGATAAAATTATGACAAATATATTAAAATTTCAGTATAAATATTAAAATTTCACTTAAACTCATTGTGTGAATTGGAGTGAGTTTTCTGATGAGCTGTGCAAAGGAAGTTGACTTTTGGGGCAGAAAGGAGATAAAAGGCTTCAGAAATAGAACAAAAAAGGATTGCTTCCTTTCAAAGTCACTTTCTGAATGAAGATGGAAGTAATGTGGGTTAAATCCCTGGGTTCTACTTGTTGATGAATAAAGGGCAGCAAATCAGTTTGGGTTTGGTCTGTTGGACATTACAGAGACGCCCAAGCCAAAGCAACAAACACCTGTAAACTTTATAAGAGATGTCTGTCTCTCAGGGGACATCCTAGTAGAGGAATTGCTGAGTTCTGTGTAAATGATTGATCTTTATAGGATACTTCCAAACTACTTTCCATAGCAATGAAGGCAGGAGTATATATATATTTAACTGGCATTTGCAGTCAGCTTTTAAAATGTGTAACCATCCTTCTGGATGCAGAGTGAAAACCAGCTACTTGAAAGAATCTTGAGGGGGGACTGGAGAGATGGTTCAGTGGTTAGGAGCACTTGCTGCTCTTCCAGAGATTCTGAATTCAATTCCCAACTCACACATCAGGCAGCTCACAACCACAGAACTACCTGTAACTCCAGCTCCAGGGAATCAGATGATCTCTTCAGAAGGTAAACACACACACACACACACACACACACACACACACACACACACACAGAGAGAGAGAGAGAGAGAGAGAGAGAGACAGAGTCAGAGACAGAGACAGAGACAGAAATTAAAAATACATCTTTATAAAAACTTTTAAGGAATGTATTTGGGTTACAGTATTACAGTTTCAGAATCACAATGGTGGAGGAGGCATGGCAGCAGGCAGCTGGAGCAAGAAGCTGAGCCATCACATTTCCAGCTATAAACAGGAGGTGGGTTGAGATCATAAACTCGCAAAGCCTGCCTCTCGTGACCTGCTTCCTCCAGCGAGGCTCCACCTCTAAAGGTTTGAAAAATGTTTAGTTATCTAGTTACTTTTCTATTGCTGTGAAGAGACATGAAAAAGACAACTTAAAAAGAAAGCAGTAATCGGGGCTGGCTTGTGGTTTCGAAGATGAGTCCATGGTCACCATGGCAGGAAGCAAGGCGGCAGGCTGGCAGGCGGCAGGCTGGCAGGCGGCAGGCAGACATGGTTGTAGTGATATTGTGTTCCCCAAAATATTGTGTACCCTAATAAACTTATCTGGGGTCAGAGAATGGAACAGCCACTAGACAGACATAGAGGCCAGAAAATGGTGGCACTCACACCTTTAATCCTAGCATTCCAGAGGCAGAAATCCCTCTGGATCTCTGGGTTCAAGGCCACATTAGAAACAGCCAGGCATGGTGACACACACCTTTAATTCCAGAAAGCGAGCCTTTAATTCCAGGAAGTGATGGCAGAATGCAGAAAGATATGTAAGGCGTGAGGACCAGAAACTAGAAGCATTTGGCTGGTTAAGCTCTTAGGCTTTTAGCAACAGTTCAGCTGAGACCCATTCAGATGAGGATTCAGAAGCATCCAGTCTGAGGAAATAGGGTCAGCTGAGGAACTGGCGAGGTGAGGAAGCTGTGGCTTGTTCTGCTTCTCTGATCTTCCAGCATTCACCCCAATACCTGGCTCAGGTTTGATTTTATTAATAAGTACCTTTAATATTCATGCTACACATAGTGCTTGAGAAGTAGCTGAGAGCTTTACATCCCCATCCACAGTTTGGTGGCAGAGAGAAAACAAGTCTGGGCCTAGTGTGGGCTTCTGAAATCTCAAACTCCACTCCCAGCGACACACCTCTTCCTAATCTTCCCAAAACAGTTAGTTCCACCAACTAGAGACCAAGCATTCAAACCTGGGAGTCTGTGGGGGCCAGTCTCATTCAGCCCTCCACGATAACTTTCCCAAGGAGCACCACCAACCGGGACCGAGTGTTCAAGGACATGCGCCTATGGGGGAAATTTCTCTTTCGAACCTCCTTCAGGAACTGTGGTAGAGGGAACTCTGCCACTGGTGATGTAAACATGAGAGAACAGAAACAACATAGCCTAACAACAGTGTTTGACACACCTACAAGGTTGGACTTGCAGGCCAACGGCCATTAGTCCCAACTGCCACTGAAGGAGCTTAGTTAGGAACTAAGGTATGAAACCTTTAGCAGAATTCTGAGAAGAGACTTTGCACCCTGACTCTGGTTAAGTCACCTCTGTCTGTTCATCTGCTCGGGCTGCCATTATGTCCACACCTCACCGCAGCTGGGACTTCTACTTGATGAGACGTCAGACCGTGGCTTGACATCTAAATGGAGCTCAAGAATGATGAGTGAATAACTGGCAAAATCCCAAGATCCTCAACAGATAACAGGTGGATAATTTGCAGTCCATTCATATTATTGCAGTGTCTATACCACAGCCATTAAAATGAATGAGCTGGATTTCAGAATCCTATGAATTAATATCACTGCTGCTAATGTTGACAGAGAAGGCCATTTACAGAGGCGCATGAGACGTGATGTGACTTAGGCAAAAGTGAAATACAGAAACATGTTCCACAGCAGAAGAATGAGCCCTCCAGTGCGCCCCCCTTAGGAGTCCCCTCCCTGGAGCGGGAGGAAGGGAAAAGCTACAAAGTGGCTACTGGGGAAGGAATGCCACAGCTTCCGGTTTATTTTCCTTTATAATAAATGTGTTCTAAATGCATGTGATAAAAGTTGGGGATATGTTGAACCTGGTGAGTACCGTAACAATAATGAGGAATTGGGGTGCTCTTCATTAGGAATATTTTAAATTTGAAAAGTAATAATGAAGCCAGAGGCTGACTTTGTCCTCTTTCATTGCTCTCTACCTCTTTTATTTATTTATTTTTATTTTTGGAGACAGGGATGTTGGATCAGTTTGTACCAGGTCATCACGAACACCAGTGATCCAAATGGGAAGCACACCCTGGTCAACGGACTACTGTGACCATCAGCAAGGCTGTGATTGGTCCAAAGCCCGAGATACTTTTGCTGATTAGCTCACAACGAACAGCTGTGATTGGCCAAACATGTGGCTTCAGTTGGTCTAAGCACTTCTGCTCAGACCCACTCAATGAAGATGCCCTCCCTCAGCCTCCTGCCCTGGCACTTTGCGTCAGGTCTAGCCTCTGTCACTTTCCTTAGTGCATGCTGAGCCAGTAACCAGCAGAGGAATCCAGGTGTCTGTTTCTCTCCCTGACCCCAAAGTCCTGGGGTTATAGACATGCACTGTCTCAAGTTTTTATGTGGGTGCTGGGGATCCAAACTCAAGTCCTGGTGCTTGTGAAATAGAGAATTTCCCCGAGACATCAGCCCTAGCCCTGCCTTTGATCAGACCCAGCCATCCCATCCACCCAGGGACCTGCCCTCCCAGTAGGAGGATGCACCTGTCCACCTGAGTAGTCCCAATGATACCCATCTTCCTGCTCCTACACATCCCTCCAGTGCCAGACGCCCATATGCTGTCCTGGTAGAGGCAGGGATGCTGAGCCTGGGTCATGGCTGATTATTCCAGGGGCCTGGGGTAAGTGTGGTTTGTAGGACGACTTCTGAGTTCAATCCATACGACAATAGATGGGATCCTACGTCCTGGAAGGCCCGCTCAGACAGGAAAGGGAAATGACAGTTGAAGAGAGAAGGGCCACTGACGGAGGGTGACTGACAGAGATGAGGTGAGAGGCACAAAAGCAGCCCCAGGGTGAAAGTAGCAGAGCCCATGAAGGTCCCTGACTGAAAGCAACACGGACAGATGCACAGGGAAGGGAGAAGCATGGCCGCAGAGAGAAAGAACAGCAAAACAGGCTGGCATTCCTTTTTTTTAATTAAGAAAAAATTTCCATTCATTTTACACACAAATCAAAGATCCCCTTCTTTCCTCCTCCCATCCTCTCAGCCCCCCAACCTCTCCCCACTCTCCCCACCCCAAGAAGACAAGGCCTCCTAAGAGGAGGCACATCCTGTAGAGCAAGTCCAAGCACCGTCACCCCCCACCCTAAGCCCCCCACCCCTGCCAAGGCTGCGAGAAGCGTCCCATCATATAGGTAGTGGGCTCCAAAAAGTCCAGTCATGCACCAGGGATGGGTTCTAATCCCACCGCCAGGGGGCCCCTCAAGCAGATCAAGCTACACAACTGTCTCGCTATGCAGAGGGCCCAGCCCAGTCCCATGCTGGCTCCACAGCCCTTGATCCAACTTTCATGAGCTCCGCTGGCTGACATTCTCAGAAAAGAAACAGCTTGCAGAATTGCGAGGGAACTTGTGAGGAGCCCCCAGAAGTCTGAGGACTCAGGTCAGACTTCTAATAGACTCCCCAGTATTCTGGTCTCTCCTGAGGAGTCCTGCTGTACAGCTATTGGGCTGGCTTAGTAGATTGTAGAGGGGTCCTGCTGTACTCTGGGCTGGCTGTAGTAGATTGCACACGGTGTAACAGTTGCACCCGGGGCAAGCGTGTGATGTGGCGGTCGCTGATGAGAGATGGTGGGGCCAGTGAAGAGAATCTGCAGGCCTCGGGCTGCAAATGAGTCACAGAAAGGATCCAGTGCCCAGGATGAGCTGTAACGATGGCCTCTGCCAAGGGCTAAGGTTCCTGGTACCCAAGACCCGCACAGGTGCCCTCGCGTCCCAGGGTGCCTCTCACTGCTGTCCCCACCTGCCTGCTGTAGCTGCTTGCTGCAGTCATACGCTGGGGAAAGAGGAAGCAGCCAGACACCCGAGTTTAAAGCTCTGCCTTTGTACCATTTTTTATGCAGGTGAAACAGAAAAGCCCTTGTCCAGCTAACTGCTGCTGAGTTGGTCATCCTGGGTACTTTTCACAGTGATGGCAGGCTCGCTAATGTGCTCAGGCACTGTAGTGAGCATTCCGTGAATGTCTTTCCCATAGCAGTTAAAACAGCTTTAGTGGGTAAGTCAGAGGAGCCATGCTTCAAGAATTTAGAGTTTATGGGCAGGAAAGAGAAGCAGACCATTTCTACACAAAACATTTAAACACACACACACACACACACACACACACACATATTTGTATAAACATCTATATTTTATAGTAAATTGTATATATATATATATAATTGCCAAGACCTACATGTGTACATACACATATTTACATGTGTTTAGTAAGAGGACAAATTCTATTCAAAGGAGTATTTTCTGCAGGTCAGTGGAACCAGAAGTTGGTGTTTCGGGCTTCTCTAGTCCCCTGCTAGTACTTATATGGGCAGCAGGTGGCGCTAGAGTCCTCCCCGATGTCCTGCTGTATTTATGCCCAGTGTCTGTAGCTCTTCTCAGGTTTGACCCAGACGTGTGGCTTCATCGCAGCAGATTCTTCATCTCTCGTTTAGTGTGAAGAGAAGTGCCAGGAAGGATACAAAAAGCTGATTCACAATTCCAAACCTGATTTAGGTGGGTGAAGGTCAACAGACAAGGTCCGGGCCGCATCGGGATGGAGCGTGGTGTACCAGCTAACTGTAGAGGGCTGGCTTGTCCTCCTGAATCCTACAACATCCTCACGCAGGAGGGAATATTACACCCTCACAAAGAGAAGGAAAAGGGGCCCAGAAAGCCAAACTCTTTAAAGAAAGAGGAAGACAGGGCCCAGGAGAGAGCTGCATGTGAAATTGTCTAGGTCCGCAGAGGGGACTACCGGAAGGGCAATGGAGAATAAAGAGGGCTATGTGCAACATACAGTGTTCACATGGAAAGGTTAAGGAAGTAAGTTTAAAAAAAAAAAAAAAAAAAAAAAGGACAGACTAAAGCAGCCAATGGTGTAGAGGCAGAGGCTGCCTCCACCTCCCAGGACAGCCCCTGAGCCCACATGAAGCCCTGAACAGACTGGGAAAACAGGAATCCCTGTGGGAATTCTTTGTTGCTAATGCTTCTCTCTCTTTTATCATCCAAACAGAGCAAACCAAACAAAAGAGCAGTGGCCCTTGCTCTGGCGCCTTCCTTTGGGTATTGTGATCTAAGGGAAGAAGGTGGTGTGGTACATGTTCTGGGAGGGTCATACTGCTGAGAATGTGTGGGGCAGGTGTCCCCAGAAGGTGTGCCTTCTGTTACTTATGTCTGTCATCTTAAAGAGCCGCCACCCAAAACTGGCCGTTGTAATGGCATTATACTCTGAACTAAAATGTCCCCCAAGACTCATGTGTTGGAGGCTTGTACCCTCCTTGCAGCAAGGTCTAGAAGGTGTTCAGTCTTGAGGCTCTATCTCCTGAATAGGTTAACTCATAGATGGAGTTGGACTTAAAGGCACTATGGAGAGCTGGTCAAAACCTAGGAGGCCCACCACAGTGGGAGGCAGCAGGCTCCTGGGACCATGCTTTAAAGGAGAAGTTTTCTTCCTGCCCCACTTACTTCATGGTGAGCAGCTGTGTTCTACCACACACTCCCAATGTGCTGGTCAGACTTGCCATAGCCCCCATAAACGACTAGCCGACCATGACAGAAGCCTCAGAAACCATGAGCCGAAATAAGCCTTTCCTCCTGCAAGTTGATTCATCTCAGGAACTCCTCACAGCAACAGAAAACAACTTAACACAAACCGGATCCAGTCCAAGATGGCAAGTGAACAAGATTCCAAACAAGCTGTTGGGAGCTGGAGAGATGGCTCAGAGGTTAAGAGCACTGACTATTCTTCCAGAGGTCCTGAGTTTGATTCCCAGCAACTACATGGTGGCTCACAACCACCTGTAATGAGATCTGGTGCCCTCTTCTGACATGCATACTGTATACATAATAAATATTTTTTTTTTTTAACTTTGAGCTGTTGGATTTCACATAGAGGCCAGAATAGAGAGATTTTAAACTCTGATTTCTGTAGGATTCTGTGGCAAGGGGACTAGTGGGGGAAACCCAAGGTGGTTTCCTGCGGGGTTAAGGGGACAGCTGATCTCTTTCCTAATCATCTGATCCAGGAAACCAGAGCCTCTCAAAAGCCTAATGATGATACACCCTCCACTGGCATCACTTAACCTAAATTAGTCATTTCTAGGAAATTGAGAAATAACTAGGGGACCAGCAGGCAATCTTTTTCATTAAATCCACGTGCTTGCCAGAAGTAAACAAGGGTCGAAACTGAATGAGACAAGTGCTGAGAATTGAATTATGCTGATTTTGATTGTAACAAAATCACAAGTTGTCATTTGTATGAAGAAGAAATAAGCATCAAGGCAGAATTTTGTGATTAGTTTGTTAGGCATGAAGTTAATGGCCTCTGACTATGGAATCCTTGTCAAGTATCCAGGGCTGCTATTTTGCCTTGCAGTGTGTAATAACTCTCAAGTGAGACCACGAGTTATTTATAACTTAGTTCCCACATAGTCTAAATGTTAGCTGAATGACTTACCGGGATGGAGTCTGTCTCTAATAACTTCCAACCCAACTTGTCCAGACTCGGTGCCTGGCATTCCTTTCTCTCAAGGACCTCAGGATGGTTTGTCTCACTGGATGCACCACCCCTTTAGCACACTGAAGGGAGGGGCTCTTACCAGTTCATCTTAGAAAGCATTGCTTTCACTGATGTTGGTGGGTTGACATTTGAGATGAGCTCTCTGGTGTAACCCACAGGATATGTGGACCACATTTCCTTCTATTTCTGCCACTCAAGGTCTTTCTGGGCCCATTAGATTCATTAAGAGTAGGAAATTACAAATAGAGATGTGTTCAAAATTTCTTATTCTTTGCATTTCTAGGAGCATGTGGAGACTTACATGTAATTGTCCCATTATTTATCAATTAAATTTTATAGCTTACAAAGTTGTTTCTGGAGACAGGATCTCATGTATCCCAAGCTGGCATTGACTTCACTGTGTAGCTAGGGATGACCTTCAATCTCTGAGCCTCCTGTCTCCACCTCCTAAGTGCTGGGATTCCAGGTCTACATCACCATGTTCTATCTACTCAGTGATGGTGATCAAAGCCAGGGTTTTGTGCATGCCAGGCAAGCCCTCTACCAGCTGCCCCTAACTCTCATCAACTATTTTGAAGGTGCATGTATTTTCATGAGTGAAGCAGCTATGCTCAACACTGAGAGAGCAGCACCAAACACAGGACAGGATTTCTTGGAGTCTTGAGGGAAGTTGCTGATAGAGGGTGCCATGGTACCAGAAACAACCAGAAGTAGAACAGAATTCTGGGTTTATGCCAGGTCCTCCATAGTAAAACATCAGCATTGTCCAAAAAGGGGGACTAAGGTCACAATTGTGCCAGGCAGTTTACAGAGAATATGTCCTGCATGAAAATCACCAGGAAGATGCTAGCTTGAGATGTTATTAAATTGTGTGTGTGTTTGTGTGTGTGTGTGTGTGTGTGTGTGTGAGTGCGCGCGCGCGCGCGTGTGCGGCCAGAGGACAAGCAGGATGTTCTCAGCTGTTGTACTTCACCTTATTTGTTAAGAAAGGATCTTTCACTGAAGTCAGAATTCATAGATTCAGCTGGGCTGGGTGGTTGGTGAGCTCCAGGGATTTGCCTGTCTCTGCCTCTGTGCCCATCCCACATTGGATTTCAGATACACATCACCACATCCAGCTTTTATTTGGGTGCCAGAGATCTGATCTGATCTGGGGTCCTCATGCTTACACAGTAGGTACTTTATCCATTTAGCCGTCTCCCCAAACTGATGATACCTCGTCTAAGAAATGACTCACTTCTATTTTGTTCTTTCTCTATAAATTTTATTTTTAAAACTCATTTTTCCGCAATGACATCACTGTGATGGACTTCCTGTGTCAGTCAGCTCAGGGTGCTGTGACAAAACATCCCAGACTGGATGACTGAATCCATGGATAGGTATTCTCTCCCAGTCCTGGATGTTGGGAGTCTGAGGCTTCTTCCTTGGCTAGTAGGTGTGTCTTCCCCCAGTCAGTTCCTCTGCATCCTGATTTTGTGTGATCAGGAGTAGGATCCGGGTCCTCTCTAGGGACCTCATTTTTACTCTGTTACCTTTGAAGAGCCCCTTAACTGCTAAGACAGTCACTTCTGAGACCATATTAGAGATTACAACTTGAACAAATGAGCTGGACAGGGTTGGGACCAGGGACCAGGAGCACTCACTCCAACCCAAAGCATTCCACTCAAATAAAATGCTTTTGACCAAACATCACTTCCAAAGAACTTTAAAAAGAAGGAGCAAATATGTTTTCTCTTGAAACTTTGGGAACACCTCTGTAAAATTCAATGAGGTCTGCCAGTGAATGACTGTGTACACACAGTGTCCCCCTCTAGAGGACAGCTGTTTGGTTGGAGCCTCTGTCACCCCTGCATGCTCTGGAAAGCCCGGTTCCTTTCTCTAGCCCAGTTCCACATTCTTGGCAACAACTTCCTCCCCTGATGCCACCAGCCGCTCAAGTCCCTGTCTAAGTGCTCAGCTTTTGACCAGACTGTGGCAGATACGTCATCACCCCTCACCATCAATCTATAAAATCTCCCTGCCTTAGTTCAGGTGAAAGACTTCTTTAGCCTTGTTCTTGGAGACCAGTGAGCCCACCGGGAGTTGCTTTGCTCAATACACCTGTTGCTATAATTTTTCAGTTCAGGTGGATCTGGCTTACTGCCTCAGTGGAAAAACTTATTATAGAGGGTGGGGAGACAGAAAATGTATTATCAGCCATTGTCACTGCCTGTGTATAACTGAACCAAAGGGTGCCTTGGTTTCTGACCAGTCAATTCCTTTCAGGTTCCCAAAAAGGACAGTGGGAAGGCTCCTGGGAGTGTGTGCATGTTATTGTTTATTATGTATTTCACGTATTAGTGAAAAGATGTGAAACTGGACATTGTAATGTCAGATCAAACTACAGGTGTGTGTGTGAAATGAAGTGTGGCCCCAGCCCTGGACACAGGCTCCGCATGTGCACCTCGCTGTTCCTGAGATGGACGTGAGGGTGGGTGGGAGGAGAGAAGGCTCCAGCCACACTGTTGCCATGTTGTGGAGAGAAGGATGCTTGCTCTTCTAAAGGCACTTTCCATCGAATCGGAAAGTCACACACTACCATAAACAATTCTTCCTTCCCAACTTTGCTTAAAAACAGTTGTATTCTCTTCAATGAAAATGGCTCTCCAGACCAGAAATTCTCCATTCTGACATCTGTCCAAAGTGTTCTTTCTGCCATCACGGTTGCGACTACTCAGGTGACGGCACCACCCACCCCTCCTTCCTCTGTCACGTTCTCACAGGAGAAGCAGGTGAGAAGAAAGCATTCCTCCTGAGAGCACTCCAGAGAAGCAATCCCCTGTCAAGTGAGCTGCCGGGTTAATGTCACTGAAAGGCAAACACTGGCACGCCCTGCCACCAGAAAGCTCCAGTTTGCTCGGATTGTCAAAAGCCATGCCTGCTCCCCACCCCCGTTTTTAAAAACAAGATCCTATGTATCCCAAGCTGGCCTGGAACTTGCTGTATAGACAAAGATGACCTTAAACTCCTGATCCTTCTGCCTCTGCCACTCAGGTGGGATTCCAGGGTGTGCCACTAATTCTATGGCTGTGATAAAAACACTCTGACCAAAAGCAACTTTATCTGGCTCACATGTCCAGTTCACAGTCCATGAAGGCGTGGCAGAAAGTGAATGTTTCCACACTAGCAGGCTCATACTCTAGCTTTCTTAGTAGCCCAGGATCACCGCATAGGGAATGGCAGTCCCCGTGGTGGGCTGGATCATCCTACATACATGATGACATGCCCACAGACCATCCTGATAAAGACAATTATTTCAACTAAGAATATTTTCTTCAGGTAACTCTAGACTGTGTCCAGATGACAGATTACATTAATCAGGGCAACCACTGTAACTAAGTGCATGTGATGATGGGGATATGTACTAGGCAAGCACTCTCCCAACTGAGCTCTGTCTCCAGTTCCATCTTGGTCTACCTTTTTTAGAGAAAGAAAGCCTGTGAGAGTGAGATTCTACACGTTGTTTTCAACAAGGACACCCTACACAAATGGTCAGCCTCAAGACATCCTACTAGACACAGCTGGGTGACAGAGGCTAGACCACTGAAGAAGTTGTGGCTCTTTCTCCTACCCACAGGGTCAGAGTCTTGCTAAGTGTCCTGGTGGGAATCATGGATGGGAAGGGGGATAAAGAAAAGCATGCTTACTTTACTTTTTTCTTCTTTTCCTGCCATTTCAGGAATCAGACCCAAGACTGCATACCTTCTAGTTGGGCCCTTCAGCACCCAGCTGCATTCCCCAGCCTGGAAAGCAAATTGTCCTCACTTCGCTTGACTCAGACAAAAACGACACTAGTAGATCCCAAGAAGTCATGGTGGATGAAGTCAGGCTAGAACAACCGTAAATTACAGGCCAGAGGCACACGCAGAGTCACAGGAGTAAAGAAAATCAAGTTCTAAAGAGGTCGAGTGGCCAAGACAAAGATAACCGGGAGAGGAAGGAAAGAAAAGAAAGAGGAGGCTGGGGGAGCTTGTCTGTATTGGTGAATACTTGCCGAAATTCCCAGTGCTTAAGAAAGAAAGAGAGAAATGTCAGATGAAAGTCTCAACGTATCAATCAAGACTTCGTTAGCCAGGTGGTGGTGGCACCCGCCTTTAATCCCAGCACTCAGGAGGCAGAGGCAGGAGGATCTCTATGAGTACAAGGCCAGCCTGGGCTATACAGAGAGTTCTAGGACAGCCAGAGCTACACAGAGAAACCCTGTCTCAAAACAAACAAAAGACAAGTTAAATGTCAATGTTTCAAGTACATCAATTAAGACAGAGACTGACAGGGTGGATTTAAAATCAAAACCCAGGGGCCAGAGAGCTGGTTCAGTGTTAAGACCCTGTAGTGCTCTTGAGCAGACCTGAGTTGGGTCTAAGCCAGCACCTAAGTCAGGCAGCTCACTATAGCCTATAACTCCATCTCCAAGGGATCCAGTGCCCTTGTCTGGCTTCTATGGCACCTGCCCTCACACATGCTCATGCCCCCATCCATCCCAGACACATTCAAACACATGATTAAAAAAAATAAAAAATGAAATATTTTAAATCATAACCCAACTATGTAGTCTACAAAAAGTCTCTTCACATATAATGATCTAGGTTGGAATTAAAAACAGAAAAGACATAAAAATATTAATCAAAGACAGCAAATAATGGCTAGATTATTATAAGATAAAATAGACTTTAGGGCAAAGGAAATGCCAGGAACAGAAAAAAAAAAGTTGCCTATGATTGAAAAGTTGATATAAAAGAAACAATGATTCTAAACACAATAAACCAGACCAGACTAGCTAGCTACAAAATTCATCATAAAAGCAGTGGGTAAAACTGAAGGAAAGGGCAGCCAAAGCTTTGCAGAGCCATTCCTGAGCATGTCAGGGAGGCACAGAGAAGGGAGCTGCCTTTTCTGGAGCCTCAGACCCCATAAGATCTGGATACGTCCTTCATACCTGACTGGATTTACAGTGCTTTTGGCAGTGTGCTGCCGTTTCTAGGAATGTGTAACAAACAAACAAGCTGGTAAACTGGTAAGTTGGTATTCCTTGGATTAAGTAATTCGGGTAAAACAATGTTACTGCTCATGCTGACAGATGACAGGCATGGCCCTCGTCCCAATGCTACATCCCACTTCAGAAGAACTCACTATTTCTGGCACGACTTTTATAACTTTTGGTCTGGCCATGTCCAGTCCAAAGGATATGGAAAAACTACCTTTCTGCTATTAACATCATTGCATTTCTTGTGGATTGTGTAGACCATGAAAGGCTATTAGGATCAAAAGGAGAACTTGAATCAGTAAGGACAGATGAAACCATTGCCAGTGTGCCTAGGCTAATTCTTGGAAATAAGATTGGCAGACCTGAAGCCACCGGTGAAGAGGGTTCCAATGAGAGGTGTTTGGTTTATGTAATCAGAGAACAGGAAGGGGCAGTGTGTCACTGAAGGAGCTGAATGTCCAGCCTCTGGGAGTGTTTCTGGGCAGTGTGCTGAGAAGAAAAGGCTATGGAGAAGATTCATTGGATGGTGCAGTACCTTGATCAGCAGTGGTCCTGCCCACTCACACACAGGCCTCCAAGTCCCATCCCCCAACATGCATAATTTGAATTCAATAGACTTTTGTTGGATTCCAAATAGGTGTTTATTATATGATTAATCTATCTACCTGAGTGGGAATTGCAAACTGATTCACGTAAGTTTGAATGTCACAATGTTAGCTTTCTCATTCAGATAGTTTCTACAGTTTACATCAACCCTGTCACTGCTTATAAAGATCAGTTTCCCATCAGTACATTTGAAGCACTTTTTAACCATGTGAAATTACAAACATAAACCATATTTAAAAACTCATCATGTGAAACTTTTATGTACTTTTTGAAAATAGTTTTTCAATTTCATATAGCTACTTATCTTGTGTACAGTTAAAATCTTCTTATCAGTGATTGCAGAATGCCTTGCCAAGACTATTTTTTCTTGCAAGAAAACAAACTCCGATGTTAAAAAAACCTGGAAGGAGAAATAGGTGATTTTTCACATTTGCAGTTGGAGGCATTGACTTTCACTCTTGCTAAATGAAAGAGAAAGCATTAGGGTCAAAAAAGAGGAAAGACAGAAGAATTCGCTGCAGTGTCCTCCAGGGCTCAACTGGCACTTGCCCAGCACATCCCCAGCAGCAGGGCACACCTTCTTTTTAGAAATGGAGAACACACCCCTAGAGAGATTGGACTCTGAGTTATGAAGGGGGCCTGAGCAATTTTTAAGACATTTTTATTATTTTAAATTATGTATATGTGTCTGTGTATGGCTATGTGCACATGAGCGCAAATGGCCATGGAAGCCAGAGGCATCCTCAGAACTGGAGTTATAGGGTGCTTCTGAGCCCCCTTATGTGGGTCCAGGGAATGGAAATTGAATCCTCTGAAAGAGTGGACAGAGGCAGTGCTCTTACCCACTGAGCCAGCTCTCTCACCAGCTCCTTCAGCAAAATTAAAGGAATTGAAATTTTATAGAGACTGTTTGTGGTGGTTTGAAAGAAAAATGGCCCTCAAAGAGAGTGGCACTATTAGGAGATGTGGCTTTGTTGGAGTGGGTGTGGCCTTTTTGGAGGAAGTGTGTCACTGTGAAGGTGGGCTTTGAGGTCTCATATTTGCTCAAGCCATACCCAGTGTTGCAGACCACTTCCTGTTGCCTACATATCACATTGTAAGACTCTCAGCTCTTCCAGCACCATGTCTGCCTGCACATTACCATGTCCCACCATGCTGATAATGGACTGAACCTCTGAAACTGTAAACCACTCCACTGAATGTTTTGTTAAGAGTCACTGTGGTCGTGGTGTGTCTTTATGGCAATAGAGAACCTAACTAAGATGCTTTTTTTGGCCATTTTAAACTAGAAATAAACAATAGAGATAACTGGGGTTTTATCTTTTACAGATGCTTTTCTTGGGGTCTGAACGACACACTTGTACATAACCTGCAGTCATGACAGAATTGCCAGCATCCCCAGAACTGATATAAAAGTCAAATGCAATAGCAGTGTAGTGGATGTAGCAGAAAACCAGAAGAACCCCACCTCAAGCAAGGTCGAAGGTGAGGACTAAAACTTGAGCTTGTCCTCTGACCATCACATTTGTGCCATGGCTCATGTGCACTACATCTACATACACACAGATAAATAGACACCCGCACATGCACAGACTGTATACATACAAGCACATCTCCCAAAGATGCAAACATTCTTAATGAAATTGTTAGTGAACAGAATCCCTCAATATATAAACTGAAATATGCATCACATCCACATCCCAGGTGTGCAAGGCAAGCTTGATAATGGAGTTTGATAAGTTGGAGTAATCTGATGCACGATATAAAGATGAAAAATCATGTGATCACATCAAGTGAAGAAGAGGTTGAAAAGCCTCGACAGTTGCCAAGGATTCTGGAAGTCTCTTGGGAAACCAGGCATAAAAGAGCACCTTCAACTTCGTGAGTGACAGGAGCAAAGACACCGCAGCTAGAACCACACAGAGTGGGGAAAGTCCCAACAACTGCATTCTGCAACTGGGGGTGAGCCAAGGGCCCCCTCTCACTGTTACATTCAATACACTATCGGAGTTCGAGGTTCTCTGAGGAGGCAATACAGAAAAGGAAATACAGGTCAGGCTGGCTGGAAAGAATGATGTGAAACCATTCCTCTTTGTAGACAACGTGATGGCTCACATAGAGAGAGTGAAGAGAGATTAAAAATGAGCAACAAATAGACAACAGAACCACCAAGTGCTTAGAACTGGTAAGTGAGTTCACAGCATCTCACAATATAAACTAGATATATGATTCAGGCTCATTTCTTGGGTCTAGAAATGAAGACTTGTGGAAAGCCAGGCTTAAGTTGCTATACAGTTTGCAGCCATTCAGAGACAGCTGGGTTTAGGAAATCCCAGCTGGGCTTGTGTGCTCACTGAGAGTCACAGTCGTCAACCTTGTGTGATTGCTCAGGGGAGACTTGAGATCAGTTGAACAAACACTGGCCCAGGAACAGTCTTCTCAGCATGAACAACTGTTTGTTTGTGGGGTTGTTTGTTTTTGAGACACAATCATATGTGGCCCAGGCTGGCCTTAAACTAGCCTTGTAGCTAAGGTGACCTCTAACTTTTTGATCTTCTTGCCTCCTGAGTGCTAGGGTAACAGATGCTCACCACTATGCCTAGCTGGGTGCTATGTTAGGCGTGAAGCCCAGGGCCTCTTGCTTGCTAAATGAGCACTCTGACAATTGAGCTGTGTCTCCAGCTGCCCACTGACTTCTGATGGAGTTGTGATAGTGGTTTTATGGAGGAGAAATAGGATTTTCAACCTAAACCTCATACCTCAAACCCAAACCCACTCAGAATAGATCCCATATCTGATGGCTATTCTCGGTTGTCCACTTGACTACATTCAGAATTAACTAAAAATCCAAGAATGGAGAGCATACCTGTGAAGAATTTTTGCTTAATTTGAAGTAGAAAAGTCTGCTCCTAATCTGGATCATAGGACAGGAAGATACACCTTCTGCAGGAAACCTATGTGAGGACATGAAAGAAAGAAGTGTTTGCCTGCTTGCCCTTGTTTTTCTAGCAAGTCCATTCCTTTAGTGGCATTAGAGCCTACTTCTTTGGGATTCCAGTGTAATACTGAAGACCAGCTGAGATATCCATCCTCATGGACTGAGCAACTAATGGATTCTTGGATGCTTGGTTCATTCACAGCCAGCCATTGTTGGATTAGCTGGACCGCAGTATGTAAGTCATTCTAAAAAATCCCCCTTTCTATATATAGAGAGACTTTATTCCATATATTCTGTTACTCTAGAGAACGCTGACTAATATACTATATTTTAAAATAAAATGTAAAGCTTATACAAATAGAACATAGAAGAGAGTCTTTGGGGCCCAGTGCTCAGTAAAGCATCCTGCTCATAAAATCAAAGTCTGCTGCATGAAGGGAAAAGATGAGAGAGTAGACTTCAGACAAGAAGTGAGAATTCTGGGGTTAGCAAGATGGCTCAGCAGGTAAAGGTACTTGCCACCAAGCCTGGTGACTTGAGTTTGATCCCCAGGACTCACATGGTAGAAGGAGAGAGCAAACTTCCACAAATTATTCTCTGACCTCCACATGGGCAGTGCGATAAGCACCCTCCCTGACTCTCATAGACAAAATACACATAAATTTTAAAATGTGATAAAATGTTAAAACTTTCGTTTTGAAAAAGTGCATGAAAGGACAAGCTACTGACCGGAAATAAGTATTCACAAACCATATGTTTGATGTGAACTCGTGTCTAGAATAATAATACCCAAAAGTCAACATTGAAAGAAATATTAATGTAATCTCTGTAATTTGAGGCCAGCCTGGTCTACAGAGCAAAGTGCAAGGCAGCCAGGGCTACATGGAGAAATCCTGCCTTGCAAAACAAAACAAAACAAAAAGAAAAGAAAGAAGGAAAGAAAGAAAGAAAAGGTGAATGTTATATGATACTGTATATCTATTAGACAAGCTAAAACTGAATTTGGATAGTGGTTGTGACCCTAAATCTGCTGCAGGGGCAGAAGAATATGTGCCTTGTGGGCAAGGCAGTGGGATGATGCAGACACTTTGTACAAAATAGTTCAGTGGATTCTCAAAAATGGAAACTTCCATTGGGAGTTGTTGAGTAGCAGAGTGCTCGCCTAGTGTGTGTGACGGTCTCATTTAGTCATCAGCAAGGCAAGACACAGGGCACACAGCACACAGTTACAGCCCAACAACGCTCCCCAAGCCTCAGTGAAATCTAGGATTCATGCAAGAACCTATGAACCACTGTGGAGAGCACCTTCTTCTGTACCAGCCACAGCACTACTTTCAGGGTGATGGGTTAGCACCAAGAACAACACTCCTTTCGTGGACTGAACAGGAATGTTTGGAGCCAACACCTGGGCATCATGCATAGCACAGACAATGCCAAAAGAACGCGCATTGTGTGATCTCATCTGTATCACAACCTTGAAATAACAAAATTACTGAGATGGGAAAGAGACGAGTGGTTGTCAGCGCCGAAGACTGCGCATCGGGGTGGCTCTAAGAACAGTGTAAGGGGGCTGTTACAGTGAGGGAATGCTGTTTGTTCTGAGCCAAGTGATAACTACAAAAATGCTCCCGTGGTAAAGTGACACACATTGTTCAATGTCAAGTTCCTTATTCTTACGTTGTCCTAGGAAGAACCTGGGAAGTGCTGGGGACCTTTCTTTGCTCTCTCTAAAATTTTCTCTCTGAAAAAATTCAAAGACTTTAAGAATAACATAATAGGAAGTTGCAATAATCAAATTGTAGTAGTCTAAGTGTGGACATTTAGCATGTCACAGTGGGTTTTTTTTTTTGTTTTTGTTTTTTTGTTTTTTTTTTTAGGTTAGTATAGAAAATATGGACTTTTTTTTTTTTTTAATTGAGAAGATTGTCCATCCAAAGCAAAACAACTTAGGTTTTCAGGCCACACACCAAAACTCCAGAAGAACCTAGGAACTAAAACTCCAGTGTTTGGCACTAGAAAGGATTGGCTGTCTTCACACTACGTAAAAGGGAGCATTCCAAGTAGGCTGTGAAATGCAGACACTTGAAGAGAAAGGGCAACAAAGTTGATACTTAGCAATACTGGTTCTGTCCCACGGCCCATAACAAATGCAAGACCCACCTGTGACAAATTTGTGTCCTGTATTCAGAACCTAGTAATGACTATACACAAAAATGTTCCTTATAAGAACATGCAACCAGCTGGCCAGTGGAGGTGCACACCTTTAATCCTAGCACTCGGGAGGCAGAGGCAGGTGGATTTCTGAGTTTGAGGTTTGCCTGGTTCACAGAGTGAGTTCCAGGCAGCAGGAGCTACACAGAGAAACCCTGTCTTGAAAAAGAAAAGAACAGGAAAAAGAAAAAGAAGAAGAAAGGAAGGAAGGAAAGAAGGGAGGGAGGGAGGAAGAAAAAGAGAAAGAGAGAGAGAAAGAGAATGTACAATCAAAACAGTCCAGAGGGGAGAAGATCAAAACAGGAACAGCACACAGAAAGCAGCTTGTGCTCTGTACAGATAATCTGTGAACCTCAGGGGAAGGTACCATCCCATCCTAGAACATTCCCAAGGGGATTTCCAACACTTACCAGAACGGTGTGTGCAAGGGCATGCCAAATGAGTGCTTGCAGCAAAGTCATGTGCAAGGTTACTCTTTGAATACCAATTTGGTAATAGTGATAAAAATCAAAATATGGTGACCCTCGGAGCCATTTAAACTCTAGAAATTTATCTCATAGAATTATTGGGTTGAGCGAGGACTAGCTAGGGAGGAGAGGAGTCTGCAACATTGTGTCTGAGGTCCAGAGTTAGGACCATTTTCATCTTTCACTCAGTAGTGATGTGGTCACATACAACACAGTGTGGCCATGGCATTAGAATACCATGCAGACCAAAAATCAGTTTGGCAAAACCACACATATTATAAATAAAAATCTAGAAAGGACAGTTGAAATGAAGCTTGAATTTTGAGAAGGAGGAAGCTATTTAAGTTTCTACCACGTACATTGACAATTATGAATACATGCATATACATAATATGCATTCAATTTCTCCCCCCTTCCACAGCTTTGTGGTTTCAAAGTCTCCCATTAAAAAATAATTTGACTTTGTTCTCCACCTCTAGCTTTTACAGACTTTCTGCCCCCTCTCCTGGGAAGCTCTTTGAGCCTTGTGGGTGGCGGTTGTCACATGTATATCCCATGGAGGATTGAGAACTAGTCTTCTATTCTCTGTGCATTACCAGCTGAGGGTCTCTGTTTCCCAGACACAGCTGGCCATCAGCAATCGTGACAGCATTCAGAAGAACTGCACAAGCTCAAGCCAGACAGAATCGCAGCGTGGAGGGGAGAGGCGTGCAGTGGCTGAGGAGCCATGGGCATTTGATAGCAGCAAGAGGAGAGTCCACTTTCTTTAGTGACGTGACTCCTGGTAAGCTGATCACAGTCCAGGGCTGGCACCACTCCCAGGAGTAGTTGGGCAACACAATCTTGTAGGGAGGGGGCAGGGATCTCAAAGTTGGGAGTTGAGGGTGGAGATGGGAGGAGCTAGAGGCTGAATGAATGTGGTCAAAATACACCTTATGAAACGCTCAAATAATTTACAAAAACATTATTTAAAAGATAAAAGAATGAAAATAACTTGAAAAGAAACAGCTCACTGGAGCTGCAGATACGACCATGTTTGGGTCAAGGGGAGAAAGTGCTGCTAAATCAGCACCCAACTTCCATCCTCCTGCCTCTGGTTCCTACGCCCACCTGCGGAGCCCCCACTGATGCTTCCAAAGCAACTGAGTGTCATTCCGTGGCCGTGACCACACAGCCAGGAAGCAGGGAAGCAGCGAGAGACAGTGCAGCTGGCATGCCTTGGCACTTGTGAGGTGGAGGTGGGGGTCAGACAAGGCACCCTTGGAAGGAGAGCTGCCTTCTTAGTCTGGGCCATGGTAGCTACCATCATCTCTTCCTGGAGTGGGAACAGGAAGGCATGGATAGGTGATGATCATGGACCAAGAATTTTCCGAGGACCCATGGCTGCCTGGAACCTCCACCTTGGTTCCAGTTTGTAACTTAGCTGGCAAGTGCAAGGATCTGAGTTTGAGCTCCAGAACCCATGTGAAAAAAAAAGCCCAGTGTAGAGGCATGTGCTTGCAATGCCAACACCAAGGAAGCAGACAGGAAGATCCCAGGTAATGTGGCCAGTGGCCTAGAGTACTCATGTGCACACGTGCACACATGCACACATGTGTGCAAGCACACACACAAATGCTACGAAGAATATTGAAACTGGAAGAACTGATCCCTGAAGCAGTGGGACGGACCTAGAGAGAACACCCTGTGCTGAGTAAGCCCCATGCTGCGCTTAGCAAGCTAGGAGAAGAAGCCTGCTAGCCCTCTATAGCTCCTGCTCCCAGAATTCCGGAGTGCTCTTGTCATCTAAACTCCTAATCTTCCCTGATGGCTCTGGGAACTGCCAAGCACGTGATTTCTCTTAGTATTTATGTCTTTCTTTTACATTAACAAGGAGTGATGTTTCTCTTTGTAGAATTAAACTTCACAAAAATATCTTTGCAAGCAGATTTGTGTCTTGATAACCATCTGTTGATTAATTTGGCTACAGAATGCTGATGGGTGTGAGAGTCTCCGGGAAGGCTTCCAACAGATATGCATCAGTGTAATTTAATCCTCCTAGCATCTTAGAGCTGTCAGAGTGATGCTTCACCACTGACACCAGCCTGGCCTCAGCTCTAAGTGGTGTGTGAATGTACACGCATTTCTCTCTGTGTGTGCATATACACTTGCATGTGTGTGCACATCTGTGCGTGTCTTTTGTAGCACTTTTATATTATGTTTCTCTTCTCCCAATGACAAGTTTTTTAGGTGAGTTCCCTCAGATTCAAGTGCTTTATATCTGAGGTGCTTTGCTTTGGACACTGCCCCCTGAAGGGTTATGTGTGTGAAAGGTTTGGTCCTCGGCCTGTGGCTCTCTGAGGAAGTAGTTGTGGTGACATATTGTGTCCCCCAATGTACTGCGCACCCTGTTCTATGTTTAATATAGTGGCTGGCTTTTTCCTTGGATCCTCAGATAAGTGTTATTAGGGTGCACAATATACTGGGGGGACACAATATATCACCACAAGTGGTGGCATTTTTAATAGCGGGGTATAGTGGGAGGATGCCAGAAGTCAAGTCAGGGGCCTGTGCTCATCTCAAATCTGATGACCTGAGTTTCATTCTTGGAAGCCATGTGAAAGTAGAGAGAGAGAACCAACCTCACAAAGTTCTCTTCTGATCTCCACATGTGTTATGTGAAATGTGTGCCCATACATAAACATTACAAATGTGCATACATGCACACACACATATTTTTAAAGTCATGTCATTGGAGAGATGTCCTCAAGGAAATGGCAGTGCCCTGGCCTGCCCCCACTTCCTTCTCCTGACTGCTGTGAAGTAAACAGCTTCCACCATCTTTTGGCACAGTGTGCTTCCCACCATGTCACCAGAACAACAGGGCCCAGTGACCATGCCTTGGCCTCCAGAGCCATCAGCCCTAATAAAGATTTTCTGTCATCAAGCTGATTTATCTCAGTATCTTTGACAGTAGCAGAAAGCTGGCTGATACAGGGGTGTGTTCTTCCTCTTCCCTGCCTCTGTCCAAGCTAAACCAGTCAGAAAGGATGGGAAGGAACCAGGCACAGGAGTTAAGTAGAGCCACATTCAAATCCTGGTGCTGCTGTTTGATGGGGCTTTGGTTTCCTCCTTGGAGAATGGAGTAGCAGTGTTTTAGAGGGGACTTAGAAGGTGATGCTTGCCAAGCGTTTTCATACAGGGATTGGGACATGTGATGAGAAATGCTTTTCTTACGGTACAAAATCACAACAACCTCACAGACAGAAACCCCCACACGGTTAGATGATACTGGCCCACTCCCAAGTCCCGTCCACATCCATGAACCTCCACAGTTAGAATGGCCATTCTGAAGCCTTGAGCTTTGCTTAGGGTTTCACACTTTTATCATCGATTTCTTTCTTTCTTTCTTTCTTTCTTCCTTTCTTTCTTTCTTTCTTTCTTTCTTTCTTTCTTTCTTTCTTTCTTTCTTTCTTTCTTTCTTTTTTGGTTTTCCGAGACAGGGTTTCCCTGTGTAGCTTTGCACCCTTCCTGGAACTCACTTGGTATCCCAGGCTGGCCTCGAACTCACAGTGATCCGCCTGCCTCTGCCTCCCGAGTGCTGGGATTAAAGGCGTGCGCCACCACCGCCCAGCCTCACTTTCTTTCTTATGCACACGTCCCCTGTTGCCCTAACAAAAAGGAGAAAACCCAAGACGGAGTACAAACTTGGAAAGGTGATTCACATTCTATCCTCTTGCAGGGCTTGCATGCTCTTCGCCGCATTCCACCCTTCCTCCTTACCTATGTCATGCTTCCTCGGTCTCCACGTCACACTACCTCACACTTTCATTGTTTACATAGAAACATGCATGCACTATAGACTAGGATCTGCACAGGACAGGGAGCAGCCACTTTTCTCCCTGAGGTCAGCTGACCTTGCTGAATATTGTAAGAACTCCTTAACAAATGGTTTTTAAAGTTTGGACTTACATGGAATCAATCATGTGGTCACCAAGTTTGGACTTACATGGAATCATGTGATCACCGTTACAGCCCAAGGAGCAGGGCTAGCCAAGAGGAGGAATCTACTTTCTCAGAGAGAAGGAAATCAAGGCATTGATTGGCTGTACATTCTGGTTGAGGTTTCTAGAACATTCCAATCCTCCATGGCTGTAGGTTGGGAAGAGAAAGGACCAGAGAAATGAGGACGAGGTGACATGGGAGTTGGAGCTTGTGAGCCTACTGATCCCCTTCAGGGTCATTGGTGCCGATTCAGAACTGCAAGGGGCCTGTTTCATTGTCTCATTTTGTTTTGTTTTGAGACCAGGTCTCACTATGTTGCCCTGGCTGGCCTGGAACACCCTCTGTAGACCAGGCTGGCCTCAGATTAACAGAGGTCCATTTCTTTCTGCTTCCTGAGTGGAATTAAAGGTGTGTGCCCGAGTCCAGCAGCAAAGATCTTTTAACACTGGTTGTCCATTTCTGGGAGTGTGATAGTTTGTTACTCTGTGTGGGAAATCCTTTAGTATCAGCCGTGCTTGCACAGGCAGGCTGCATCATTGGGGAGTTACATACACTCTCCAGACGCCATGCCTCTGTTTGCTTGTCTGTAGCCCTGGCTGACTTGGAACTCACAGAGATCTCTGTGCCTCTGCCTCCTGAGTGCTAGGGTTAAAGGCCCATATCACCATGCCCAGTACTAGATGCTACATCTTAACACTCTGATAATGCTGCCTGAGTGCTTAACTCTGTATTGTCGCCTGAATTTCAGAACCTGGCACTGAAGGGATTGTTAGACTTGTGGATTTCCTCCACAATTCCTCAGCCTTGGTCACAGCACGTTGCAGTGTCTCGGGGTTTATAAAACACTCAGTTGCACTATTCTCAGGCACTCAGATGCCCAGCAGGACAGGACCATGTAAGTGACGGGACCAACCTGACAACCCTGTAGAGAAATGTTGAGACACAGGCTCAACTGCTTTTATCTAGCCTCTGCATGAATTCCCAGTACTGGGGAACAACAGCATTCCCAAGTGCACAGTAGAATACATGTCTTACTCTGCTCACTCTTTTCTCACCCACTGGATATAGATTTCTTATTTGAAATGTGTGTGTATACATATATGTGCATATGCATGTATAGATATGTGTGTGTATGTACATATGCATGTGTGTATGCATGGCTGCATGTGTATATATATGTATGGCATATGCATATATATATATATATATCCATGTGTGTATTTGTGTATGTATATGTGTATTATGTGAGTATGTATGTATGCATATACATGCATATGGACACATTTCTAATACTCAGCATGTGGTAATATATTATAAATGTAAATACAATAAAGTATGTTAGTTAACAAGTGAAACCCCAGAGATGTTCACTCTCTTTTGTAAAGAAAGCTTTGCTGTCACATCAAACCCACCCACCTACATACTGCCTGTGCCTTTTCTCATTAAGGCTAGCAGCAGTTACTGCATAGGCTGTATGTCCTTCCTGAACAATGTAAAGCCTCTCCCTGCTGATCAAGTGTGCCCAGCTCTGCAATAGACAATACACTGCATGACACATCATACACTGAATTCATCACACGTACTGTAAACCTATAAATCACAGTAATTTCTACACTGTGGTTAGTATATACAAAATTACATATGAGATGGTTGTTCATGGAGAGTCTTATCCTAGCTAAAGTGTGTCCTCTTGAAGCAAAATGTTTCTCATCTAAGTGGAGTTTGTCGTGTTGGGACGTCCAAGCACTGCCCAGTGGGTTTGGTTGGAATGCACAGACACTCTTTGGCAAACACAGTGATTGATACGGCAGTGAACAAACACAGCCCTGGCCGAGGCCTGTCCTGTCTTCCACAGAAATCATTAACAGATGTGGCTTCTTTTAAGGCTGGGCCTCACCAAGCACTGCCGTTCAGATGGGGGTTGAGTGATTGAGTCCCTGAGCTGCTCAGAGAACACAACACTGGCAGGGAGTCAGTAGATTTGAACGTCAGGGCCCAGACAGAGAAATAGCTTCGGGGTCTAGAACATTCCAAAGCTAATTTGAGTGGGGAGATGGAATAAAAATCCAAATGTGGCAAACAGATGTGTGGAGATTCTTTTCACCGTGGGCTTTTTCACCAATACAGTTTGCTCTATTTTGCTTCCTGAACATGAAGTTACCACACAGCACCCTGGTAAAGCCATTCTCTGGTTTATTCCACAAGATGGCATAAGAAAGCAGGCCATTTCTTCTGTATGGGCTCCTCGATGTGCAAAGAGCCATTGACCGCATCAAAGCTTGTTGGCTCCAACCCACGCAGCTGCAGTGGGACTTCGGTTCACAGGCATTAATGAAGACTGCATAATAAACTGTTGGCAGAACGGCACACCTCTCTGTTTGTTAACAAAGATGATGGCATAGTCTTACTGGAGCCAAACAGGTCTCGTCTGGCACATGTGAATATTCATAGAGGGCCCGGGAAGGAAAAACACAGGGATCGGGGACTCCATGGGCAGCTACTGGGCACTGCTTTGCGGAATGCCACGAAAGAAGGTTTCTTCTGAATAAGACAATGAGCTTGGAGGGTCTGTGAAACTTACCACCTGGAAGTGTGGAAGCAGGCCTGGACAGTGGTCTGCACTCTCCCTCTGGACTTGGATGGGTAACATGGCAACATTGGCGGAGTCGACGGCACTTCCCGAGGTCCTGGTCACTGCTTAGATACTCCATGGAATTTCTTCCCTCTTCCCTGTTTTCCTTTCTTCCTATCTTTGCTGTCCTTAGGACTTTAATCCATAGACGGTTGATGACAGGCAACACTTGGTGCTATGGAGACCTGGCCTATTAGCAGAGAAACCTCTAGATGTTTCAACTGGGAGCATGTCTCTGAGCATCTCAGCTCTTCCTGGCGGGATATCACATACAGGAGAAGGCTTGTCCACACGACCTCAGGTTGGCTCACTTGGTGCTTTTTGCAACATGCCCTTCTCTGGAGTGCTGCAGCTAACCAAGGCACATGTAGGCTATCGGGGATGGGTACTGATGGTCCGCCACACTTTAGCCTCACCCTAGTCAGCACTCTGGGAACTATAGCTAATGATACAAGGCTATCCTGAAACCTACCCGGGAATTGTTCCAGGAGCCCCCACTTCTACCCATGGACACCCAAATCTGCAGATGCTCAAGTGTTTGCAAAACCAACACACATCTCCACATACGCTCCCCACTCAATTATAAAAGTTAACGTAATACAAATGCCTTACTTGTAATAGATAACAATAAAGTGACTTGCTTTATTGTTTAGGGAATAAGGACAAGAAACAAATCCATGAGGCTGGGAGATGGGTGGCTCAGCAGGTAAAATCACTAGCCTAGCAAGCCTGCTGACCTGGGTGTGATCCCTAGAACCCAGTGAAAAGCCCGATGCAGTGGTGTGCTCTGTAACTGCATTGCTCCCACTGTGAGGTAGGAGTGAAGCCTGCCTAGAAGGCCCTAGGCAGCAGCAGAACCACCAAGAGAGACTTTGCTTCATGATGGTGGGAGCCAAGAACAAACTCCCTCAAGTAGTCCTTTGACCTCCACATGTGCACTGTGACATGCAAATGCTTGGTTGTGTGCTTGCAGTCACACACACACACACACACACACACACACACACACACACACACACACTACTTTAATTTTAAAAAGCTGTAAACATCCCATGCAAATGCTCTTATTTCTAATCATTGCAACCTATTGTTGGTTGACTGACTCCATGAATGTGAAGCCCATAGAAATGTGTGTGTGTGTGTATGTGTGTGTGTGTGTGTGTGTGTGTGTGTGTAGGGGGTAACTATATTTTTAACCCATTCTTGTTTCCTTTTAATGGCCATAGAATCAGGGTGTGAGGCTCACTGCTAACGATGTCATCCTCTGGGATATGGTCCCTTGGTGTCTTCATGAGTCCATCTGAGGACTGAGAAGGGATGAAGTGTGTGCGTGGTTTGACTGTGGGCAAGTGGCTGCCTCATTAGTGGGGAGGCATGACACATAGGCTGGAGGAAGGCTTCTCTAATTACACCCGACTTCTCTCTCTATCACTAATTAACTCTCCTCTGGACGCAACACAACCCTTGCTGGGAGAGATAAGGATCTGCAGTCGCTCAGCCCTGCTCTCGCCTGGCTGGCGCTGGCATCAGTCCCTTAGATGGTTTTTGGCACAGCCTGTGTATCTTACAAGGCTCATCAAGCCGCTGGTGTTTGGAAATCCCCTGGAGCTCAGTTGCTGCGATGTCATGCCTGCAGGTGCTGCGTCATCGGCTAATTATCCCCAGTTCATTAGCTTTTCGCTGTGACGTAGGAAGGGGGGGCTCCTCCCCACACAAGGTGCCCAGGACAGAGGTTGTGTGGAGCTTACTGTGACCTAAGCTGCAGACTGCATTGCTTCTGTGTTATTGGCTGTCAGAGGACTGGAACTGCTGCTGTTCTCAGGTGCTGGAAGCCTCACTGTGTGGGCATGTGTGATCCCTGTGCAAAAAACCTCAGTTTTCATCCCCCAAAGCTGGACCACACCTGAACTTTGGTCAAGAAGCAGGGCTCTGGGCTTGGGGGGAGATGGCCCAGTTGGCAAACTGCTTGCCTCACAAGTATCTGAGTTCTGTTCCTAGTGCCCATCGATTGAGAAAGACAGCTCATTTTGAACTCTGGAGGCTATGCGCATGTGCACACACACACACACACACACACACACACACACACACACACAGGGGTGTGGGGAAGGAGTGGCTCACAATACCCAGGCTGATAGGATGGTTTTCAAAAGTGGCAGTGATGTTATTTCTGAAGCTTTAGGGCTTTGGGTGAGGGAAGGAGACTGGAGCACAAAGGGATATGTTTGTATAGCAGAAAAGCAGCGGAGGATCAGAGTGACCTCGAGGGGAGGAAGAGCCAGATGACAGATGGGGGCTGTGGGCTCTAACATTGATGTCTAGCTGTGCGAGCTGAACCTTAATGTTGCTGTACAGATGGTTCTTGTGTGGTCAAATGGCTCACTGAAAATTTTTTCATTCAAAATAATTTTTGGTTGGAATGAAAGCTAACACTGGGCAAACCCTAATGTGCATATATGCATACGCAGACTCACACACATACACAGGCATGCACAAGCAAATACAGGCACATTCGTATTCATCTGTGTACCCACAAATATGTATATACACGAAAACACACAAAGGCATACATACATGTGCACAGGCAAACATGCACACATGCAGGAACTCACACTGCAGACACTCTGCAGCCCCATCTCCTGTCACTGGTTCCAACATCTTGTTTTACAATTAGCTTGAGCACATGTGCAGCCAAGGAGGAGCCAGCTCTCTGTGTCCCTTTGCGAGCACGCATGCAGTGTGTGTGGCTTATTGATAACCACTTTGGGGAGTTCCCGATTTGTTATTCCAAGGCATGTATGATCCTGGTGGCAGCACTGGGGTGTTGCAGTTTTCTCTGCTTAATTTCCCCAGTGTGCCTGTAATTATTGATTTACCAAATGAGAGAATCCTCTTTTCGGCAGGCAGTTATTACTTCAGCTAATCCTGTACACCTAAATGAAGGAAGCCCTTGAGCTCCCGCTGTCTTCTGCGCCTTCCGAGCCCCAGGCTTCTTGGGGTCAGAGTGCCTCTTCCTAGGAGCTGCCCCAAGGAGACAGAGGCTTATTTGTAGCTGTATGGGCTTATGATTGAGTGTGTAGCACACACCCCACTTGTCTGTATGTTTTCTGCAGTATTTTAATTAATCTTCAATTTCTCCTTTAAACAACACACTGTTGTTTGAAATGAGACAGTAAGATCCCTAGACACAATTGTGCCTGTTATTTCTGATGGCTTGGTAGCTGGCATCCTGGCTAGCCAAGACTCTCCATTCCACGGCCCACAGTCCAACCACCTCACCATCACCTGTGAATTTTCCAGGGCTCCAGCCCAGTCCTATTGTGGCAGAAACCCAGAGTTTGAACAACTGGCCAATCATTCTTCCCACTAATGGGACTTAGTCCCCAGTCTGTGGGGCTCCACACCTTGCCTTGTTCCTGTGGGGGCTGTGAACCTCCTACAGCCTGCTGCTCTTCTGGCGGAGTGCCAGTGCTGATGGCAGCGTTGGGATGCTGGATGCTGAACAGTCTTGGTCATTGTCCTCTCCTCTCCCAGGACCGGTCTTTGACTCTTCCTCTCTGGCCAGAATGTACCCATGCAGCTGCTGGGAACCCTCCAGAGTCCCTGGGCTGCTCACACACTACAACCCATGGATGGAATTCCTCATCACCCACACTCCTGCTGGAGCAAAATGTCTTGTTCCTTCATATTCCTGGCCGCTGGACTAAAGCACATCTCAGCGACTTTCTTTAAAGTAAGTGCTGTCTGTCATCCTTTTCTGGTTCCTCACATCCAGTAAGTTTAGATTTTATTAATACTTGGACTTAACAGAAGATGTTTTTTTGAGGCCCTGGAATCTACATCCCCCCCCAAAGGGTCTTCAGTTTTATCTGTCTCTTTTAATAGGATTTAACTGGCTGAATTCCAAGTTTCTGTCCAAGAAATCTGTCTCTCAGCCTTAGCTGGGGTGCTGGTCTCATCCATGAGTTAGCCAGAGGCAGCAGGTACACTTGATAACAGATGTGTGCACTTTCTCTCTCTGTCTCTCTCTCTCTCCCTCCTTCCCTCCCTTCTTCCCTTCCCCCTCCTTCCCTCCCTCCTCTGCTCTAGGGCTCTAGGTGGTTTGTTTTTATAGTCTTTGTGTTTTATAAGCTTCTAAAACTGTAAATTATTTTGTTAAAGAGTTTTTGTTGTTGTTGGTTTTTGTTTTTTTGTTTTTTGGTTGGTTGGTTGCTTTATCTTCCTGGTCCTGACCATTATCTTCATGCAGTTGTTTTTATGGTTTGTACCACACCTGCCCTGTGTGCCCATCCTTATTTGCAGGAAAGTTGGTCTGACAAGAATAGCATGGATCTTACAAAAAGCTGAGACATTCTAGTTTTTGGTTTTGTTTTTTGAGAGTGTTTTCTGTAGCCCGGGCTGGCCATACTTGTTATGTGGCAGAGGGTGACCTTCCAATTGTCCAGCGCAGCCATGTGGCTTCTCACCAGTGGGTCCTCCATACTGTGACAGTCTAAGGGCACTCACACCGACAGCTGGAGCCGAGGTTGCCCCTCAAGCTCTTCTGGCAATTTTTCAAGATACCACTCACCATAAATGCCTCCTGGTTTCAAACTCTGAACTTCGGCGAACATCAATGGTCAAGAACCAACAGCAGCTGGCTTGAGTGATTGCTGTGTTCTCTCCATATGCTTCATGACTCGGACATGAGAAAAAGATTCCATTCAGTTACAGAAAGACAAACCATAAAAACAGTCTAGAGTGGTCTGGGGCTGGGGCTCAGTTGGTAGAGTGTTGGCTTATCATGTCTGAAGCCTTGGATTCCATCTTTAATACCACATGACCTGGGTGGCACATGCCTGTAATCTTTCTATCTGTTGATGGACATCTGGGATGTTTCCAGCTCCTGTTTCTTGGGAACACAGCAGCAGTGAACACAGATGAGCAAGCGCCTGTGGAATCGGTTATGGGGTCCTTAGGAATATGCCCTCGACGGATAGAGCTGGCTCACGTGGTGGGCGCAGTTCTAGCTTTCTGAGGACCCTTCACACTGGCGTCTGTCCACGGTGGCTGCGCCAGTTCCCACTCTCAGTGATACCCCCTATCCACAGCAGCATTTGCTGTCAATCATTTTCATGATCTGAAGGATTCTGACAGTAGTAGGAGGAAAGCTTAAAGTAGTTTAGCTTGCTTTTTGTTTTGGTTTGGTTTGGATTTTGAGACAGGGTTTTACTGTGTAGCCCTGGCTGTCCTGGAACTCACTCGGTAGACCAGACTGGCCTGGAAGGTTTTTATTTTCTTGATGTTTAGGGTTCTTTTAGTTCTTTATGTATTCTTGATACCAGCCCTCTATCACTGGCTTCTTGGTCAAAACTTAGGCAGCAACAGGAGCGTAGGTTCTGTGTTCTGTTTAGATTATCCGTTTGATCCCACTGACCAATGTCTCATTTCATCCCATACGGGGCAGTTTTCATTACTGTGGAATCAGGGGTGGGAACACCGTCAACAGTGCTCAGAACTGTTTGGGCTATTGGGCTATTCATACTGTTTTCTGTATGAATTTTTAAATTATTTTCTGTTTCTGTAGGAATTTTGAAATTATTTTTTCAATTTCTGTGAAGAATTGCACTGGAATCTTGATGGGGATTGTATTGAATCTATAGATGGCTTTTGGCAGGGAGATCATTTCACAGTATTAATCCTGCTGACCCACAGTATGGGAAGTCTTTCCATTTTCTGGTGTCTTCTTCAATTTCTTTCTTCAGTGTCTTTAAGTTTTCATTTTCTTGATTTTATTTATTCCAAGATTTTTATGGCACTGGTGAATGAGTTTGTTTCCCAATTCCTCTCTCAGTATGACTATCACTGGTAGTAGGAAGGCTGCTGATTTTTGTGTATTTAATTTTGTATTCTGCAACTTTGCTGAGTGTATTCATCAGTTGTAAGAGATTTCTGGTGGAGTCTTGAAGGTCTCTTATGTATAATTATCTCATCTGCAAACAAAGGCACTCTGAGTCCTTCCTTCCCTGCTTGTTACATCTCGCCGTCTTCACTTGTCTCACTGCTCTAGAGAAGGTTCCAAGCACTATATTGAACAGGAGTAGGGAGAGTGGATGTACTGGTCTTGGTCCTGATTCTAATAGGAATCTTTGAGTTTTTCTCCATTTAGAATGATGTTGGCTGTGGGACCTTATTGCCTTTATTTTGTTGAGGTATATACTCTGTACCCCGAGAGCCTCCAAGACTTTTATAATGAGGGAATGTTGGATTTTGTCCAAGGCCTTTTCTGCATCTAGTAAGATGATCCTTTTACTTCTGTCTTTGAGTCTATTTATGTGGTGCGCTAAATTTATTGATTTATATATGTTACACCATCTCTGTATCTCTGGGATTCAGCTGAATTTATCATGGTGGATAATATATTTGATGTGTTCTTGAATTCAGTTTGCAAGTACTTTCTTGAGGTTTTTTTTTTTTTTTTATCTGTGTTCATCAGGGAAATTGATCTCTAATTCTCTCTCTCCTGTGTGTGTGTGTGTGTGTGTGTGTGTGTGTGTGTGTGTGTGTGTGTGTGTGTGTGTGTTTGACATCAGGGCAATACTGGCTCTATAAGAAGAATTTAGAAGTGTTCTTCCCTTGATATTTTCTGGACTGATTTGAGGATCATGGTGTTGGTTCAGACGCCTAATAGAATTCTATGCTGCATCCATCTGGCCCTGAGCTTTTTCAGTTGGGAAATTTTAATTACTGTTCTATCTCATTGGTTGTTATGTGTCTTTTAAAATTACTTATTTCATCTTGATTTAACTTTGATAGATCATATGTATCTAGAAATTCATGCATTTCTTTTAGAGTTTCCAGTTTAGTGGAATATGAATGTTTAGAATTCTGAATGCCCTTAGTTTCCATCTTTTCCCTTTTTTTCTTTTATTGAAAATAGATTATTTTCTCATATAATATGTCCTGATTATGGTTTCCCTTCCCTCTACTATTCTGAGTTCCTGCTTCCTCCCCTCTCCCCGGGACCCACTCCCTTCTGTCTCTCATTGGAAAAGAACAGGCTCTAGGAGATGACAACCAAACATGACAAAATAAAATGTAATGTGATGAAGCAAAAACTATCATATCAATATTGAACACAGCAACCAACGGGAGGGAAAGAGTCCCAAGACCAGGCACCAGAATCAGAGACCCACTTGTTCTCACAGTCAGGAGTCCCATAAAAACACTAAGCTAACAGCTATAGGTACACAGAGAACCTGGTGCAGCCCCCTGTAGGCCCTGTGATTGACGTTTCAGCCTCTGTGTGCCTTGCTTAGTTGATTCAGAGGGCCTCATTCTCCTGGTGTCCTCCATCCCCTCCGTCTTTTTCAGTCTTTCCACCTCCTTTTCCACAGAATTCTCTGAGCTCTGGGGGAGGAATTTGATGGAGACCTCCAATTTAGACTCTCTCTCCACATAATGTCTGGCTAAGGGTCTCTTCATCTGTTCCCATCTGCTGCTGGAGGAAGCCTTTCTGATGATGACTGGATAAGGCACTGATCTACAAGTATAGCAGAATATCATTAGGATTCATCTTACTGACTTTTTTTTTTAGACCAGTAGTGTTTGGTTTTACCCTAAACTTAGATATCTGGATTATCTAGTCTCTAATTCTTGGTCACCCTAACAGTATCAGGTGTTGGTTCCTTTTGTGGAGTGGGCCTTAGATTAAATCAGACATTGGTTGACTTCTCCCACAAGTTCTGTGTCACCATTGCCCTAGCATAGTTTGTGGGCACGAAAGATTATAGGTCAAAGGTTTTGTGACCAGGTTGGTGTCCACATTTCTCTTTTGGTAGCCTATAGAGTGTCTTCCCACATCAAAGAGACTAGAGCATAGGGGTAAAGGCTCCATTTAGGCACCAGCTCCTCTTCTCCATGATCAATGAGTTGTGTGTGGGTGTTGTCTTTGGCAATGGGGCCCTGCTGTCAGTTTGCAGAAAGCAGCTATTTGTCTTAGCAATGGCCTGAGTTGTTTAGTTTCTGTGGGACCCCCTCAGCCAGCAACTCAATTGAATACACCCTAGTCCCACCACCAGAAGCCTCGCCTGGCTACAAGAGATGACTAGTTGAGTCTCCGTGTCTCCCATTACTAGGGGTCCTCATTACGATCACCTTCATAGATTTCTGAAAGTTTCCACTGCACTAGGTTTCCACACCACCCCTCAAATATCCCCCCAATTCCAGCCATTTATGCCTGCATTCTCCCCCTCCTCCCATCTCCCTTCATCACTTCCCATCATCCCCCCCACCCCCACATTCTGCCCATAAAAAATCTATTCTATTTCCCCTTCCAGGGAGATCCCTGCATTTCCCCTATGCTCCTCGTCTGTACCTAACTTCTCTGGGTCTATGGATTGTAGCTTGGCTATCATTTACTTGATGGCTAATATCCACTAATAAGTGAGCACATATCATATTTACATACCTCACTCAGAATAGTTTTTTTCTAGTCCCATCCATTTGCCTGCAAATTTCATGATGTCATTTTCTTAACAGCTGAGTAGTATTTCATTGTATAAATGCACCACATTTTTTTTATTCCATTCTTCTGTTTAAAGGCCTCTAAGTTGTTTCCAGTTTCTGGCTATTATGAATAAAGCCTCTATGAACATAGTGTCCTTGTGGTAGGATGGAGCATCCTTTGGGTATATGCCCAAGAGTGGTACAGCTGAGTTTTGAGGTAGATAAAATCCAAACTTTCTGAGGAACTATCATATTGATTTCCATAGTGGCTGTACAAGTTTACACTCCCACCAGCATTGGAAGAGTGTTCCCCTTGCTCCTCATCCTCTCCAGCATGAGCTGCTCTTGTGTTATTATTGATCTTGGCCATTCTGACAGGTGTAAGATGGAATCTCAAAGTCGTTTTGATTTTGAACATTTCTTTAAGTGTTCCTCCACAATTTGAGATTCTTCTATTGAGAATTCTGTTTGGATCTGTTCCCCATTTTTTAAATTGGATAATTTAGGGGGGTTGATATCTAGTTTCTTGTGTTTTATATATATTTTGGATATTAGTCTTCTATTGGAGGTGGAGTTCTTAAAAATCTTTTTCCATTCTATAGACTGCCACCTTGTTTGATTGACATTGTCCTTTGCCTTATAGAAGCTCTTTGGTCATGAAGTCCTGTTTAGTAATTGTTGATCTTTGTGCCTGCACTATTGGTGTTCTGGTCAGAAAGTCATCTCCTCTGCCAATGAGTTCAAGGCTAATCCCCACTTTCTCTTCTATTAAGTTCAGTGTATCTGATTTTATGTTGAGGTCTTTGGTCCACTTGAGTTTTGTGAAGGGTGGAAATATGAATCTATTTGCATTCTTCTACATGACAACATCCAGTTTGACAAGAACCATTTGCTGAAGTTGCTTTCTTTTTTTCCTGTGTGTATTTCTGGCTTCTTTATCAATGATCAGGTATTCATAGGTGGGTATATTTATGTCTGGGTTTTCAGTTTGGTTTCACTGATCAACCCAACTGTTTTTATGCCAATACCATGTGGTTTTTAATACTATAGTTCTGAAATCAGGGACGGTGGGATATCCAGCAGTTCTTTTTTTGTTAAGAATTGTTTTAGCCATCTTGGTTTTTTGTTTTTCCATATGACACTGAGAATTGACCTTTTGAGGTCTATAAAGAATTGTGCTTGAAATTTGATGGGGATTGCATTGAATCTGTAGATTATTTTTGGTAGGTTGGCCATTTATATTATGTTACTCCTACTGATCCATAAGCATGGGACATCTTTCCATCTTCTGATGTCTCCTTTAATTTCTTTCTTCAAGGACTTGAAGTTTTTTCATACAAGTCTTTCACTTGCTTGGTTAGAGTTACCCCAAGATATGTTACATTATTTGGGGCTATTGTGAAAGGTGTTTCTGACTCCTTTCTCAGTCTGTTTGCCATTTGTATTTAGGAGAGCTACGGATTTTTTTTTTTTTTTTTTGAATTAATCTCTTATCCAGCTACTTTGTTTAAAGTGTTTATCGACTGTATGAGTTCCTTGGTGGGATTTTTTAAATTATTATTATATTTGTGTTTTAATTTTACACATCAGCCATGGGTTTCCCTGTCCTCCCCTCTCCCGCCTCCACCTCCCCCCTAGCCCCTTCCCTCCATTCCCATCTCCTCCAGGGCCAAGACTCCCCTGGGGATTCATTTAAACCTGTTGGATTCAGTACAGGCAGGTCCTGTCACCTCCTTCCAGACTGAGCAAAGTGTCCCTGTGTAAGCCCAAGGTTCCAAACAGCCAGCTCATGCACTAAGGACAGGTCCGGGTCCCACTGCCTGGGTGCCTCCCAAACAGTTCAAGCTATTCAATTGTCTCACTTATCCAGAGGGCCTGATACAGCTGGGGGCTCCACAGCCTTTGGTTCATAATTCATGTGCTTCCATTCGTTTGGCTATTTGTCCCTGTGATTTTTCCAATCTTGGTCTCAACACTTCACACTCTTACAGTCCCTCCTCTTTCTCAACAATTGGACACCTGGAGCTCCACCTGGGGCCTGGCTGAGGATCTCTGCATCCACTTCCATCAGTTATTGGATGAGAGTTCCAGCACAACTGTTAGGGTATTTGGCCATCTGATCATCAGACTAGGTCAGATCAGGCTTTCTCTCGACCATTCCCAGCAGTCTACAGAGAATGTATCATTGTGGATTTCTGAGGACCTCTCCAGCACTCTGCCTATTCCTGTTCTCATGTGGTCTTCATTTAGCATGGTCTGGTATTCCTTGTCCTCCCTTTCTGTTCTTGATCCAGCTGGGATCTCCTGCTCCCCTAAGCTTTCTTTCCCTCAAAACTTGCCCTTCATTACTCCCCCTGTCGTCCAAGTTGTTCATGTAGACCTCATCCATTTCTCTCTCACTGGGTGATCCCTGTGTCTTTCCTAGGGTCCCGTTTTTCTAGGTAGCCTCCCTGGAGTTGTGTAGCAGTCTAGTCATCTTTGTTTTACATCTAGTATCTTCCTATGAGTGAGTACATACCATGATTGTCCTTCTGAGTCTAGGTTACCTCACTCAGGATGATTTTTTCTAGATCCATCCATTTGCCTGCAAACCTCATGATGTCATTGTTTTTCTCTGCTGAGTAGTACTCCATTGTGTATATGTACCATCTTTATCCATTCTTCAGTTGAAGGGCATCTAGGTTGTTTCCAGGTTCTGGCTATTACAAACAATGCTGATATGAGCATAGCTGAGCAAATGCCCTTGTGGTATGATTGAGCATTCCTTGGGTATATGCCCAAGAGTGCCACAGCTGGGTCTTGGGGGAGATGGATTCCCAATTTTCTAAGGAAGCGCCATATTGATTTCCAAAGTGGCTGTACAAGCTTGCATTCCCACCAGCAGTGGAGGAGAGTTCCCCTTGCTCCACATCTTCTCCGGAGTAAGCTGTCTTCTGTGTTTTTGATCTTAGCCATTCTGACAGGTGTAAGGTGGTATCTCAGAGTCGTTTTGATTTGCATTTCCCAGATAATTAGGGTTGTTGAGCAATTCCTTAAATGTCTTTCATCCATTTGAACTTCCTCTGTTGAGAATTTTCTGTTTAGTTCTATAGCCCATTTCTTAATTGGACTGTTGGGCATTTTGTTGTCTAGTTTCTTGAGTTCTTTATATATTCTGGATATCAGCCCTCTGTCAGATGTGGGGTTGGTGAAAACCTTTTCCCATTCTGTAGGCTGTCACTTTGTCTTGTTGACCGTGTCCTTTGCTCTACAAAAGTTTCTCAGTTTCAATAGGTCCCATTGATTGATTGTTCTCTCAGTGTCTGTGCTACTGGTGTTATATTTAGAAAGTGATCTCTGGTGCCAATGCATTCAAGACTACTTCCTACTTTCTCTTCTATCAGGTTCAGGGTAACTAGATTTATGTTGAGGTCTTTGATCCACTTGGACTTCAGTTTTGTGCATGGTGACAGATATGGATCTATTTGCAGCCTTCTACACATTAACATCCAGTTATGCCAGCACCATTTACTGAAGATGCTTTCTTTTTTCCATTGTACAGTTTTGGCTTCTTTGTCAAAAATTATATGTTCATAGGTGTGCGGGTTAATGTCAGGGTCTTCAATTCAATTCCATTGGTCCACATGTCGGTTTTTATGCCAGTACCAAGCTGTTTTTATTATGGTAGCTCTATAGTAGAGCTTGAGGTTGGGGATTGTGATGCCTCCAGAGGTTGATTTATTGTACAGGAATCTTTTGGCTTTCCTGGGTTTTTTGTTTCTCCATATGAAGTTGAGTATTATTCTTTCCAGATCTGTGAAGAATTGTGTTGGTAATTTGATGGGGATTGCATTGAATCTGTAGATTGCTTTTGTAAGATCACCATTTTTACTATGTTAATCCTGCCTATCCATGAGCATGGGAGATCTTTCCATTTTCTGACATCTTCTTCAATTTCTTTTTTCAGGGACTTAAAGTTCTTGTCGTATAGGTCCTTCACATGCTTAGTTAGAGTAACCCCAAGGTATTTTATATCATTTGTGGCTATTGTAAAGGGTGATGTATCTCTGATTTCTTTCTCAGCCTGTTTGTCTATTGTATATAGGAGGGCTACAGATTTTTTGAGTTTATCTTTTATCCTGCTATGTTGCTGAAGGTTTTTATTAGTTGTATCAGTTCCTTGGTTGGATTTTTGGGGTCACTCATGTATACTATCATGTCATCTGCAAATAGGGAAAGCTTGACTTCTTCCTTTCCAATTTGTATCCCCTTAATCTCCTTATGTTGTCTTATAGCTTTGGCTAGAACTTCAAGTACTGTATTGGATAAGTATGGGGAGAGGGGACAGCCTTGCTTTGTTCCTGATTTTAGTGGTATTGCTTTGAGTTTCTCTCCATTTAATTTGATGTTGGCTGTTGGCTTGCTGTAGTTTGCCTTTATTATGTTTAGGTACGTTCTCTGTATTCCTGATCACTCCAAGACCTTTATCATGAAGGGGTGTTGGATTTTGTCAAATGCCTTTTCTGCCCCTAGTGATTTGATCATGTGGTTTTTTTCTTTGATTTTGTTTATATGGTGTATTACATTGAAGGACTTTCGTATGTTGAACCACCCTTGCATCCCTGGGGTGAAGCCTACTTGATCATGGTGGTTAATTGTTTTGATGTGTTCTTGGAGTCTGTTTGCCAGTATTTTATTGAGTATTTTTGCATCAATTTTCATGAGGGAGATCGGTCTGTAGTTCTCTTTCTTTGTTGCATCTTTGTTTGGTTTAGGAATCAGGGTAATTGTAGCCTCATAGAAGGAGTTTGGTAATATACCTTCTGCTTCTATTGTGTGGAACAATTTAAAGAGTATTGGTATTAAGTCTTCTTTGAAGATCTGGTAGAATTCTGCAGTGAAACCATCTGGTTCTGGGCTTTTTTTGGTTGGGAGACTTTTAATGACTGATTCTATTTCCTTAGTGGTTATTGGACTATTCAAATGGTTTATCTGGTCTTGATTTAACTTAGGTATGTGGTACCTATCCAGAAAATTATCCATTTCTTTTAGATTTTCCAGTTTTGTGGAGCAAAGGGTTTTGAAGTATGACCTGATGATTCTCTGGATTTCCTCATTGCCTGTTGTTATGTCCCCTGTTTCATTTCTGATTTTGTTAATTTGGATGTTCTCTCTGTGTCTTTTGGTTAGTTTGGATAAGGGCTTGTCTATCTTGTTGATCTTCTCAAAGAACCAACTCTTTGTTTCATTAATCCTTTGTATTGTTCTCTTTATTTCTATTTTATTGATTTCAGCTCTCAATTTGATAATTTCCTGGCGTCTGTTCCTCCTAGGAGACTTTACTTCTTCCTGTTCAAGGGCTTTCAGGTGTGCTGTCAAGTCACTAATGTGAGATTTCTCCAACTTCTTTATGTGGGCAATTAGTGCTATGAATTTCCCTCTTAGCATTGCTTTCATAGTATCCCATAAATTGGGGTATGTGGTGTATTCATTTTCATTGATCTCTAAGAAGTCTTTAATTTCTTTCTTTATTTCTTCTTTAACCCATTGGTGATTCAGTTGAGCATTATTCAGTTTCTATGAGATTGTAGGATTTCTGTAGTTTTTTTTTTTTTGTTTGTTTTGTTTTGTTGAAATCTATCTCTAAACCATGGTGGTCCGACAGAACACAGGAGGTTATTCCAATTGTTTTGTATCTGTTGAGATTTGCTTTGTGGCCAAGTATGTGGTCGATTTTAGAGAAGGTTCCATGGGGTGCTGAGAAGAAGGTATATTCTTTTTTGTTTGAGTGGAATGTTCTGTAGATATCATTAAGTACATTTGAGCCATAACATCAATTAAGTCCAATATGTCTCTGTTAAGTTTCAATTTGACCAATCTGTCCAGAGGTTAAAGTGGGGTGTTGAAGTCTCCCACTATTAATGTGTGGGGTTTTATATGTGATTTAAGCTTTAGTAATGTTTCTTTTACATATGTGGATGCCCTTGTGTTTGGGGCATAAATGTTCAGAATTGAGACTTCATCTTGGTGGATCTTTCCTGTGATGAGTATGTAATGTTCTTCATCATCTCTTTTGATTGATTTTAGTTTGAAGTCTATTTTGCTGGATATTAGGATGGCTACACCAGCTTGCTTCTTAAGACCATTTGATTGGAAAGTCTTTTCCCAGCCTTTTATTCTTAGGAGGTGTCTGTCTTTGAATTTGAGGTGTGTTTCTTGTATGCAGCAGAAAGATGGGTCCTGTTTTTGTATCCATTCTGTTAGTCTGTGTCTTTTTATAGGTGAATTAAGTCCATTGATATTGAGGGATATTAATGACCAGTGATTGTTCATTCCTGTTATTATTTTTATTTTTTGGTGGTAGTGTGTGTGTGTGCTTCTCTTCTTTGGGGTTTACTGCTGTGGTGTTATCTATTGCCTGTGTTTTCATGGGTGTTTCTGCCTTCCTTAGGTTGGAATTTTCCTTCTAGTGCTTTCTGTAGGGCTGGGTTTGTGGATAAGTATTGTTTAAATCTGGTTTTGTCTTGGAAGGTCTTGTTCACTCCATCTATGATGATTGAAAGTTTTGCTGGGTTTATTAGTCTAGGCTGGCATCCATGGTCTCTAAGTGTCTGCATTATATCTGTCCAGGACCTTCTGGCTTTCAGAGTCTCCACTGAGAAATTAGGAGTTATTCTGATGGGTTTGCCTTTATAAATCACTTGGCCTTTTTCCTTTGCTGCCCTTAATATTCTTTCTTTATTCTGTACATTTAGTTGTTTAATTATTATGTGGCGAGGGGACTTTTTTGGGGGGTCTAGTCTGTTTGGTGTTCTATAGGCTTCTTGTATCTTCATAGGCCTTTCCTTCTTTAAGTTGGGAAAGTTTTCTTCTATGATCTTGTTAAATATATTTTCTGTGCCTTTGAGTTGGTATTCTTCTCCTTCCTGTATCCCTATTATTCATAGGTTTGGTCTTTTCATGGTGTCCCAAATTTCTTGGACATTTTGGGTCATGGCTTTGTTGGTTTTAGTGTTTTCTTTGACTGATGAATCTATTTCTTCTAATGTATCTTCAACACCAGAGTTCCTCTCTTCCATCTCTTGCATTCTGTTGGATATACTTGCATCTGAAGTTCCTGTTCGTTTACTCAGATTTTCTATTTCCAGCATTCCTTCTGCTAGTGTCTTCTTCATTTTTTTCTATTTTCCTCTTCAGGTCTTGGACTGTTTCCCTTGCTTTTTCATGATTTTCGTTCAGGACTATTTTCTTCTGCTTTAATTGTCCTTTCCTCTAGTTTTTTATAGCGTTCTTCCCATTTTTTGTTTGTCTGTTCCTCCACTTCATTTTTTATTTCTTCTATATAAGGCTCTAGCGTCTTCATGATGTTACTTATAAGGTTGTTTTCGTCTTCTTCCATTCCGTGATGTTCAGGTCTAGCTGTTGGAGAAGGGCTAGGTTCTGGTGATGCTGTATTGCTCTTTATTTTGTTGTATGTACTTCTGCCTTGATGTCTGCCCATCTCCTTGTGGGTTCGTTCTTGGTCTTATCAGTGTAATTGGTCCAGAGAGAGCTGACAGATTTAGGGAGCCTCTCTCTGGTCCAGATGGAAGCTCTGGGCCGGATGGGAACTCTGGTCCAGATGAGAGTGCTGGCCGGATAGGACCCTTGGTGGGATTTTTATGGTCACTTATGTATACTATTATATCATCTGAAAATAATGATGCTTTGACTTCTTCCTTTCCAATTTCTATCCCCTTGATTTCCCTTGTTTTATTGCTCTGGATAAAACTTCAAGTACTATATTATATAGATATGGAAGGAGTGGACAGCCTTGTCTTTTTCCTGATTTTAGTGGAATTGCTTTGAGTTTCTTTCTATTTAATTTGATGTTGCCTTTTTATGTTTAAGTATGTCCCTTGTATCCCCCAATCTCTCCTGCACTTTTATTATGAAGTGTTGGATTTCGTCAAAGGGTCTTTCTGCATCTAATGAGATAATCATGGGGTTTTGCTTATTTTTTCTTTCAGTTTGTTTATATATTGTAATAAATTTACTGATTTTTTTGGGCATTGAACCATCCTTGCATCTCTGTGATGAAGCCTACTTGATCATGGTAGATGATCTTTTTGATGTGTTCTTGGATTTGGTTTGCAAGTATTTTATTGAGAATTTTTGCATCTATGTTCGTAAGGGAAATTGGTAATCTTTTTCTTTGTTGGGTCTTTATGAGGTTTAGCTATCAGGGTAACTGTGGCCTCATAAAATGCATCAGGCAATGTTCCTTCTATTCCTATTTTGCGAATAATTTGAGGAGTATTAATGTTAACTCTTCTTTGAAAATCTGGTAGAATTCTGTACTAAAACCATCTGGCCCTTGGCTTTTTTTGGTTGGGTGACCTTTAATGATAGATTCTATTTTACTATGGGCTAGAGGTTTGTTTAAATTGTTTATCTGCCAGACTGCAACCCACAGCTCCAGGGAGGCTAGCTAGCAGGGAGGACTCTAGGAAGGATGCATGGATTGCCCAGTGAAGAAGAAATAGATGAGATCTACATGGACAAACAGGGAGGTGGGGGTAATGGAGGGCAAGGGATGAGGGATGAGAACATAGGGGAATGGGAGGTTAGAGCTGGAACAGGGACAAAGTGAGAAAGCAAAGAAAGAGATACCATGATAAATGAAGACATCATGGGAATAGGGAGAAACAGGGTTCTAGGGAAGTTCCCAGGAATCCACAAGGATGACCCCACCTTAGACTTCTGGCAATAGTCGAGAGAGTGCCTGAATTGGCCTATTCTGGTGATCAGATGGCTGAATACCCTAACTGTCATCATAGAGCCCTTATCCAATGACTGATGGAAGCAGATGCCGAGATCCATGGCTGGGCGCCAGGCCAAGCTCCAGGAGTCCAACTGATGAGAGAGAGGAGGGATTCTATGAGCAAGGGACATTGAGATCATGATGGGAAAATGTACAGAGACAGCCAGCCAAACTGGTGGAAATGCATGAACTGTGGACCCCCCATGGTACTGGACTTGGGGGGTCCCCTCTGGATAGGCAAGACAGTCATCTAGCTTGAACTGTTCAGGGGGTCCCCGGGCAGTGGGATCAGGACCTGTTCCTAGTGCATGAGCCTGCATTTTTGGAGCCTAGTGCCTATGGTGGGATACTGCACAGCCTTGGTGCAAGGTGGAGGGGCTTGGTCCTGCCTCAGCTGAGTGTGCCAGGCTCTGCTGACTCCCCATGGGAGACCTTGCCTTGGAGGAGGTGGGAATGGGTGAGGTTTGGGGGTAAGGCTGGAGGACAGGAGAAGGGAGGTGAGTGGCATCTGTGGTTGATACATAAAATGAATAGAAAATCTCTTAATAATAATTAAAAATAAATTGTTTATCTGATCTTGACTTAACTTTGATAAGTCGTATCTGCTGAGAAAATTATCCATTTATTTTAGGCTTTCCAGTTTGGTGGAGTACAGGTTCTGAAGTTATGTCCTGATGATTCTCTGGATTCCCTTGGTGTCTGTTGTTATACCCGCCTTTTCGTTTCTGATTTTGTTAATTTGGATGCTCTCTCTCTGCCTTTTGGTTAGTTTGGATAAAGGCTTGTCTCTCTTGTTGATTTTCTCAACTCTTTTTTCACTGATTTTTTTTATTGTTCTCTTTGTTTCTCTTTTATTGATTTCAGCCCTTGGTTTGATTATTTCTTGCCTTCTACTCCTCTTGGGTGCTTACTTCTTTTTGTTCTAGAGCTTTCAGGTGTGCAGTTATGTTGCTAGTGTGAGATCTCTCCAACTTTTAATGCAGGCACTTAGTGCTGTGAACTTTCCTCTTAGCACAGCTTTCATTGTGTTCCTTAAGTTTGAGTATGCCATGTATTCATTTTCATTGAATTCTAGAAAACCTTTAGTTTCTTGGTTTCTGTCTTGGCCCAGTTTTCATTCAGTAGAGGGTTGTTCAGTTTCCCTGAGTTGTATAATTTCTGTTATTGTTGATATCCGGCTTAAATCTGTGGTGGTCTAATAGGATACAGGGAATTATTTCAGTTTTCTTTTATCTGTTGAGACTTGCTTTGTGTCTGAGTATGTGGTCAGTTTTGGAGAAAGTTCCATGAGGTGCAGAGTAGAAGGTATATTGGTTTGTGTTTGGGTGAAATGTTCTGTAAATATGTAAGGTCATTTAGTTTATAACCTGTTAGCTGTCTGTTAGCTCCAGTAGTTCTCTGTTTAGTTTTTATCTGGATGACCTATCTATTGGTGAGATTGGGTTGTTTAAGACTCCCACTTTCAGTGTGTGAGGGTCAATATGTGATCTAACCTGCAATAGTGTATTTTTTACAAATGTGGGTGCTCTTTGGGGCATAGATGTCAAGAATTGAAATGTCATATTGGTGAATTTGCCATTTTATGAGTATGGACTTTATCTCTTGATTAATTTTGGTTTGAAATCTATTTTGTTAGAATTAAAATAGCTATACCAGTTTGCTTCTTAAGTCCATTTGCTTGAAATATCTTTTCCCAACCTTTTACCCTGAGGTAATGTCTATCCATGATGTTGAGGTATGTTGTATGCAGCAGATGTTTCACATCCATTCTATTAGTCTGTGTCTTTTTAATGGGGAATTGAGAGCTTTAATATTGAGAGATATCAATGAACAATGATTGTTGATTCCTGTTATTTTGTTGTTGTTGTTGTTGGTGGTGGTGGTGGTGGTGGTGGTGGTGGTGGTGCTAGTGTGTGTGTGTGTGTGTGTGTGTGTGTGTGTGTGTGTGTGTGTCTTTGCTCCCCCTCTTTTGATTTTGCTAGTATGAAATTTTTTATTCTCTGTATTTTCATGTGTGTAGTTAACCTTCTTAGGTTGGAGTTTTCCTGCTAGCACCTCGTTAAGGTTGATTTATAGATATATTGTTTAAATTTGAATGTGTCATGGAATAGCTTTTTCTCCATCTATGGCAATTGAAAGTTTACTGGGCATAGTAGTCTAGATTGGCATCTGTGGTCATCTGGACATCTGTCCAGGCCCTTCTGGCTTTTAGAGTCTTTGTTGAGAAGTTGAGTGTAAATTCTATTATTAGGTCTACATTTATGTGTTACTTGGTCTTTTTTCCTTGCAGCTTTTAGTAGTCTTCCTTTGTTCTGTATGTTTAATGTTTTGATTATTATGTGGTAAAGAGACATTCTTTTCTGGTCCTATCTGTTTGGTGTTCTGTATGCTTCTTGTATTTTCATAGGCATCTCCTTCCTTAGGTTAGGAAATTTTTATTCTATGATTTTGTTGAACACATTTTCTGGACCTTTGTGCTGGGTTTCTTCTCTTTCCTCTGTACCTATTATTCTTATGGTCTTTTCATAGTTTCCCAGATTTCCTGGATGTTTTGTATTAGGATTTTGTTATCTTTAACATTTTTCTTTCTCTGACACATCCATTTCTTCTATTGTATCATTGATGCCTGAGATTCTGTCTTCCATTTCTTCTGTTGGTGAAGCTTGCCTCTGTAGTTCCTGTTCACATTCCTAAACTTTTCATTTCCAGAATTCCCTCAGTTTGTGTTTTCTTTATTGTTTCTATGTCCATTTTCAGGTCTTGGACTTCATTCATTTCCTTCAAACGTTTGTTTGGGTTTTCTTGACTTTAAGGGGTTCATTCATCTCTCCAATTGTTTGTTTGGGTTTTCCTGAATTTCTTTAAGTGATTTATTCATTTCTTCTTTAAGGACATTTATTATCTTCATATAGTTGGTTTTAAGGTCTTTTTCTTGTGCTGCATCAATGTTTGACTATTCAGGGCCTGCTATGGTAGGACAGCTGGGCTTTAGTGGGGACATATTTCCATAGCTGTTGTTAATTGTGCTTTTACCCTGGCATCTCAGCCTCTGGGTTTAGGATGATTAAAGGTATGGGGGCTGATTTCTGCATTTGTCTTTGTTAGGTGGGTGTTTTGTTCCTTGGTCTGTTTCCTCTCTGGTGTTTCAGAGTGTGGTGGCTGTGTGTTGCCTATTTTCTGGCCTGTTCAGCTGGTGTGTTCACAGTGAACACTTGCTGGTGTTGGAGGCTGGTTAGCTGGAATGAGTTGGGGAAGAAAGGTTGGAAAAGAAGGTCTTTGTAATCCCCGGGGGTGGGGGTGTGATGGGGGTCACTGAGGAAAGGGAGCCCACAGCAGAAGTCCTGCTACAGAGCTAGGGATGAGCCTGGAAGGACTGATCTCAGGAGCAGTGGGAGAGGTATGGATCTGCCTTCAGCAGAGTTGTTGCTCTGGGAGGGGGTTGGGAGGGGGTGCCTAGGGAGTGGGCATCTGGGATAAAGCAACAAATGGGAGGAGGTAGGTTAGGAGTGGATGGTTTGTGGAATCCATGGGAAATACGGGCTGGGGTGAGGGAAGGCTGCAGCTGGTGTTCTGTTGCAGTACAAAGGATAAGATTAGGGGACTGGGTCTAGGGAAACAGAGAGAGGAGAAGGTCTATGGGCAGCCTACCTAGTTTCCTCTAGTTTCTGCCTTAATCTCTCCCTTTTCATCTCTAATTTATTAATTTGAGTTTCTCTCTCTTTCTTTGGCTAATTTAGCATAGGTTTGTCAATCTTATTAATCTTTTCAAATTACTAACTCTAGTTTCATTGATTCTTGGTAGATTTTTTTTTTTTCTCATTTCTAGTTCATTAATTTCCAGCCATGATTTTGGTCATCTCTTCTCACCTACTGTTTCCAGGTGGTTTGTTTTTGCTTCCCTGAGACCTTTAGGTGCATCATTAAGTTATTAAATTGAGAACTCTCTGATTCCTTATGTAGGCACTGAACACTGTACACTCTCCTCTTAGGACCACCTTCTTTGTGTCTCATAGATTTTGGTATGTTGATATTTTATTTCCATTAAATTATAGGAATTACAATTTTTCTTCTTGACCCAACTACCATTCAATAGCACACTGGTTAATCTCCATGAGTTTGTGTGTTTTCTGTGGTTCCTATTGTTGATATCTAGCTTTATTTCACTGTGAGCTGATAGAATGCAGTGTATTCAGTTCTCCTATACTTTTTTGAGACTTGCTTCATGTGCTAATATGCAGTCAATTCTGAAGGCAGTTATATGGGGTACATTCTTTAGTGTTTGAGTGGGATGCTCTGTAGAGTCTTTGGGTCCATTTGATTTGTGATGTCATTTACCTCCAGTGCTACTCTGTTTTGGCAAAACACTGATACAAATAAAATAGAAATAAATAAGTCTTAAGAAAACATCTCAAATCAGTGTTGTGGTTTGAATGTGAACTGTTTCCTATAAGCTAAATTGAGCAGCTCAGAACAACTCTTATCTGTTGTCTGAAAGTGTTTGTGGGTCAGGAGTATGGTCACTGTCCTGTGGGTCCTCTGAGGGACTCTCCAGTGTCAACCAGGGCAGCTTCTTATCAGAGGCTTGACTGGGAAATGGGTTCACTTTCCAGTGAGCCGCCTAGAAGTCAGCTCACATCTCTCCACTCTTTTAACGTGGGAAGCAGACTCTGTGCTGGATCTGCATTCAGGGCTGTTCACAGGAAGGCTGTCAGCTGTGAGGCAAAGAAGGGCAGACCCCACCGCAAAGTGAGCCTTCGGGGCCTCACTAAGTGTCTCTAAATTAGAAGAGCCAATTGTCAATGGTGAATAGGAAATGATGGGGCTTTGCTTTCTGTGCTGACACTGAGGGAAATCAGGAGTGGCCTGGACTGCAAGGTTTCCCAATTAGATTATGTTTTTACCCCATCCACTTAGTGAGCCACTGATGACCCAGAATCCCAAGGGTAAATGAAGCCCAGGGTGTCCATGTGAAGGATGAAAGTCCACTGGGCTGTTCAAATGTGAATGCATTAATATAGGTGGATAAATAATTCATAGGTGGTTTTTTTCTTAGATGTTATAAACAAAAATTGACAGAATACCTTGGGGAAATCAAACTTTAATAATCTCGCTTTTATGGTTTCCTTTGGAAAGAAAAATTATCAGAAAACATTGTGAAATGTCCCATTATTCTTGTCTTGTGGGGAACATCTTGTTTTGAGGATGTATTCTGAATTTTAAGAGAATATTAAACAGCTAAGAGTGGGGAGGCTCACCAACCCCAGCTCTAACTGAGAAATTGTGGGCCACTGGTGGCCTGTGGGGGAGGGAGAGTCAGTTCTCTTGAAGGGTGTGGTTGTCGGCAGGTTCACCATGCTCCCGTGGGTGGCTGTACACCCAGAAGATGTCAGCAATAAATTGGACTCAATGGGTTTTTTGTTTGTTTGTTTGTTTTTGGTTTTTGTTTTGTTTTGTTTTGTTTTTCAAGACAGGGTTTCTCCGTGTAGTTTTGGTGCTTGTCCTGGGTCTCGCTCTGTATTCCAGGCTGGCCTTGAACTCACAGAGATCCGCCTGGCTTTGCCTCCCAAGTGCTGGGATTAAAGGTGTGTGCCACCACCACCCAGCTCAAGTTTTGGTTTTTTCTCTAAAGTGGGTAAAAGAGAACATGAAGTTGGGGGTACAGGCATGGGAATTGGTGAGACAGGGTTGAATCTAGGAGGAGTTAGAGGGAGGAGAGGAAGCTGAATATGATCAAAATACATTTATGAAATGCCAATTAATTAATAAAATATTATATTAAGAATTAGAGGGCCTGGAGATTTATACTTATTTAAATTAGAGATGAATGAAGGCTAGATACAGGAATTTGCTATACTGCTTTTGCAATTTAATTTTTAAAAATTGTTTATTTTTTTAATGTGTATGAATGTTTTGTCTGTATGTATGTATGTGCACCACCTGTGTGTCTGGTGCCCACAGAGGCCAGGAGAGGACATCCGATCCTCTGGAACTGGAGTTATAGAAGGTTGTGAACTGCCATGTGGGTGCTGGAAAGTGAACTTGGGTCCTGTGCAAGAGCAGCAAGTGCTCTTAACCACTGGGCTATTTCTCTAGCACCATGCTTTCTAAGTTCGTGTTTATTTCAAAATAAAAAATTTTTAAATAAAGGTATTAGAGAGACAAACCCCAAAATATCTCATTTTGAAAGATAAAGAGTTAGCATACAATTCAGTAGTAGTCTTCTAAAGATCGTACAACTCACATGGTAACTCACTCCTGGCGCCCCCGTGATGTGTGAGAGAGACTGGCGATGTCCTTGAAGGAGATCGGCAGCTGTGTCTCAGAAAGCAGCCTTTCCATGTCATTCTATCCGGGGGGAAAACATAACACACTGAGTGGATCACAGTCAAGGAATCCAAGTCTTAGCCCCACGATGTACCACTGCCTTCGTTCTGAGCTGTGGGAGGGAGTAGGCCAGCAGGCTCACCTAGTTGTTAGTGCTGAGAACAGCCAGTGAGCAAGGGGCTCTAACACATCCAGCCAATGCCCAGGGGAGTGTCCTGGTGTCTCTGCCCGACGCAGGGACCTGTTCTGTGTATGTAAAACACATAGTAATTGGCATTCATCTCCTTGAAGCAAAGAGCACAGTCCAGAGTGTGCAGGGTTAAAGTTGACCGCACGAGAAGCGCTGGGCTAGGCCCAATACAGGTCCCTTGTTCTGACACCATGTCCACTGAAACAGAAGTGACGGTCAGGCAATATTCCTCAGGAAGTCTGAAGGCATCTTGGCAAGGAGCTCCGCCCTCTTGGAGCCTTCTCAATACCAGAATTGCAGCATCCATTTTCCACTCCCTACTCTGAGCCTCTTGCTCACCAGCAGTGCTGGGCACAGGAATATCTGAGTCCCAACTGAGTCCCCACAGCCTGGCCTTCTCCTCGCTTTCTTACTTGGACAGGCAGGTCAGTTCCTCTCCCATGCAGCATGTCCTGTCACCATCTGCAGGTGGTGTTTGTGGCTGCAAACACATAGTGGGGTTGCTGAACGATACAGCATTCAGGATACACGGGGACAGCAACCTTCTAACAGAAGATCAAGGTTTTGACACAGCAGGGCTTCTGATGATCATCTTTCTTATTTCTGTGTGTGCGCATGCATATGGAGGCCAGAGAGTAACCTGTGTGCTGTTCCTTAGGAGCATACACATTTCGTCTTTTTTCTTTTTTAGAGGCGGACTCCCGCACTACACCTTGCCAATTCAGCCACACTTGCTGGCCGGCATGCTGAAGAAGTCCGGCCGCATCCACCTGCTAAGAGAAGGAAGAATAAGGACAAATAAAGAGCTTGATGGAGATGTGAGATATGAACAGCATGTGCACAGTGGCCCACTGCTGCCCCTCAGGAGCAACAGTCATGGGGCAACTTGGTGCTCAGTGCCCGTGTTTGGGACAAAGCCCAGAGGAAACCTTTGAGTGTCATGGGGCTGCTGATGACAGACAGTCTGTTTGGGGACTCTGCTGGGTGAAGTGTCTGTACTGTTTTCCTGGGAACTCTCCAGATGCATATCAGCACCCATTACCCCCTGAGCCAGTGGTTCTCACCTTCCTAACACTGTGACCCTTTAAAGCAGTCCCTCCTTTTGTGGTGACCCTCCCCCCACCCCGTCATAAAATTATTTTGTTGCTACTTCATAACTGTAAATTTGCTACTGTTACGAATCATAATGTAAATATCTGATTGCAGGATATGTGACCCCAATGGGTCGTGACCTACAGGTTGAGAACCAGTGCTAAGCTCTAGGGACTTGGAGAAGGATCCACTTGATGGAAGCATCGCAATGTGGGAGTAACTGAAAGCATTGCTCTTTAGCTCTCTATTTGTGTTTTCGTGGTGTTGAAAGGTCACTCTCTTCCTTTGCAAAAACAAAAACAAGCAACAACAACAAAATACCTGAGCAAGTTAACACGGCTTGGTAGAGCCTGGGGAAGCTCCTATTCTCTGGACTGGGTCACCTGAGAAAGGACTCCATCCCTGTACCTTTTGTCGCAGGTCACTGGCTCTGTGAACATGAAGATGGCAAGCTTAGGATCATTCAGGTGGACCATCTCACATTTGTGTTCCCCGAGAGGCTTTCTTTGCCCTGAAAAAAAAAAAATGAACCATGGCCAGGTTCGGCCCTGATCAGTTTCTGAGCAAAGGTTCAGAATGGCTCTGCTGATGTCTGCTGCTGTGGGTAGCTACACAAATAACTTAGAAGATGCCGTAACTGAACACTGCAGGCTCCCAAACTGGGGAGTACAAAGTCAGAGCAAGCAGCTATGAGGCATAGAGAGAGGAAAGTCAATATCCACAGCAGGTAAGGAGAGCACAGGCATCATTTGGAAGACAATGTCTTCCTTGAACATAGAAACTGTGGGGATATTATTCAGGGAGCCTGTACTGTTTATGAGATGCATGGTTACATTCCCAAGCATGTTCAATGAAGGAGAATTCTCTATTCCTGAGCATGTTTTGTTTAAGGTTGTGGAGCTCGTGGGTAAATGAATTAAATGATGGACAGAAGCATCTATGGGTGCTTTCAGTGTGCACTATAATATTAAAACTGAAAACGACAGAAGGCCACTTTAAAGGTGCAGTCATACTTGCTCCTAGGAGGTGCCTGTCTTTCTTCATGGTTGACAGCACCACAGTGGACAGTGGAGCTGGTGTTGTCAGCTCTGGGGCACAATGTCACAGGGAGCTGTTGGAACTTGGGCAGTCGCTTCTACTTAGCTTCATACTCAAAAGCCAATGGTGAGCTCTGTCCATATCACTCACTGCAAACAGGAGCGAAGTGTAGTTATGACCTTTCAGGAAGCACTAATGAAAAGGGCTGCAACGTGTCCGTTTGGGTCCCTTCTGGCCTTCGTGTCTGGCTTCCTTACTCCTCTGCAGATCTTGCAGGATTCTGAGCACAGCCTGCAAAAAACGATTTGCAATGGCTTCTGTCCATACTTGTTTACATTCTGGGAGCAGAGGGCCTGGCATCAAGAGGTGGTTGGTCCCCCCCCAGGCCATGGCCACAAGGCTCGAGACAGAGCCCTGGTCCTCTGTGATGGTCCAACCACACTGAAGTGTGATGGTGCACGCTTATTCTCATCTCAACATTCTTTCTCTGCACGGAGCCTCTGTGTTTGCAAAGCATAGCGGTGTCCCAATGGCCCTGACTGTCCTGCATATTCTGGAGGCTTCCTGCCAGTTGCAGGACCTTGTGTGGATGTGCTGTCTATCCAGTTTCAAACTCTCTGTCCATTCAGTTTCAAATTCTGGCAGAGATGTCTGTGAACCAAATGGAGAATAGCCGTAACATAAACGCCAAGCTCTGGACTCCTCATCAATGAGGGTCACAGCTCATCCTCAAACTTGTTTAGAATGGGACTCATAAACACACATACACACACACACACACACACACACAGGTCCTCTGTCTCCTCCAGTCATTCCGTGAGTCCTGGGTCCCCTCTCTCTAAACTGCTGCATGCACTCTTGGTGACACTTGATCTCCCCCATCCCACTGCCCTCTGCTTCTTTGTGTTCTTCCCACACCAATCAGCCTTTCTTGTGACTTTCTACAATGCAGATGACAGACACAGATCCTTCAATAGACCTGTGTTAATAGGAAGAATCTTCGGAGCATAGTGTGGAGTCCTAGACCTGCTTCAGTAACCAAGACGCTGTCCTGTCCTACAGTGACCAAGACACTATCCCATCCTTAAAGCTAGCACCTGGTGGACAAGAACTAGAAAAAGTGAAGGTGCAGCTCAGTGCAGCTGAACATGAGACCCCAGTTCAGTCCCAAGCAGCTGTGCACACATGTGTTCACACACATGTGCATGGGTAGAGACAATCAAAGAGGCATGTGTAGTGAAATCTGTGGTCCTTGAAGGCAAGAGCGGGGGGGTCCCAGGAGCCTGTTTGGAGAAAGGAGCTGTGCAGAGTCTGGAGTTCTTGATGACGTGACTTGTCCCCTCAGCCTGGAGCAGGGCTGGACTCAGCACAGAAGACAAGGATCAAGCTGTGGGGACCGTGTTCATGCTTCACAGTGTCTTCACAGCTGAGAAAAGTGGGGGGTGCAGTGAGGAAACCCCAGCACAGGAAGTGTCTGTATAAGCAGAGCATTCTGTAAGTACCTGGATGGTGATTTTGGAGACAGCATTATGTGCAGGAAAGGCTTATCTATAAACAGAGTAAGTAAATAGTCTAGTAACTACATGCCCACCGAAGCTGTCCTGAAGCTGGCCCCTTTCCACCTCATGCCCAGGTCATCCCCAAGTGGCTCAGCTTTGCCCTGTGGGGCTTGCACTTGGGGATACTTGTACCTGTATAAGACATGTTCTGAGAACCCTGGTGGGTGGCTGACACTGCAGATGGTTCTGAACTCTCTCCAGGCTGAACACACACCTGGGAGGAAGTTCCAGGAAATACTACACAGTGAATGTGGGACTGGGGAGCGAATGCAGCGGTGTGTGACCAGGGAATGCCTGGTGGAATGAAGTGTGCACTTCAGCCCCAGTACTGTGGCTGATTGGGAAAGTCACACCCAAAGAACACATCCCATAGAGTCACTATGTAGTGCAGAGTAGTAATAGTCTTGTTTCCAGTTGACTCTGGAGAGAATCTGGTCTCCTCTAAGATGCACCATAATGTGGGTGCCTTCAGAAGCAGTTTATGTAACTTATTTGTTGCAGAGTTGGGCTCACACCCAGGGCCTTGGCATGCAAGGCAAGCAGCCTACTACCAAGCTACATGCCCAGCCCTAAGAGCAGACTTCGGATGTGTTCATTCATTTCTTGTCTGAAATTGTTCTTTGCTAACAGGGAAACCCTTCTGTTGAGTTTTAATAATCAAATTAATGTCTTTCATCACTCTTTGGCCTCATTTCCAAAGAGTTCTGTGGGCTAGTGGAGGTGAGAATGATGAGCTGGGATGGGTATGTACAGAGTGAGGAGCTGGGCTGGGCGGTATGCATAGACCAAGCTGCTGACAGTCTGTAGGAGGATCTACTGGGCATCTCTGGTAGAGGCTACCCACATCAAAGCTCTCTGTGGAGCTCCATCCTGCCCTGAGTCTCCACTCCACGTTCTGCAGAGACTTGCTCAAATGGCAGCGTGTCCACCACAGACACCATTAAAAACTCACAATCAGAAGACAAACAGAGAGCGTGTCCATGTTGGCTCTGGGAAACAGCCAGGTGTATTGCATTCCAGAAACTATCAGAGTGGTGGAGGCCTCATTTAGAAGAAAGCCATCTGACTGATGGGGCAGGCTGGCCAGCAAGAAGACTCATCTATTTGTTCTGAGAGCCACTTTAGAGAAGCCCACCAAGACAACAGAGTATGTCCTGAAGCATTGCCTCACATGCAGCTTCAAGCTCAGCAGGGGAGCCTTGACTGTAGTAAGTTCCTGTTGAGATTGCTCCTAGTGATTTGGCCCATCAGAGACATGTCTTTGCCAGTGAAACCCACATCTGTCTCCTGATGGACCACAGAGGCCAGCAGTTCTTCAGCCTTCCGGCATCCCAGGCACTGGCTAAGGTGCTTTGCAGGTACAAACTCTTGACACCCACTGTATGAGGTACAGGGTTGCCCATTGGTCCTACTTCACAGATGGGACACAGGAAAGTACAATGCATCCTTGTACCCACAAGGTGAGAAATGGGTGGAAATGGACACTGCTCTGAGGACACGCAGTCCTTAGGCTTCTGGAACTTTCCTGGTTGCAGTGCAGAATCGACCCTTGAAGGAAGCTCTTCTTAGCAGCTTAACAGGAAGAGCTGGGCCTTCAGTGTGAAGGCTGCAGGGGGCAGTTAGCCCAACAAACACCCAGGGAGCCCTGACTGCTGCTGACCGGACCAGCCATGTGCTCTTTTGCTTACTGGTCTTCACCAATAAAACACATTAAATTAATATGACTCGCCATGGATTATTCTAAGGAATAATTATAGAAAGGCATGTCAGATGGGGTGAACTCAAACAGCCGCTGCCTGGTTCTGAGCATCTCAAAAATGTCCCTGTCCTCACGTCTATTTAATATCATCTATGAAATGGTACTTGAACCCCAAATCCTTTAGCATTTGTGGATTTTAAAACTTGAAGACCTCACTTTCACACTGCCACGATAATTGTGTCAACACCCTGCACTATGACACCGTGCGAGACAATAGGAAAGTTCTGGCTTCCTCAGCTTGAACTTTGCTCTAAAGAACCCACATGTTTTGATTTAGGTTTTTTTTGTTTTGTTTTGTTTTGGCAGGCCATCCAGGGCCTACTTAGTACAAGGTGACAATGAGGTCAGAGTGGAGACACCTCACAACACCTCCTCCTGCTAGGCACTGGCACTCCTGTTTCCACAGCTGCCCTTGGGCAGTCATCCAAATTGGCAGCAAGAGACCTTAACCCGGCCAAGGAAGAGAGCCCGGTGTGTGAGCACGCCCCACCTCAACAAGGCCTGGCAGTCACTGCCGGTCTGCAGCAACTTTCTGAAGACTCATGGCCTCCTGACCCAGCCTATGCCGTAAACATTTCAGTGCTGAGGCCAGAGGCAGGACCACTCTTTCCTGCCTCCAGCCAAATTCCGGGGTAGTTGCCATCCTCATGTTCCTTTCCTTTTTACAGGAGTATTTTATTTTATTAATTTTATTTTGAGTGTGCCTGTAGGAGAGTGTGTGGCATGTAAATGTGAACACTGGTGCTGCAGAAGTTGGGCATCGCCTCCTTGAGCCTGTGTGTTCTTCGGGACCACCCATAAAGGCAGAGGTTCAGAGCCCCTGAGATTTGAATAGTGTCACACTGTGGATTTTGTGTTGAGAGAATCAGTACGTGGCCTTTGTTCTTGATGGACTGTGTGCAAGGTTATTAAGATGAACGAATTAGGCCGAGCGAGGTGAATGCGGGTGAGCACAAGTCTCAGCATGTGTGGAGATCAGAGGACAACTTTCAGGAGTATTTGAGGCAGGGTCTCTCCTGTTTCTCTGTTGCTTTCTACACCAAGCTAGCTGGCCTGTGAGCTTCTAGACAACTCTCCATTCTCTGCCTTCCATCTTGCCATGAGAATGCTGGGATTACAGATGTGTGCCACTGCATCTGGCTTTTTACATGGATGCTGAGATTCAAACTCAAGTCGTGATGCCTACACAGTAAGCACCTTTGCCCAACAAGCCATCTTCCTGGAGCCCTCACGTTTCTTGAGTATGTGCTTTCAAATAGTGACCATGTGGCATTTGACAATATCCCAGATGTTGTCCATTTCTGCTGAGACAGGTTTTGTGGCACCCATGAGGGACAGGCAAAAGTAAGGAAGCCAGATCAGCAAGGCGGGCTTCTAAACACTGAAGATTCATGATGAAGGAGTGGGAACAGATGCTGGGTTCTGACCACAAGGTCATCAAAGGGTAACATTTAAAGACAACAGTTGGAAGTATCCAGAGTTTAGGATTGGGCACGAGGCAGTGAGCCAGGTATCCTGGTAGGCTTGGGTTCTTGGAGTCATAGATAGGAAGATTGGCAAGAGCTAAGATAAGGATCCTACACTGGTAAATCATGGTGAAATGATGGATTCTTCGTTACAGAGACAAGGTTAAAGTTTAATCCCTAGAATACACCCAAGCTCACAAGAGACTAACAGCAAGCTCAATATTCAAACAGTTCACCCATCATCCATCCATATGTCCATCCATCATTTGTCTACATATACTTGGATCAATCCATCCACCAATTTATCCATACACTCATTGGTCTATCTACCCACCCATTATCATCCATACATACATCTGTCCATACATCCATTATTCACCCTTCCATCATCCATCTACTCATTATGAGTCCATCCATTCAGTCATTCATTTAACTGCCAACTTGCTCATCTACACACCAGTCTACCTACCACCCTCATTAGTCTACCCATATAGACATTCATATGTGCACCCATTCATCCACTTATCACCCACCCATCATCTACTCTTCTATCCATTCCATTATTTTTAAATCATTCAATATAATACTAAATGTTAAATATTTTTAAATAAAATATAATAGCCCCCCTTTCTTTAAGCTTGAAAGGAGGATAATACTGAGTTGAGCCAGAGACATGTTTTCCTGTTCTGCTGGTGACCTCACTTGATGCCTGCCCACAGAAGCAGTCATGCCCTGTTTACTTTGATAGTAACTTAGAGAAAGTCTGGAAATGTAGGAGCCAGGCAAGTCATCAAAACAATGATTACGTCTCTTAGAGGAGAGATCTCTTTTCCCTCCAGTGAAGGATCCATCTGATGAGTGGAAATGGGTAGTGGCCATATGAGGAAGGTATTGTTTATCTGTTTCTTAAAAATGCAAATTCAACTGCTTCAAACAACAGACTTTTTGTTTTTGTTTTTGCCTGTATGAATGTCTATGCACCATTTGTGTGCCTTGTGCCTATGGAAGCCAAAAATGTGTCAAATCTTTTCAGAATGGAGTTGCAGATGATTGGGAGCTACCATGTGGATGTTGGGAATCAAACCCAGGTCCTCTCGAAGCAATAAGTGCTCTTAACTGATAAACCATTTCTCAGGCCCCAGTAGACATTTCTTCTTCTCACAGGCTCAGGAAAGTGACTCTTACTCTATCAGCTCCACAGCGCCAAGTTTCCTATGAATCCAGCTCAAAGTGCTGGATATTGCCTGACTCACCAAGAACCCTGCTGAGAGCTATGTTCTCCATAGAGACAGAGACAAGAAGTCCCAGTCTTAAATGCCATCTCATCCAGCAGAGGAACCTGAGGATCTACAAGGGAGAATCCCTCCCAGGGAGGATGGAGGTAGCCTCTGTCTGCAGGTGCATTGGTAGCAGGGGAGGAGAGAAGAGGATTTCTCAGAGGAGCAAGATGTCAAGGAATCATTTGCATAAAATAATATTGTATTCAAGGTCAGACTATTTAACCTGTGTGCTGGATAGTTTTGCATCAGTTTGACACCAGCTAAAGTCATTTTGGGTGAAGGGAGCATGCCCCCACCAGACTGGCCTTGGGCAATCCTGTAGTACATTTTCTTGAGGATTGATGTAAGAGGGCCCAGCACATGGTGGACAGCACCAGCCCTGGGCTGGTGGTCCTGGGTGTTCTAAGAAAGCCACAAGGGGTAAGCCAGTGAGGAGTGTTCTGTATCCATTCCTCTGTATTAATTCCTGCCTCCAGATTCCTGCCTTGAGCTTCTGCCCTGACATCCCTAGATGATGGACACCAGGCTGTAAGAGGAAAGAATCCCTTTCCTCCTCAAGTTGTTTCTCATAGTGTTCCATCACAGCATAGAAGACACTTTATAAAGAAAGAACAGATCTCTGCCACCCTGCTATGGTGTTCATCTTCTCTGTCAGCTTGTGTTGGGTGGCATGCTCCTCCCAGTCCAATCTTAACTCTACATCAGTGGTTCTCAACCTTCCTAATGCTGTGACCCTCTAATACAGTTCCTCATGTTGTGGTGACCCCCAACCATACAATTATTTTGTTGCTATTTCAGAACTGCAATGTCCTACTATTATACATCTTGATGTAAATATTTGCTTTTTCTGGTGGTCTTGGGCAACCCCTGTGAAAGGGTCTTTCCACCCCCAGAGAGATTGTCGCAGACAGTTGAGGACTGCTTCTCTAAGTTGAAACATTTCCCCTGGGAGGGAGAGGAGGCTCCAGAGCCTCCTGAGGGAAATAAAACGTTACTGTGTGGGAGAACAGAAACATACAGATTCTTGAGGTCCTCTACCCAGCCGTATAAAAAGAAGTAAACACTTGCAGGGGATGGAGACTCTGACTAGGCAAATGGAAAGAGATGTTTGTTCTGACTGTGGATATGTCTACAAGCTGCTTAGAGAGCTCCTGGCTGCAGTGTGAGAGTCCGTACCATGTTGGCATGGGCTTTCTGGTGCTGCATGAGCTCTTGAGTTATTCCTGTCCCTGGAATAACCACTCGGCCATACTCTTGTTAATAACCCCCCATCCCCCAAAAAATTGGACATTGGTGCAAACATTTCTTTGGCCTGCCGGAGCCTCCCTTTCTAGGGTAAGTGGCATGGATGTGTTCCATCTCCCCAGGAGAAGTTTGTCACCTAACTACTTCACAGGATTTAGATCCACACTGGGAAGAAAGCCTCTGGGCATGTCTACAAGAACTTTCTAGATTGGATCATTCACGGTGCAAAGACTTGGTATGGTTCTAGGTCCCATTGGTGCCTTCTGTTTGGTGAACTCTATTTATAAAAGGGGATTTGCATGATGCCATTTGAATCAGTCCTGGCTGTCAAGTGGACTTTGTCTCCTAATAGGAAGTGGCTTCCACCAACTGAGCATCACCAGAAACTGATGAGACTTCCAGGCATGAGGAACCCACCAGTGGATCCTGGAGACCACCATTCACTACCTGATGGTGATTCTAGGCCAGAGAGTCTCTGGTGAGTCCTAGATGGCAGACAGGTGTTGAAACTTGCCCTTAAGACTTGGCACCCTTTTGCATTGAGTCAGGAGGATGATGGGTATGGATTTTCCAGCCTTGTTGCCAAGGAGGGTGTTTGTATCTGCCCCTAATCCTGCTGCTGACGTAGTCAGCTCAGCTGTGCCCTGGCCTGCATAGGCCCCGATGGTCCTTGTGCTAGGGGAAGTTGTCACAGGTTGATCTCTCTCTCTTTCTCTCTCCCTCCTTCCCTGCCCCGTCTCTATGTGATCTATGTCTGTGTATGTGTTTGTGAATGTGCATGTGTGTATTCAGGTATGCGTGTGTGTGTGTGTGTGTGTGTGTGTGTGTGTGTGTGTGTGTGTGTAGCCCACAGATCACTATAAGTGTCTTCCTTAATAATTTTCACCTTGTATTTTGAGACAGGGCATCTGGCTGAGCCTGGATTTCAGTGATTCAGCTAGATTGGCAGGCCAGCAGGCCCCAGGGACCCTCCTATCCTCCCTCCCGAGTGCTGGGGTCACAGAAACACACGGGTGCATCTGCTCCTGGGGATCCTTAGTTCCCATCGTAACTTAGCAGATACTCGGCTAAGTTGTCTTCCTAACCCCACAATGGTGTGTTTGGTCCCGTTCTCCCTAAAGTTCAGTAGACATCCCTCAGGTGTGTCCTTTCTGCTATGATGGAAAGCTCTTCCTTTTCACCCCACACCAAGCCACTCTGTTGGTGGCAGAGCTCTCTCTAGGTCTCATTGATAAATGCCCGGCACAAGAAATATTTGTGATCACCATGATTGGTTTTTCCTTTCTCTCTCCTTTTTAATTTTTAAAAAACTAAAATATAGGGGCTGGAGAGATGACTCAGAGATTAAGAGCACTGGCTGTTCTTCCAGATGACCCATGTTTGATTCCCTGTACTCACATGGCAGCTCACAACCTTTTGTAACCCAGTTCTAGGGGATCCAACACTCTCTTCTGGCCTCTGTGACACTAGACAGAAGTAGTATACAGACATGCACGCAAGCAAAACACCCATATACATAAAATAAAAACAAGAACCCAAAATTAATTAAAATATAATCACATCACTTTCCCCTCCCCCAATCCTTCCTCTCAAAATCATCTCCTTTCCTTTGTTATTGTTACACACATATTTATATAGATGTCTAAAAGCATAAAGACAACTTGCTCAGTCCCTTTAGTTTTGCTGGCTTTCTAACCATTGTGCCCAGCTCCTTGAGAAACTCAGCTCCAGCAGCCTGACATCTGCCACGTGTTCAGGGTAACCCTGGCTGGGAAGCCGGGGTTCTGTTCCTGTCCCAGGGGCCTGTGCGGCGTCATGTGAGTCCAACAAGAGCGTCTCAAGCTTTCCCTGATTTTCTCATGGTCTCTCCAGCTTTTCCTCTTGGTGCTGATGAGTGTACCTGTAAAAACCCCTATGAGCCTTGATTGGTTGATTTTGTGGCTGTGTTCTTGTGGTGTCCTTGACCTCTCTGGCTCCTATAATCCTTCCTCCCCCTCTTCCACAGGATTCCCCAAGCTCTTCCTAATGTTGGCTCTGCATCTGTTCTCATAAGTTGCCGGATGAGGCCTCTCTGATGACTATTTGGCTAGGCACCAATCTGCAAGTACAGCAGAGTATCATTAAGAATCATTTCACTGACTTTTTTTCCCCAAGGTTTCTGGGATATCCAGCCTTTGGCTCCTGGCCATCAAGGCAGTGACAGACATGGGCTCCCTGTCATGGCATGGGCCTGAAGTTGGACAAGGTATTGGTTGGCCACTCCCACAAGTTCTGTGCCGCCATTACCCCAGCAGATTCCTGTCTGGTTCCTTTGACAACAGACTTATTAGCACTCAGTGTGTGTCAGGTTGTGTGAATACTTCACTTGTGATGGCCAGCATGGGCACAATCACAGTACGCACTCATTTTTTAACATGTTTATTTTGGTAAATCATCCTGGGTGCTGTGAAAGCTGTGAGAATCAAGTTGAAGTCATTTGTGCACCAACAGCAAAGTAAACAGAGCCAGGGGTGAGGAGGACGGCTCTTACCCATGACACTTGAGCCATCACAGAAGACTTCCCCAGAACCTCTACGGCCAGGGCCACCCCTTCACACAAGAAGCTTCCAGGGCGGGAGAAACGGCTCAGTGGCTAAGAGTGGACCTGCTCTTGCTGAGAACCCAAGTCTGGTTCCCAGAACTCACTTCAGGAGGATCACAAGTACCTGAAACTCCAGCTCCAGGAGACAGAGGACCTCTTCTGGCCTCTGTGGGCACCTGTACACACGTGGCAGACACTTACACACTATACACAAATTTAAAACGTTTTTGATCTTGAAAGTACCTATGTATCCTTATTTTTATCTTTAAAACCTTCCCCTTGCCTCAGCCTCCTTGAAGACAGCGTTTACCACAGTGTGAATATTCCCATGGCAACATTCTGCTCCTCCCGTTACCCTGCTAGTCCTGGATAATGCTTTTAGTCTTTGTTGAATTTGTCTCTATTCATTTTTTAAACTTAGGTTGACAGTGCAACAGCCTGAGACCCATCCATCCTCCCTCCTCCCCTTCCTTTGTCTGTAGACTCCCAGCCTTCTGCTGAACACATGTCAGCCATGAATGGAGAGACTTCTTAGCCTCGGGTGGGTGTGTGGCAGCAGTGTTGGGGGGCTCTGGAGGGTGAGAGGAGAGCTGATACCCTATTCCCCTCCTTGCTGCTGAAGTGGTTGTGGGCGTGGGAGCCAGAGCTGAACAGCCACCTGGACCAGGAGATACAGGAACCCTTGAGTGAGATGTGGAAGTTCAAATCTGGTGATGCTGTGGTAAGTAGTTTAGAGGAGGGAGGAGTTTCTAAGCTATGGTGGGAAGAAGGTGGGGAGTCTCTGGCTGGGCGGACCGGATTGTGTCTGTATATAACAGGAACCTAGACTGCCCTCTCCATTTCCCCTTTAGGCATGCCCCCTTGTGTCAGGGATGAGGCAAAAATGATGTTTCTAGAAACCAAGTGAGGCGGATGCTGGAGGTGGAGAGGCAGCTGAGCTGTTAAGACTGTGTACTGCTCTTGTAGAGGACCAGAGTTCAGTCCCCAGCACAAATATTGGGAGGCTTGTGACTGCCTCTAACTCCAGCTCTGGGAGATCTGACACCCTCCTTTGATCTCCATGGGCCACGAAAAAGGTTATTCCATACTGATATACTTAGATTCTCTGAGTAATTGTTTTTAATATGTGTGTGTTCATATGTACAGGGATGTACACCTGTATGTAGGGGCATGTGAAGGCCAGAGGACAACCAACCTCAAGCGTCATTTCCCAGGAGTGCCATCTACCCTATTTTGAGACATCTTTCATTGGCCTGGAGCTCCTCTAGTAGGCTAGACTGACTGGCAGGAACCCCTCCTCCTCACCCCCCATTTCCACCCCAGCCCTGGGATTGCAAGTGTGTGCCATCACACCTAGCATTTCATGAGGACTCTAGGGGCTCAAATGCAAATCCTCTTGCTTGCAAATCAAACATTTCACTGACTGAGCCATCTCTCCAGCCTTTGTGAGTAATTTTTAAAGGAGAGTTACATCGAACATCAATGACGAACATTTCAAGGCTAGGAGGGGCTTCCCACAAAGCACAACTCCGGCCACCTTGATTATAAACAGGAGGGACTACTTCCCTTCTAGATTCATCATTCTAAAAAAACCCAATCATTGTTGCCACCAGCCTCGAGTTGAGCATGTCTTCACAGGAGAATCAATTCTCTGAAAGCGAGGGCTCTCCTGTCAACATCCAATCCCGTTTTCACAGCGGCAATGCCATCTTCACAGCGGCAGCCTCCGCAGAAGTAATTCTCAGCATCTGTGCTGCTGTTGCTTCCCGTAAACTCTTCCAGAATTGAACCGACTTTGCTCTTAATCCCTCCTGGAATAAAACAGCCAGATAGAGTTCCATATGTCTCTGGCAGCCCTGCCCAGGGTAATCACCTGGCTTCCCTGGCCACTCATCTGCCTTTTCCTTGGCTTTCTTGGGCAAAGTGTGACGATGTGAGAATGGCCACTGAACATTGGTTGCCTAAAGGCAAGTATTACATTACTTTTAATCTGTCAATTTTTATAGGATAAATACTCATGGCACAGCATAGTCATATCAAAAACTGGACATCACACACTTTGAGTGGAGAAGAGATACATGGTACCTGCAGCAATCCCACTACAGAAACAGGATGGACGGGAATAGTCAGACACAACAGTAAACACTAGTACTTTCATTAAGAACTGATGTGTTCTGAGTAACTATTACCATTACTGATAAAACATTGATTGTAGTTTTGTGATTCTTTGGTTTTGCTACAAGGTGTTGCTAGGTAGCCTAGGCTGATCCTGACTTGCCATCCTCCTGCCTCAGGCTCTCCAGTGCTGTGACTACAGACCTACTTGGAGCTGGGCTGGAAGTTTGTTTTCAGTGATGACCTTGTTTGCTGACAGATGACTGCAGGGGGCTTGGTCATTCAAGTGAGCTCCATGTGTTTATTTGAAGGCTCCTTTGGTTCCTTATTACAGTGGGGATGTCTTCCCTTCGTCATTAGTTGGGGGATCGCCATCATGTTCTCCTGTTTCTTCATCCTCCTCTCCCTAAAAAACACACTCGTAAAATACAGTTCAGCATTTTAAAATCTCCTCCGCCATTGCCTTACACCTTCACCCTGCCCCTTATACCCTTTGCCCCTCTTACACCTTCGCCCCACCCCTTACACTCAGGTCCCGCCCCTTACACCATCACCCCGCCCCCACAATAAATATTGTTATGAAAGATTTTCTACAACTCCGAGACGCAGGAGCAAACAGGAGCATGACGTTCTTAGGAAGGCTCACGTCACATATGAACAAGACAGAGGACAAGAGACAAGAATTACGTATTCTCAGCAAGCTGCTCAACAAACCGAGAGTGGGGACCCTGCCCCCAACTGGGATCTGAAGAAGCCACAGCTGCCAGTGAGCTTGGAAGTGAAGGAGCTTCAGAGGGGAGAAGGATGCCCACCGTCGCTGCTGGTCCACACAGACGGAGGCACTTGAAGGAATGAGGAACAAATATAAGGAAGAGGAAGGAGGAGGAGAGGAAAGAAGGCAGGGAGGCAGAGAAACAGGAAGTCAGAAAGAGAGCGTTCTCGGAAGGGAGGTACCCAGACCGGAGAGGAAGAAGAAGTAAATTACCCTTATTTACAGATGGTATAATCCACTATATAAAAATTCTAATCTACTAAAGTGAATAAAAGAGCCGTGCGGTGGTGACGCACGCCTTTAATCTCAGCACTCGCACTCGGAAGGCAGAAGCAGGAGAATCTGTGAGTTCGAGGCCAACCTGGTCTATAGGGCAAGTTCAAGGACAGCTAAGGCTACACAGAAGAACCCCGTCTCAAAAAAATCAATAATAACACTAATAATACTAATAAATAAATAAAGTAAATAAAAAGAAATCAGATAATCAAGTTTGAAACACAAATGATCAATACATGAAAATCAATCACAGCTCTACTTTATGCTACATGTTCTAAAAATAAAATCAAGAATACAATTATGTTTTCAGTAGCACCAAAATGTTGAGTATACATTAATAAAAGAAGCACAATGCTTATGCAATGGCAACTTCAAATATTATTAAAAGAAATTAAGGTAAAAGACAACATAGAATTTCATCACCCTGGACTTATTATTACTAAAAGACTTATTATTACAGTTAAAAGATTCAACACATTTTTTGTCAATGTCCCAGGTATGTTTCCCCCCAAAAAAAATTTCGCAAGCTGGTTTCAAAATATATAGAGAGGGCCCTTTTTTTTTTTTTTTTTGGTTTTTTGAGACAGGGTTTCCCTGTTTAGCTTTGTGCCTTTCCTGGATCTTGCTCTGTAGACCAGGCTGGCCTCGAACTCACAAAGATCCGCCTGGCTCTGCCTCCCCAGTGCTGGGATTAGAGGGCCAATGGCATGTCTCAGTGGGTAAAGGTGCTTGCCACCAAGCATGGTGACCTGAATTTGATTCCTAGGACCACATGTTAGAAGAAAATTGACTCACACAAGTTGTCTTCTGACCTCCAAACCCATGCCATTGCACGGGCATCCACATACATATACCAATTAATTAACAAGTAATCTTTAAACAAAAATAAAGCGTACATAGAATGGAAGGGACTGAAGAGTCTTTAACGGAGCAAAATTGGAGGATCCACACCTGTGGACTGAAAAATCCTGCAGATATGCAGCAGTCAAGACTTTGGCTGGCACAAGGTGAGCACAAGGACCAACGGAGTAGAATATAGACTCCATGACAAGCTCTTCCGTGTATAGTCACATGCATTACAATGGAGAGCCGACGTAATTTAATGAGCAACATCTGTTTGTTCTTTATCTGTGCGTGTGCACATCACATGTTCATGTGTTTACACAAGTTTACATGAGTATGTTTTTGAAAGACCAGAGGTCAAGAGGTCAACTGTAAGTGTCATCCCATGCAGCTGCCCCCCTGTTTTGGTTCTTCCCTAGGCCCTGGGGCTGAGGCTCACAGATTAAGCTAGACTGGATGGCCAATGAATCCTAGGAATCTAGCTGTCTTCCTCTTCAGCACTGGTATTAAATGCACACACCACCACACTCTGCTTTTTACACACATTCTGGGGGTAGAACTCAGGTCCTCATGCTTTCAGGGCATGAACTTTACCACAGCCCCCCTTTTTCCTTCAACAAACAATGCTGGAACAGCTACACAGACACTTGCAACAGAATGAAGTGGAGCCCACACCATGCCACACCAACATTCCTTGAAATGGACCACAAACACAACAGCTAAAACTACAAACATTCTGGAAGACAGCATTGCGGTAAGTCTTCATCACACTAGATTTCAAAGACAATTCTTTATATGCCAAGCCAAAAGCACAAACAACAGCAAAACAGATAAACCAGTCTGCATGAAAATCAAAGACTTTTGGGCTGTAAATAATACTATTAAGAAAGTAAAAATAGAACCCACAGGGTGTTTGAAGATGTTTTAAACTATGTGTATGATAAGGAATATTAATCTACAATATGAAAATAACTCCTACAACTCAATAAGAAGATAACACAATCTTAAAAAGGCAAGTGGCTTAAGAAGACACTTCTCCAAAGAAAATAAATGGCCAATAAGCACATGAACAAACACTCAGTACCACTGCTCCTTAAAGAAATGCCAACCAAAGCACACTGAAATACCACTCCCCACCCACTAGGATGGAGCATGACCATAATAAAAAGACAGACAAGGGGCCAAAGAGATGGGCCAGTCAGCAATGCACTAGCTGTGCAAGCCTGGAAACCTCTGTTCAATCCCCAGGATCCACATAAAACATATGTGTCTGTAATCCTAACTCTGTGAGGGTAGAGACAGGATGGTCTCTGGGGCTCACTGGCCAGTCAATTTAGCTGAGTCAGTACGTTCCAGGTTCAGTGAGAGATCCTGTCTCAAAAAATAAGAGGGAGCAGTTGAGGAAGATACTCAGTGTCTACTTCTGACCTCAGAATGCATGTACACATGTACACAGACAGATACAGAGACAGAGACAGAGGCAGAAACAACATCAGTACTGGCAAAGTTGAGGAAGGTAAAACAGTATAGGTGTGATTTTAATTCTCTTGGGTATTGTGGGCAGTGGTTTAATCCCAACACTCAGGAGCCAAGGACAGGTGGGTTTCTGAGTTCAAAGCCAGCCTAGTCTACAGAGTGAAGTCCCAGGGCAGCCAGGGCTACACAGAGAAACCTTGTCTTTAAAAAGAACCTGAAAAGAATTCTCTTGGGTATTGTGCTGGTGGTGCTATCACACAACCTAAGATCACCTTGAAAGAGTCTGAATGAGGAATTATCTAGATCAGATTGGTCTTTGAGGGACTGACTTGATTATTGATTGAGGAAGGAAGACCTAGCTCACTTGAAAGACCAGAGGTCAAGAGGTCAACTGTAAGTGTCATCCCATGCAGCTGCCCCCCTGTTTTGGTTCTTCCCTAGGCCCTGGGGCTGAGGCTCACAGATTAAGCTAGACTGGATGGCCAATGAATCCTAGGAATCTAGCTGTCTTCCTCTTCAGCACTGGTATTAAATGCACACACCACCACACTCTGCTTTCCCTAGGTAGGGTCCCTGAGCAATATAATGATGGAGTGTAATCTAGAATTTCAAGTCAAAATAAACCCTTTCTTTCCTAAAGTTGCTTTTGGTCAGGGCATTTTATCACAGACACAGAAATGGAGCTGGGATGGGTATAAGCCTAGAGTTTGAGTTGCTGTGCTGTGCAGTTTAAGATTCTGAGTGCTCCAAGAGAACTCAAGATATATCTATACAAAAGTGTGCCAGGATGGTTATAGCAATACTTTAATAGTTAAAAGTAGAAAAACACTGTCCTGTTCATCAACTGGCAAGTGGGTAACAAAATGTGGTAACCTTACAAATCAGGTGTTCTCAGTCACGAGGAGTGAAGTACCCAAAGGTTAAGGGGCTCACCCTTCTCAACGAGACCTTCAGTTCTTGTGAATGCTACTGAAACTTCTAGATCCTGCATAAGGAGGTTCCATAGCCTGTGCAGGGTAGGCACTGTCATAATATTGTCTGCATGACTGTCCCAGGGTGATCTTATCATCCTGCCCCAAAGGAGATGGTCTCTGAAGCTAAGCAAATTTTACAGAAACTGAAGTAGCAGGTTTCTATTTAGAGCAGTTCTGTCTGTGACTACAAAGACATGTGAATGTTTTCTTCTCTTTATCAAAAGCATGCTAAAACACAGTGAACCTAAATACCATTCCACCCCATCTCTCTCTCTCTCTCTGTGTGTGTGTGTGTGTGTGTGTGTGTGTGTGTGTGTGTGCCCTAGAAAGCTAGAAGGGGCATCCAATACCTTAGAGCTGGAGTTAGAAGTAGTTGTGAGCTGCCTGGCTTAGGTGGTGGATCTGAACTCAGGTCCTGTGGAAAAGCAGCAAGGCTCTTAACTATTGAACCATCACGCCAGCTTCTATCCTAAGCAGCCATAGCCTGCATCTTATATGTCTCTAAGATGCCCAAGGCAGACCTATTTATACAGACAGGAAGTATTGTAGAGGCTGCTTAGGGAAGGCGCTGAACAGGAGGGTTATGAAGACTGACTGCTAATGGCTGGGAGGTTTTTCTTGAAGAAGAAGAAGATGAAAATGCCTTTATAGGATTCGAGTTTGATGCTGGCTGCACAGCCCTGTTGACAGGTTTTAAAGCATTTGAGTGGCACACAAAATGAGTAGACTATGTATTGCATATATATGCTTGTATCTGAATGATAACAATGTTTAAAAGAAAATATCAGGGAGTCCCAGAATGTGAGTAAGATCTCCTAGGATCTGAATCTGAAATCCTTTGCCTTCCTTGTTAGGTATTTCCTGAACATCTAGCCTCCGGAGACAATAAAAGCTTCCCATTTCAGCTTGGCCCACCTGATTAGTCCTTCTCCAGTGTCCCTGATGTCAAGGGACATTGGCATCTCTGAACACCTCCTCACCACTGGGGTTAGAGCCCCCAGGATGCTCTTTGAGGTCTCCTGGGGCTGGAGAGCCTTCTCCTGCATTGGAGCTGAGAAGAGGGGGAAATGCTGTCAGCAGAGCCTCAGCAGAGGGGACAGTGTTTGTCTTCTTGGAGTGTCAGGGATAGTGAGGTATTTTTTAGAGGACATTATCTCTCTGATGTATATGAACTATATAGGAGACGGGCCCACTGTGCACAAGGCAGGAGCAAACGGCTTGATTGCAGTAAGGTACTCCCATCCACCCTGGCAGCCTGCTCGTATCCTACCATTTGGGAGGACATTCAGCCACATCATCCAGGAGGACCATTTACAGCACCTCAGAACCACTAACCCACCAGATGTGAAGGCCAGGCAACCACAACATGTATCGTTTGGGGAAACATTTTCATTTATAAACTTTCCACAAATACTTTCTAAGAGTAAAACAGTGGTTTGTGTATCCTCCAGCCATTCTTTCAGAATATCTACTCCCGGTAAAGTGTTTGTCTTTGCAATATTTAATTAAATTTCATTTCATGGGTTAGAGATTTTCGTGATTTGACTTGTCGTCATGCAAAAATGATCAGCCCGCTTTTGCTCTCTAACTGAGCAGAACTGTGCAAACATTTTGAGTAAATGATCATTTCTTTTGCCAGGAGCAGCTATTTCCATGGGAGGCAATGGGACTGGATTATCCAAGCAGGATGGAACGACGCCAGCTGCTAGTAGGTGCAGAGAGACTGACAGGAAGCATCTAAGTGCGGCTCTCATCAAGCAAGCAGCATACATTTTAACAGAATGAAGCAACAAAACCCTAAAAACCTTAAAACTGGTGGGCCTGGTCACCAGCAGTGCTGGGACACCTCATTTTCTACAGCCCTATGAATTGTTTTCAGCACAGGCTGAAAATTCGCATGCTCTAGAACATTCCAGGTTTGTTCTTTTCCTTTGGGAATTCACTTTCCTACAGAAACAGTTAAAAGTGCAATATTTCAGGCCAGCCCATGAGCCTATTTTCAAGCTATTGTGAATTAAAACACACAATTGTGAGAAAAAATGTGAGAGAATAAAACCACAACCATGCTTGGTTATGCAAACATGAAAACTATAAAAATGAAAAGTAAAATGAATGATTATCTCTAAGGTTCAGCCTGTGGAAATCTCATGCATCCAGGTGTCTTGAGGTTTTATGGAGTTCCAGCATTTTTCTTGACTCTGATCCTGTCCTGGTTTGAATGTGACCTTCTCAGGCCTCAGAGATGAGCGTGGGGAGGCAAGAAGGCAGCTCAGCTCAGCACCGCTCAGTAGCCATGTTGCTTCAAATCTTAGGAGTCTGGCTCTGAGTAGTTTATTTTAGGCCTATTGACACACAGTACAATTAGGTGAAAATTATTCTGGTGATGATTAAATCAATCCCTAGTACACAACAAAGCTTACATAAATCTTGAGGAACAACAACAACAAAAAAAAAACTAAATATGGATCAGATGTGACCACATTGCAACTCTTTGTAAAGCTCATAAAGATGGGTTTTATAGATTAAATGAGAGAGAGAAAATTACAATAAGGGTCTGAAGAAATGTCTAGTGCCAGGAAAGTCTCTGGCCACACAGATAGCACAAAAGTCATCAGGCTAGAAAGCACATCCTCCCTAGTCTTCTGGGTGGATAACAGGATTCACATTCCTTCCCTTGAAGAAACAACCCTGGGGGCCTAACATTCCAGGATCCCTAGTACATGTCTGTGAGTGCAAAGACCTCTGTGCCCCTATAGGTGGTCCCTAAAGCCAACCTTTCAGCTCCTTCTGCAGAATTGAAAGCATCCTCTCGGTAGAGAGGCTTGTTAAGTCCTAGGAAGGTTCTGGAACTTACAAGGTTTATAAGGCCCCTCCCCAAGGTTGTACAAATGCTAACAATTGCTGAGGAGAAGAGAGCTCCACTCCCATGAGCAGAACTACCTGCACGCTGGTCAAGAAGAAAGTCCTCGTCTATGTGAGCTGGGCTCCTGGGTGGCACAACTGACCCTGTAACTATCATACTTCAGTTAGGCCAATAAAGTCCTTGGGCCACTAGTTGACAGAGGCTGAATTGTCTTGGTCTGTCATCAGCACCTTACCTAGCATGAGAAGACACTTGTTTGTGCTGCCCCAGGAAAAGTCACACATCACAAATTAGGAAGTTGACCTTAAGGAGCAAAGAGAGGAAGTGGGAAAGTGGGAAAGTGGGCAGGAAGTCACTGAAGGTGTGTTAATAAGTAATCGCCGCTATGAGGCAGTGACCAGGGCTTCACCCACTCAAGACTGCACGAGATATTTCAGAGAACCCCACCGTGCATAAGGCAGCCTGAGTGCTGCTCACTGGGTTCCCTGTCTGTACTCCATCCTGTGGGTGCTGAGTGCAGGGTACTGTCAGCTTGCGCTGTACACAGGACCAGTGTTTTCACCAAGAAGAGCAAGACCCAAGCTGCAGCATTCACCATCTGAGCAGACAAGCAGTTCCATAAATCGACAACCACTCTTAACCTCCTCTTCTAACGCCATCATCTTACACTGGTGTGTTCCAGCTGTGACTATCCCAGAACCATATGGAAGCCTCGTTCTGCGGCTTCTAGCGGCATCAGTCTGGAGTCTGACAGATGCGTGAAGCAATGTGTCATCATCAAGAAGAACCCAGAGGAGTTTTACTGCCTGAAATATCCCAGGTCCTTTTCCCATTGGTGCTTCCTGCTGCCCCTCAACTCCCAGCAATCTCTGTGATATTTTTACTGTCCCATGGTCCTGTCTCCTCCAGAGTGCCATCTATTTGGCAGGCCGCCTTTCCACGCTGGATCAGTCTACTCACTTAGCAATATAAGTGAAAGGCTCCTCCAAGATCTTTGTAACTCAGTAAGTTGGCTAATTTATATCTCCAAGAAAAAAAAAAAAAAAGGTGTTGTATATGTCAGGTCTGAAAAAACTGGGGACAAAGGGCTAACTGTGGTGCCTACTAGCATACCAAAGCACGTGCTGGTCTCCAGGACCTCTCAGCATCTCAAGTACCTGTTACACTCCATGCTGGCATCCCAGCTCCTCTCATTTCTTCTCACCCTTCCCTGTCCCCTAAACTTCTCCAGCTCCTGGGCTCCCTTCCTGCCAGCTTCTCACTCCTATATAAGCTGTCATGCCCTTTCTTGGCTCCTGGCTCTCTCTGGTTCTCTTGGCTCTCTCTAGTTCTCTTGGTTCTTGGCTCTCTCTGGTTCTCTTGGCTCCTGGCTCTCTGGTTCTCTTGGCTCCTGGCTCTCTCTGGTTCTCTTGGCTCTCTCTGGTTCTCTTGGTTCTTGGCTCTCTCTGGTTCTCTTGGCTCCTGGCTCTCTGGTTCTCTTGGCTCCTGGCTCTCTGGTTCTCTTGGCTCTTGGCTCTCTCTGTTTCTCTTGGCTCTTGGCTCCTGGCTCTCTTTGGTTCTCTTAGCCCCTGGTCCCCTTTCTTGGCCCTCCCTCTTCTTTGCTCTCTCTTCTTTTCCTCTCTTACCCCCCCACCCAACACACACACACTCACCTCCTTTCATGACACAGTTCAGTCTGCTGGCCATGTTTAGTCTACTGCTTTCTCTCCCTGCTCTGGACTCTTCTAGATGCCTCTGGCTGAACTCTCCCTCACATCTAGAGTAAAAACCTTCTCTTCAAACATATCTTGGAGCGGTCACGTCCTCACTTTGTTCAGTATGGATGTGTCATAATTAGCCTCAGGGGTCAATTTGACATATGCAGTAAGAGGGTTCCTCAGCGGAGGAGTTACCACAATCAGATTGGCCTGTGGGCATGTCTGTGAGGCAAGACATTTTCTTCTTGATTTTAATTCCCTTTTTCTTTTTATTTATGCATGTGGGGTTTTTGCCTGGTGCCGGAGGAAGCCAGAAGACTGGAGTTACAGGTACTTATGAGCTGCCAGCCTGGGCTATGTCATGAGACCTTCCCTTGAAGAGGAAAGGAAATGACTTGCATATTTAATATTAAGGTGCAGTTTCATTTTGATATTATATACAATCACAGCCATAAAAAGTAAGTGTAAGTTTGTTTAGATGAATTGAGGTTCAAAAGTGAGTATTTTTATGTAACAAATAAGGTCTCATAGTAGCATGTGTCCTATAATACTGTTTCTATAAGAGCATATTAAACAGTCATTCAGAATAAAGTCTGTTATCTTCTATGCTTATGGAATTATATGTGCTTTCTCCTTATTTTTATGTATGTGTTTTATTTACTTGTTTTGTAAAATAACTGCAGTGAAAGGAAAAGACCGAGGGACTAAAAAGATGGCTCAGCAGTTAAGAGCACTAGCTGCTTTTCCAGAGGACCCAGGTTCAATTCCCAGCACCCACGTGGCTGCTCACAACCATCTGTTACTCCAGTTCTAGGGGATCTAACACCCTCTTCTGGCCTCTGCTTGGTGCCAAGCAAGAAAATGGTGAACAAATATACATACGGGCAAAACAGTTAGACACATAAAATTAAATATACGTATATAAGGTCTAAGAACAGGTGATCAAAAGGAAATAGATTTAACAAATATAGAACTGACACCAGGAACATATAGAAATGTTTGAAATTTCATTAGAAAATGAGTTTAAAATCTCTATGCTAACTGATCAGATGGTTTTGAAGAAATAAATATTAATGATCAATAAACATGAAACTATGTTTACCTTATTAGCCAGAAGAAATTCATCTTAAATTTCTGTTTTAAAAAGAGGAAAAAATCGACACTCTAGTGAGAGTGAGGATGTGGGAGAAAGGGCCACTGCCTGTGTTGCTATGTTGGGAATAGGAAAAACTACAGTGCTTTGGAACGCAATCTGGCAGTCACTACCAACGCGTCAAAATATGCGTACCCTTTGGCCCAGTGATCTCTCTTCTCGGAATCTAGGCTCTAAAAATAAAAGCACCCAACTTCGAGGGTGCCTATTGCGACACTTTTGACTGGTGAAAGACTACAGGCTGTGTACAGGGTAATCTGCAGGAGGGCATACATGGGATGAGTCTAGCTTTGCAAAACAGGCTGATTTTATAAAACATTGCAGCTGAGCTTTGCCTCTGGGCACAGGAGCATAGCGAAAGGTGTGAGCCCCTTAGCTCTGTCTGTGGCCACTGAGTGTAAAAGACCAAGCTAGATGACAATGTAGTTGGTGGTGATGACCACTCCATGAGAGTGATGGTCATGGTGGTTGGTGATGGCTACAGTGGTGATGATGGTTACAGTGGTGATAACTATAGTGGTGGTGATGATCACGGTGACGACTATGGTTATGGTGGTGGTGATGGTCTTCCCTTTGAGAACAGATTACATTGCAACTGAGCCTCTATTTGCTCAGCTGGAAAATGGCTCACAACCACAGCTAAAGGAGTTGCTGGACAGTGAAGCCCTCGGAACCTAAGTACTCCAGATACACTGACTACCTCCTGTTGCTGTCCTGGAAAGTACATTGCCTGCTCCCTGCTAAGAAGATGTCATGGAGAAGGCTTCCACCTTGAGTGACTTCATTAGGCTGTATTCTTTTTGGTGGCATTATACTGTGTTGTCCCATATACATTACTCCTCTGCCTGGAAGAGTACCATTACTTTGTACAGTAAATTACAGATTAATTATGCACCTTCTGTTTCTGCTCACAGTCCTGCCTTTGGCTGTCAGCTGTCACACAAGGACATTTGAACATAGCTAATGGTCTTTGAGATTCATCGACTTAAGCATTGTTAGATTCTCCAAAGTGAGTAAGTTTAATGGAAGATGTCTGCTATGAAAGACACTTTTGCCATGTATATGTTATGCATGTTCAGGACATGATTGGAAATAAGTGTTTTCCTTTTAACACAATAATCTTATTTAGTATTTGATAATTTCATACAAATATACCAATGGTTCTCAACCTGTGGGTTATGAACCCTTTGGGGGTCACATATCACATACCCTGCATATCAGATATTTATATTGTGATTCAAAACAGTATCAAAATTACAGTTATGAGGTAGCAACAAAATAATTTTATGATTGGGAGTCACCACAGCATGAAGAACTATATTAAAGGGTCACAGCATTGGGAAGGTTGAGAACCACTGAAATACACAATATATTTTGATCCAGTCACCACCACCCCCTCCAGTACCATCCAGATTTTCCTCCCCATGTTTCTCTCTCAATTTCATCCTGTTCCCCCTTATGAGTTACTGAGTCCAATGAATGCTGACCATGTAGAGATGAGTACAGGGCCATCCACCATGGTCAGCCTCCTGGAGACCAAACCCCTGAAGAAAACTGTCTCTCCCTCCTCTAGCAGCCACTATCCACAGCTCCTCAGATGGGGGTGGGGGCTTGTGTGACCCCATGTATCCATGTATCAAGTATCCATGCTGGAATGGTGCTAACTGGCTTGATCTTGTACAGGTCTTGTTCAGACAGCCAAGCTGCTGTGAGTTCATGAGTGCAGCTACCTGTCATGTCCAATAGAACTGTTTTTCTCGAGTCCTTCCCAACCTCTGATTCTTGAGTCTTTCCACCCCCTCTTCCACAAAATTCTCTTAGCCTTGTGGGGAGGGGGTGTGATATAAATGTCTCACTTACAGCTGAGTACTCCATGGGAAGACAATGGGTGGATACGGGTGACGAGCATGTAAATACTCACTTGATCATTTGTATCATTTCTTGTACCTTCAGGATTTAATAATGATAATTTCAGATGGTGTCTTAATTATTTTTCTGTTGCTGTGATAAAATGCCTTGACAGAAGCAGAGTTAGGGAGAAAGGTGTTATTTGGGCTCACAGTTAGAGGCACAGTCCATCATGACAGTGAAGTTGCAGCAGCAGGAGCTGGTCACATGACACCCACAGTCAGGAAGCGGAGAATGATGAATGCTGACGCTCAGCTCACCTTCTCCTTCTTATCCAGTCCTGAATTCCCAGCCCAGGGAATAGTGCCGCCCACAGTGGGTAGGTCTTCCCACCTCAATTAACCCTTCAAGGCATGGCCAGTGGTCCACATCCTAGGCGATTCTAGATCCTGTCAAGTTGACAACACTGTCATAGGCGTAAATGAAGGGGATTTTAAAAAATGAGGTAATATGTTCCTCCACTAAAGAATGGCCAGGCCTATAAGGTTTTCAGAAGAGCTAGTGATGCCTATGTGATAGCTAAGGGGATAGAAGGGCTTTCTGAATAAGCCTAATATCCTGAGTTTGACGTCCCCAGAACCCCAAGTGGAGAGAGAGAACCAACTCCTGAAAGTCGTCTTCCAAACTCCATATGTGCCCCACTGTGTAAGCCTGAACTCACACACATGAAGGCCACAATTAACAAATAAAATAAAATTTGTTTAAAAAGAGCTAAAGACATCCTTCCCCATGGTCTGGCCCATTGAGTCTCCCTGACCCTCCCTGTCCATATACCCTTCCCAAGCTTCCAGATATGGCCCAGGTTCCAAGTCCACTATTTTGGCCTAGTCTGCCCTCCCCTGCCTATACCACAACTAATTTCCAGGATCCTCCCTACCTAACTCCCAACTCACAGGCCCCTCCCATGCTACTGCCAACCTTTCCAGCCAGCGAGATCTACCCCCATATTCTAGGCATGTACCGGGAGACACATCATTTATGACAGCCAAGCCCCATTCTCAATCTCCAATCAAAAGACACAGACTGAAGGATCAAGAAACAAAATCTATCTGTCTGCTGTCTACAAGAAACACATCTTGGCTTGAAAGACAGACAGACACCACCTTAGAGTAAAAGGATGGATAAAAGTACTCTGATCAAATGGGACCAGGAAGCAAGCAAGCATCACCATCCTAACATCTGACAAAATAGACTTCAAACTGAAACCAATCAGACAATATAAAGAGGGGCACTTCATTCTAATCAAGGGAACAGTTAACCAAGAAGACATTACTATCTTAAACATTTATGCATCAAGCTCTCTTGCACACAATTTCATAAAAAATAAAATGTATTACTAGATTTAACATAAGTTAAATTGAACATCAATCCGTTAATAGTAGATGATTTCAATACCCCACTTTCTCCAATAGACAGGTCATCCGAACAAAAAATAAACAGAGAAACATCAGAGTTAATTGGCATCATGCATCAAATGGACTTAACAGATGTCTACAGACTATTTCACCCAAACAGCAAAGAACACACATTCTACTCAGCAGCATGTGGAAATTTGCTAAAGTAGACCGCATCCTGGGACACAAAACAAATTCTTACAAATTCAGAAAGATTGACATAACCCATTGCATCCTATCTGACCACATGCAATAAAAAAAATGCCAGTAAACAAATTTCTAGTAAGTACACAAACTCACAGAGATTATACAACTCACTGCTGAATGATGAATGGGTCAACAAAAGAAATTTAAAAACGCCTGCCTTTAAACTGATGGAAACAGATGCAGAGACCCACAGCCAAACATTAGGTGAACATCAGAGACTCCTGTGCCAGAGAGGGAGGAAGGATGATAAGAGCCAGATGAGCCAAGGATACCACAAGAAAACCCACAGAATCAACTAACCTGTGCTCATAGACGCTCACAGAGACTGAACTGACAACCAGAGAATTTGCATGGAACTGACCTAGGCCCTCTGCACACATGTTACAGTTGTACAGCTTGATCTTCTTATGGGACACCTAGCAGTGAGAACAGGGACTGTCTCTGACTCTGTTTACCTGCTTTTGGGACCCTTTCCTCCTACTGGGTTGCCTCATCCAGCCTTAAGAGAGGAGGAGCCTAGTCATACTGCAACTTGATATGCCATGGCTGACACACATAGGAGGTCTGCACTTTGCTGAAGAGAAAGGAGAAGGAGTAGGTAGTGGCAGTTGGGGGACTGGGGAAGGGGCTGGAAGTGAGGGAGAAAGGAAAAATTGTTCTTGTATTGGGAAAAGTTAATTAATAATTAAAAAAAAAAACAACTCCTGGCTTTAAATAAAAATGGAAACAATACAAGCAAAGCTTTGGGACACATTGAAAGCAGTCCTAGCCGAGGGATTTACAATGCTAAGTGCCTCCATTAAAAATCAAAAACAGCACAAACACAAGTCAAACATTTTAAAAAAGAAAGAACAAAGCAAATCCAAACCCAGTTGGTGGCAAGAAATAATAAAAGTGAGAACAGAAATCAATAAAATAGAACAAAGGAAACAATACAAATAAATCAATGAATCTAAGAGCGGGTTCCTAGCAAAGATTTACAAGATGGGCAACAGAAAAAGAGAGAAGACCCAAATTTAAGTCACATGATCATCTCAACAGACACAGAAAGGCCTTTGACAAAAATACAACACATCCTCATGGTAAAAGCCCTAGAGAATATAGGCCTTGAGGGAACATGCCTCAACATCATAAAAGCTGTACACGAGAAACCCACAACCAACATCACCCTAAATGGGGAAAAGCTTGACACAATCTCACTGAAGTCAGGAATGAGTCAGGGCTGTCCACCATCCCCACTCTTTTCAATATTGTGCTCCAAGTACTAGCTGGAGCAATAAAGCAGGACAAGGAAATGAAAGGGATACAAATAGGGAAAGAAGAAATCAGACTAGACCTATTTGCAGATGATATGATACTAGACATTAGAGGTCCCAAAAATTCTACCAGAAAACTTCTAGAAATGATAGAGAAATTCAGCAATGTGGCAGGATACAGAATTAACTTGAACGAATCAATAGCTTTTCTATACACTAACAACAGGCTTACAGAGAGGGAGACCATGGACACGTGCTCCCATTCACACTGGCCTTGAAGAAAATCAAATGTCTAGGAATATACCTGACCAAGGAAATGAAGGGCTCCTACAGTGAAAATTTGAAACTTCCAAAGAATGAGGTAGACATTAGAAAACAGAAAGATAGCTCATGCTAACGGATTGGTAGAATTAACATTGTAAAAATGACAATTTTACCAAAAGTTATTTATAATGCAATACAATTCCATTCAAGAGCAGGGCTGTGGTGGCACATGCCTTTAATCCCAGCACTTGGGGGGAAGGGAGGCAGAGCCAGGCAGATCTCTGTGAGTTTGAGGCCAGCCTGGTCTACAGAGTGAGTTCCAGGACAGGCACCAAAACTACACAGAGAAACCCTGTCTCAAAAAACCAAATAAATAAATAAAATAAATACAATTCCAGTCAATATCCTCATTTCATTATTCAGAAATAGAAAAAAACTAACCTAAAATTTATATGGAACCACAAAAGACCCCAGACAGCCAAAATAATCCTGAATAAAATGAACAATGCTATAGGAATTACAATTCCAGATCTTAAGATATATTGCAGAGCTATAGTAACAAAATTAATATGGTACTGGTACAAAACAGACATATTGGCCAATAGAACAAAACTGAAATTCCAAACCTGAGCACACACAACTTCAGCTACTCAATATTTGACAACGATGTTAAAACATGAAGAGAAGAGAGCATCTCCAACATGGTGCTAGGAAAACTGGAAGCCCATATGTAGAAGGGTGACTGTGACCCTGCACAAGACAAATTTCAAATGGATTAAATACCAAAATGTGAAACTTGAAACACCGAAACTTCGAGAAGAAAATGTAGGACAGTACTTTACAAAGGACATTTGGAATAAAACTTCACTTGCCCAAGAATTAAGGTCCACAATTGGCAAGTGGGACATCCTAAAACTAAAAAGCTTATGTGCAGCTAAAGACACAATCAACCAGGTAAAAAAAGAAACCTGCAAAATGGGAGAGAATCTTTGCCAGCTATTCATATGACAGGGTATTAATATCCAGAATATATTTTTAAAAACTCAAAGCAAAGAATTAAAAAACAAATGACCCATTCAAAAAATGGCCTTGGGACCTGAACAGAGAGTTCTCAAAGGAAGAAAGAAAGTGATTAAGAAATAACTCAGAAAAATATTCATCATTTCTGGCAGCTGGGGAAATTCAAATCAAAACAACTGTGATGTTTTATCTAACACCAATTAGAATGGTAAAGATCATCAAAGCAACAAGCAACAGATGCTGGAAGGGATGTGAGAGGAGGGAACCCTCACTCACTGTTGGTGGGATTGCAAACTTCTGGAACCACTGTGGGAATCAGTGTGGAGAACTTCCTAAAAGTTAGAACTAAACCCATGCTATGACCCAGCTATACCACCCCTTGACATACATCCACAGGACTGGACATCCTACTCCACAGATTCCTGCTCAGCCATGTTCATTGCTGCTCTAGTCACAATAGCTAGGAAATGGGAACCACCTAAATATCCTTCAGCTGAGGAACAGATAAGGAAAATGTAGTATATGTACACCATGGAATGTAAAGAAAGATGAAATTTTCAGGTAAACAGATGGAGCTAGAAAGGATCATCCTGAGTGAGATAGCCCAGACCCAGGACAAACATCACATGTCTCTCTCCTCAGAGGCTCCTAGCTCAAGGTCTTCAGATGTGAGTGCATATCCTGGTGTAATTGCAGAAACTGGGAGAGCACAAAGGGACTGCTGCCAGGGTGGGAAAGTGGGGGACAATAGAGAGGGAAATAGTGGGGTACAAGTAATCTAATCAGAAGAAGGAAGAAAAGGGGGTTCTAATTAGGAAGAGGGGAAATATAAATACAAAATGAGGGAAGAGTGTAAAACAACAGTAAGAATTTCTGCAAAAGTAATAAGGAATCAAACTATTAACTATTTACCTAAAAAAAAAACATGCAATACACAAAAGTCTATATGTAAATATTCATACATAGTTTAAGTGAAATATTCTCATCCGGGCTGACAACATTCCCTCCAGGATCCAAAGACCACCTAACAACAACAACAACACACCCACAACATTAGGTATGAGAAGCCCCTTTTTGAGATGTTGGTCAGGGTTGTTCAAGAGACTCTCAAAGCATTGCAGACTATTGCTATCACCTTTGGTTGCCTGCAGAGGCGGAAGATAAGTCCCTATTGCTGAAGACACCAATCACTTCAGAGACAGGGCCCAGGGCCCCTGAGCTGGAACTCTCCTGAAAGCCTCCTCCATGAGGACTAGCATTCATGATACTAGAAGATGCCATGCAGGCTTCCAAAGGAGGGAAACCACCAACAGTTCTACCCAGGTGTGGCATCTGTGAACCACAGCAAAACCAGCATGGCATTGTAACCTTAAGGATGCAGTCGTGGCGCGGACACCACAACAGCAAACAACAGCTCTCTAATTGGACTTAATACCAACTCAACAAGAGGGAAACCATGCCTGGTACCAGAAACCTAACCAGCTACCCAGGGAGAAAAGTCATGCATCTTGGAGGAACCTAAATTCACCAGTTCACTAAACCAGCATCATCCCTAACTACATTCTAAATATGTGTCTTTATATCCACGGATAAATGTACTCCTGATCACTCATCAAAGAAACTTTTCTTTGCAACAGACAGAAACCATTATAGAAAACTATAACCAATCAAAATGCAGGGTTGTGGAGCCCAGTCCCAGTGGATACATCTATAAAACACACCCTTACTAAGGCTTAGGGAACATTGTGGACAAGAGATTGTTAAGGTTGTAAGAGCTAGATCAGGGAGTTTGCTGTGAGACTGGGTCTCCTACTAACGTCAGAAGCCACACCCATAAAGTCTCACTGGCATGGCAGTCTAAACAAGGGCAGTGACAATAGCCATGCCAAAGTGGACCAGGGAAAGCCCAAGAGGCCTCAACCCTACTCAAAGAACTACAGTGACTAAGAAAGGCACAGAATGTGAGAACTAGTCTTCTCCAGGCCAAGAGCCCACTAGCTGATTATCCAATACCAAGTGGTCAGCCCCAGAAAATATACACATAAGAAACATTATATAGTCTGAGCAGATTACACTTAGGAATATATGTATATACACATATGCATGTACAACAATTAACTAAAACAGAAGCCAAGAATTTGAAAGAGAGCAAGGATGATTAAATGGGAGGGTTTGGAGGGAGAAAGGGAAAGGAGGAATTGATATGATTATATTATAATCTCAAAATTAAAAAAATAATCAAAAATTGAAAAAAGCTAGGGGTGAGTATGTTGTTTTACGTACTTGAGGTCACTCATTTCTAATGGATTATTTTTTCACCCTATTGAAAGCATTGGACACAACATATATAAGCTGATTATATTTTGTGCTAGAGCCTAAGGTTTCCTGTCAAGTGCTTTGGCATTAACTTCCTTGTTAATGAAGTCTTACCTTTGGGGGATAAAGCTTCAGCATGTCATAACCAACCCCTCAACACCTCAAAGGCAAGTTCCTTATAAACTTAGTCATAACCTCCTGCAGAAATCAGTGCATGTCTGCAGACTGGGAGGATCTCGGGACACACACACACACACACACACACACACACACACACACACACACATCATCTGACAGGCACAGAGGGGCTCCAAAGACAAAGGAAGTCCTTCATCACATATTTCGTTGCAGCAGGGAGAAAAGTAACATGGCCTTCACTGAACTTCTGTTGATCCATCTGAAAAGTTGGGTCGCATGTGTTTGTCTCTAGGGCACATGTTCCACACTCCCAAGTTCAGCAGCACAGGGTACCGGCTGGGGCAAGCCCACCCCCAAAGGATCATCAGAGCTCCGCGACCTTATGTGTAAGTTACCCAGCTGGTCCCGCAAGAAGCCCAGGGAAAAGGCAGACAAGGCATAAATAGCTCAGCAGGACAGACCCCAAGGTCCCTAAGGGAATCCAGTTGACTGTGGTAATCTATTAATATAGCGGAGTTATTGGTGTATGGGCAGTACATCTGTTTTCTTTGCACATACTCAATTTTGTGTTCTTTCTGGAGAAGGGCTCAGTGGACAGGGTGGGAAAGGGCTGCAAAAGGCCAGTAACTGTCCTGGGTGAACCTTTTCCCACCCACGAAGAAGAGCTGCTGGAAGCATGCGGGCTGGCAGCCTGTCCTTGTGAACATCTTTGACCAAAGCCACAGAAATCCAGACCAGAGCCCCATTCCGAGGCTTCCTGATAAAAAGCAATGCAAAGGGAGCCATCCCAAGACACAGTGGGGGTTCAGAAATCCAAATGGGGACTCACTTCTTCCCCTATAGCTTGAAGTCATCTTCTGGGTAGATGAGCACACTGGCTAAGAGCTTTTGTTGTGGTTGCCCTATGGGGATGTAACTTAGGCATAGGACAAAACCCATCTGCTTGGCTGTTCATCCTTCATTGTAGGACCTGGTAGCTGCAGGCTTTACTGTGCTGCACAGTAAACATGGGAACTAAGACTCTGAAGAGGTCTGTTTCAGAAGACAGAGACAAAACACAGTTCTGTGGCCGTGGCAATGATATGCCCAGAAGTCATCAGTGGAGGCATAAGCAATTGCTGTGAGAGCCATTGTTCTAGAACATGTGTTTTGGGGATGGGGTTTAGGTTTTTGCCAAGGAATCTCCTCATGGCTTTGCACCTGTCAGAGGTGGGATGGGATTATCCTGTTCCCTTAGGGTGTCCCCAAAGAAAAGCCAGCCCCTGCCACTTACCCACAAGGTAAGGATTCCACTTATCCTTTGTCAATCAGAGCCAAGCACACATTCAGTTCAAAGCGACAGTACATTTGAGAAAGTTTCCACTCTGAAATTGTTGCAGATGAGCAAACAAGAGATTAATTCCAGTGACTTCCAATGGCCCTTTACTGGAATTCCTACAGCTCACTCTGCAAAACCACACCCCACACCTGACAACGGGGACTTGACTCCAGGTTGTGGATAGAACCTGGCTCCGCTCGTCTCAGTGGCCCTGAGCCTTGCATGTGCTTTTTTTCTGGAATTTTCCACTGTTTTTGGATCACTGTTGATCTTTGGAAATAGCTACCACAAAAAGAAGAGTCTAGGACAAGTGAGGCTGCTGTCCCTGCTGCTCCCCAGCCTTCAGCTGCTGGTGCACACAGCCATTGAAAACCACCTGATCAAGCTGAGCAAAGATGGGTGCTCTGGTTCTTGCTTTAATCCACACCAAGGGACATTTAACAAAGCAAATAGCCTTAACATCCTAATCTCACAAAAGCCAAGGAGCCAGTCTGTCCAGATTCAAGGACACAAACCTACCTCCAACATGAGATCTCAAGCACGGAAGTTTTGTTTTGTTTTGTTTTGTTTTCCTTTTGTGGTGAAGGACATATGTTGACATTTAAGTAAGGTCTGGAAATTAGATAACTTTCTGTCAATGCTAACTTTCTGATTTTAATACTTGCATTATATTTTTTAAAAATCTTATTTTTTAGGAATTCCACACTGAACCTTTTAGGGGCAGAAGGGACTCCATGTAAAACTTTATTTTTAAAAACAAATGTTTATGCATTTATTTGTGCAGATTGGTGTAGGGTGTGTGTGACAATACACGTATAGAGGTCAGATGACTACATGTAGGAGTCAATGCTCACCTTCCATCAAGTGGGTCCTAGGGATTGAACTCAGATCACCAGGCTTGGCAGCAAGGGACTTTACCCACTTAGCCTTCTTGCCAGCCCTGGATAAATCTTTCTGTCACATGATTCAGACAAAAAATGTTATGGGAAAATAATGATAATAACATGGGTCTGGAAGTAGAACTCAGTAGAAGAGCCTTGATTAGCATCTGCAGGGCCCTGGGTTCTACCCCCAGCATTGCAATAATGATGACAGTAATCAACAGAGCATGCCCAAAGGGAAGGATGGGGCACTCACATCACTTTAATAATAAAGCACAGAGGGGGTGACACAAGAAGGCATGTACAGTGTCTTAATTACTTTTCTATTGCTGTGATAAGACTCATGCCCAAGGCAACTTATTGAAGAAAGAGTGCTGTGGATATCACTATGTGTAAATAAAACACTGATTGGCAAGTAGCCAGGCAGGAAGTATAGGCGGGACTAACAGAAAGGAGAATTGAGAAAACAGGAATGGAGAAGGAGACACAGCCAGCGGCCACCAGGACAAGGAAGATGTAAGATACCAGTAAGCCACGAGCCATGTGGCAAAGTATAGATTAATAGAAATGGGCTGAATCTAAGAGTAAGAGCTAAACAAAAACCAAACAAACAAACATCAGAAGCAAACTTCTGCCCTCCAGGGTTCTCCCATTGTGCTGTAAGCCTGTATTTAAGACCTCCTCCCTCCTTCAATAAACGGCATTCAGAGAAGAAGAAGAAGAAGAAGAAGAAGAAGAAGAAGAAGAAGAAGAAGAAGAAGAAGAAGAAGAAGAAGAAGTAGAAGAAGAAGTAGAAGAAGAAGTAGAAGAAGAAGTAGAAGAAGAAGTAGAAGAAGAAGAAGAAGGGATCAAGATCATGATGGGGAAACTCACAAAGACAGCTGACGGGTACTAGTTGGAGCTCACTGACTCTGGACTGACAGCTCAGGAACCTGCATGGGACTGAACTAGGCCCGCTGAATGTGGGTGACAGTTGTGTGGCTTGATCTGTTTGTGGGGTCCCTGGCAGCAGGACCAGGACTTATCCCAGGTGCATGAACTGGCTTTTTGGAGCCATTCCCTGTGGTGGGATACCTTGCTCAGCCTTGATACAATGGGGAACGGCTAGGCTTTCCTTCAACTTGATATGCCAGACTTTGTTGACTACCATGGTAGACCTTACCCACTCTGAGGAGTGGATGGGGGTAGAGTGGGAGGGAGGTGAGGAGGTGGGAGAAGGGAAGGGAGGGGGAACTGGGGTTGGTATGTAAAATGAAAAAAAAATTAATAAATAAATATATTTTTTTAAAAAAAGAGTAAGAAAGAGCTAGACAATGGTAGGCCTGAGCTAATGGCCAAGCAGTTTAAATAATATAAGTGTCTGTGTGTTTATTTTATAAGTGGACTGTCAGACTAACAGGGCTTGAAGGGGGCTGGAGAGAAGGTCTCCAGCTTAAAAGAGTTTACTTGGGTGCTTACAGTTTCAGAGGGTCAGAGCCCCTGACCATCATGGTGGGGATCAGGGTAACTGGCAGGCAGGCCTAATACTGGAACAGTAGCTGAGAGCTTACATCTTGAGCCACAACCACAAGGCAGGAGAAAAACACACTGGGGGTGGTCTTTTTAAATCCCAAAGCCTGCCTGCCTTTAGTGACACACATTCTCCAACTAGGCCACACCCCCTAATCCTTACCAAACAGTTCCACCAACTGGAGACCAAGCATTCAAATACAAGAGCCATTCTCATCCAAACCACCACCTACAGAGACACAGTAATAGGAAAAGGCCAGCACCAAGAACACTGTAGAGCCAGGGCCTACAAAAAAAGAAAGAAAGAAAAAAGAAAGTGTTACCCACAGCAATCCAGATGTGTTTCCCAAAGAGGTCTGACTGCTGAGCTAGACTATTCTGCACACGAGAGCTCAGGAGAAATATTGGGGGGTTGATAATTTCCCTGGATTCTCAGAACAGTCATTTCCTCACTTAGCTTTAAATGCTCCCTTAGATCTTTCTGTGATTCTGTTCAATCACTCTCTCTTCCTTCCCATGTCTGAGACTCTATCCCTTCATTAGCCCTCAGTGGCATGTGGACAGCCCTACCTGTCTGCTAGTCCTGTGCTCAAAGGGCAGCTGAGGGCTAGGAGGGGGTCCCCAAAGGTACAGGTGATGATGGCCTGTGGGAATGAAGCCTGGCACCAGACTGACCCAGGTCCATGGAATAGTTCAGGATGCAGAGCAAACGACCCCTTTCATTTGAATACCTGGAGAAGATGGTGGGTGTGCCGGGCTGGAAGCAGCAGGTGAGAGAACAGACATTGAGTGTGGACATGGCCAGATGGGCCAAGGTAGAAAACCTGTAAGGCACAGTAAGGAGCTGTTTGCTTCTGAGCTCACTGGGAAAAGAAGCCAGGGGTGGAGGCTGGCCACCGTGATCATCAGGGCAGGAGCTCTGCAGGACAATATGAAGTGGTTATAATGGAATAGAAGGTCTCAGAAGACGTTGGCTCATCAGAACTCATACCTGGTTTCCCTTTTAAATCTTCTTCACAGGGCTCCCCATCCCACACTCCAAGCTCACTTTCCCAGAGTTATGTAAGCCCAACATATCAGTGTGCTAAGGCATGTGGACTGAATTCAGATTCATAGCATTACCTCCCCTGAAGCCACCACACCAGAGAGTACAGAATAAACTAGAGCCACCTCACTACCTGTGAGCAGCCAGCATCTTCAGTCTTGGAGTCGGGGCTGGACATTTTATCTCAGGGTGTCTTTGCATTGCCCTCTTCCTCAGCCTTCAGTGTCCACTAACATTTGCTTAAATGAATGGGCTGAGGGAGCAATTCCTACCAAGGTTTCAGGGGCAGATGACTCAGGCAGCTTTGCACTGTGGCTGTATTTCTCAGCCTTAGTGCATGGGACGATGCACGTTACTTCCCCCTTGGTATCCCACACTAGCTCACTGGCCCTTTCAATGCAGTCCTGCAGAAGCATGTAAACACTAAGCAAACCTGGGAGTGGTGAGTGGGCTGTTTCGGAAAGTCTCCATGGATTTTCGGGGACGATCCCCTGATGTAATGCAAAAGGTAGCTTATGGACATTCCTTTAGACTAAACTTGGCTCCATAAGCATGACCACATTCCTTACCAGTGAATAGGAGGCCCCGAGTGGGGGTGGGGGCATTTTTACTGGTTTCCTTAGAAACACTTCACTTCCTATCACTCAGGGGAGAAGGGGGTTTGAGGGGGCAGCAGACTTCACAGGGAAATTTTCTCTGGAAGCTGCAAAGGATGAAGGGAAAAATCCAAAAATAGTTTAGGAAATTAGTCATCTGTCTCCAAACTGTTCAGTTACAGTTTTGGATTTCACTTTATGAAGCTTTAAAAAAACTGGACACACAGAATGTTTCATAATCTCTACTGTGGAGGTCAGAAAGGTCCATTTTTATCCCCCAAGGAAGAGGCAATGTTCTTATTGACTAAAATGTGGTAAACATACTTTCCATAATGGAAAACCATATTTTTGGAATTTGGAAAGAACTTGATTTTTCTACTTTTGTTAAATTTGCCATATCAGGCTGGAGAGATGGCTCAGAGGTTAAGAGCACTGCTTGCTCTTCCAGAGGTCCTGAATTCAATTCCCAGCAACCACGTGGTGGCTCACAACCACCTGTAATCAGATCTGGTGCCTTCTTCCGGCATGTAGACAGAACACTGTATACATAATAAATAAATAAATCTTTAAAAAAAAGTTTGCCGTATCAAAGGTCACTAATTAGGTGGTCTTTTGTCTTTGGTTATTTAAAACAGGTACTGTAGGTTGTGGAAAGCATCTCTGTAGCACATGCATAAACATCATAAGGCTAAGACAGCAAACACATCCTTACCTGTTAAAAATATTCCTGAAGGAGAATTAAAATGGGAGGATGATAACCAAACTTTTGTCTTTTACTCTTTGGGATAGGAGCTTGTGTAGCACAGGCTGGTCACCAACTTGCCAAGCAGCCAAGGGTGACCTTGAACTTAAATCCTTCTGCCTCCACTTCTCAAATGCCGGAATTCTAGGCCTTCACCACCACATCTAGTGCATTATCTAAATACTTCTATTTTTTTTCTAGGCCAACGGACTGCATGGGAATTTCGGGATAGCTACTTTTCGCTTTGACTTCACTTTCAAACGTGTCTTAAGCAATACAGTGTTTGGGGAATGGAAGGGAAAGATTGCTACAAATAGCCCAGTCTGTGGAGTCCTGTGAATGAATAAAGCTGAGTCTCAGTGAGAGAGAAACTGAGATGTCACCTGAGCACAATCCAAGGCACAGCTAGGCTTCTCTGCATAGCCTAGGGACTGGGGATTCCTCAGCTCTGAGCTCTGGCTTGGTGCTACTGCAAATCATAAAGTCCTATGGAGGTGAACAGTTCCTGTGAACAGCATGTCAGGGCAGTGTCTGTCCTACTGGACTGATGGAGCATGCAGGCACAGTACAAATGGCCTGCTGACCCACAGCTTCTGCCTCAGTGGGTGCTTTGGGTGCTGAGACACACAAAATGCTCAACAGCTTTTGTTGGGGATGGGTCTTCTCACCCCATGTCCTGGGAACTTCTTAACAGCAGGTAGGCTCAAGCTTCAGGACAAAGGAGACACAGAGCAGACAGCTGATAGCTGTTAGTGCCACCCTGGCAGCCCCCAAAAGAAACAGAAAACCCAGCTAAAGGATACAAAGGAAGGCAGTGGTGGCCTGCAAAGATCCCCATAGCAACCAGGAAAAGATAGACTTTCATGTTAGGTATTTCTTTACCTCTGCAGGCACAGAAGGACATGACTGTGACTTCTGGTGACTTTTAGTGGACCCATCACTGTCCTCCCCTACCAGACTTGACAGCTCTCCCTCAACTGGTCCCGTGTTTTCACCTAACCCACTCAGGACCCAGCTGGCATGTCATAAATTCTGGCATTCCTGGGCTACCACAGGAGCCAGGAAAAAGGAGAACAAGAAGGAGGAGTCCAGAGCCTGGCTCTGGAGTTGGAAAGTGAAGAATTGTAGCACGAATCTTAAAGAGTCTTATTAATAAAATCAAACCTGGAGCCAGGAATTGGGGTGAATGCTGGAAGATCAGAGAAGCAGAACAAGCCATAGCCACCTCACCTTGCCAATTCCTCAGCTGATCCTGTTTGCTCAGACTGGATGTCTCTCAGCCGAACTGCTTCTTAAAAGCCTGAAAGCTTAACCAGCTAAAAGCTTCTAGTTTCTGGTCCTCACACCTTATACACCTTTCTGCTTTCTATCATCACTTCCTGGGATTAAAGGTGTGTGTCACCATGCCTGGCTGTTTCCAATGTGGCCTTGAACTCATAGAGATCCAGAGGGATTTCTGCCTCTGGAATGCTAGTTTTAAAGGTGTGAGTGCCACCATTTTCTAGCCTCTGTATCTAGTGGCTGTTCTATTCTTTGACCCCAGATAAGTTTATTAGGGTGCACAATATTTTGGGGAACACAATACCACCACATTTACCCTTTTTTGTCTAAAATTTAAAAAAGCTTATAACTAATACAAGAAAAACTATATCCAATAAGTATATACAATATATACAGTCAAGAATTACATTAACAATGTCTAGTACATTACATTTGACAGATTAATACAAAAAACTCCATTATATAGATTAACAATGTTAAGTCCAGTAACATTTGATAAACTCAGACAAAAAAATTTCATTACTTATCCTATTTAAAACAAGTAGTTCCTTTTTAAAAGTAAATTCAAAAATTGACCTTTTTATCTTATCATATTCATATTTTCTCTTTTTTAATAATAGATTTAGTAATCTTCCTTTTGTCATTTTTATATCTTCCCCTTTTTCTTTTTAGAGTAGATTCAGTGACCTACCTATTTGTCATATTATTTCTTTATCTTTTGTCTCAGAGTAGGGTCAATGATCTATCTCATATCTATAGTATCTTCTTTCTTTTTCCTTTTTTTTTTTAAACAAAACCTCTGAATCTAATCTCCATGTTTAGCTTTTTTCCTGACCATTAACAATTAACAACTTGTAACCAACCATTGTAAATAATGACGATATCCAAAACTCATTAAATGACCAAAAACCTTCCATCCCACCTCTTGGGAATGTGGGTGTCATTTTTTTTTAATTACTTTCTGCTTTCTGGGGGTGAAAACATCTTTAGGGGATCCTGAAAAGAAATTTTTTGGGTTAATTGTCAAGTCCTTTATCATTTGTCCAGTCTGTGCATAATAGGAAAGTTCAGGGCTTGTCACAAGTCCTTGTTGGAATAGTCTGTCAGGCTGGATCATCTCAGCTAGTCATCTCAAAATTGTCCTAAGCAGTTTGTAGTTCAAAGTTGATCTTTCCATGGTGTCAATCAGCTTGATGGCTTTATCTTAGTCCATGTGGAATCATCATTGTGGGATCCTGCCATCTTTTTGAAGATTTCAAAGTCACTGTTAGGTGTGGTCATGGTTCCCTGCAGATTCCCCCCCACACACACCTGCCTCCTCTGTGGTTTGGGGCAATCACAGTCTGATAAATGTCTGTCTCTCAGAACCATGAACTTCTTCCCTAGAAGAGAAAATCTTCATAGCAATTTCTCCCCACCATTTGTCTTGCCAAACTTTTCCAAACTGACCTTTGCTGATGCTTTCTTGTAACACGATGGTCCTGGCAATTCTTCTCTGAACAAGCAGCAGTAAACCCTTTGTCCCAGGTAGCAGCATCACTGCAGTCACCAACAGGGTGAGAAGAAGCTGGCAACTCAGAGCAGCGGCCGCTGCCTCCATGGTCCCACCACCATTTGTGGCTAGTCCCCAGCCAGCCTTAGCTTCTCTCTAGCAAGCCTTTCAGGCTGGCCTCAAACTCAGGATCCTCCTGCCTCTGCCTCCTTCAGCAAATTCTACCAGCATGCTCCACCACAAGCGGCTGAGGGTAGCTCAGGCCTGAGCTGGGGCCTGCAAGGCCACAGGCGAGAGGCTTTTTCATGAATTCATACCACAAACATTAGGCACCAAATGTAGCATGAGTCTTAAAGAGTCTTATTAATAAAATCAAACCTGGAGCCAGAAATTGGGGTGAATGCTGGAAGATCAGAGAAGCAGAACAAGCCACAGCTTCCTCATCTCGACAATTCCTCAGCTAATTCTGTTTTCTCAGACTGGGAGTCTCTTAACTGAACTGCTTCTCAAAAGCCTGAAAGCTTAACCAGCTAAAAGCTTCTAGTTTCTGGTCTTCATGCCTTATATATCTTTCTGCCAGAGAAAGACTTATGAAAACTCCCTGTATCTGAGGCTTTTGCCATAGACAAGATCCCTCAAGCGAGCCTTTGGTGGTGGGGGCAGGGGAGACACATTCCTACCTCACCCTCCAAGACTACACTTGGCTGGACTCCAGTAGGGAATTTGTCCCTACAGCTTCTTCCAGCCTCCAGGACCTGTGGCTCCAGGGTGTCTCCCTGACCTGCTGACAAGCCAAAGTCTCTTTGGTCTATAATATGAAACCACCTTGTTGAAATTCAAATGTTGACCCAGAAGGCAGGGTTCAGGCCTCAGAGCCCCAAGTTTCTAACATGGCTTGAGGGTAGTCCATATTTCTGGCACAGGGACCACATTTGGGATTGCAGTAATGTAAAAATGGATCTTTACTCCAAGACCTCTGTAGACCAGACCATCTCTGCGGATGATGTACCTTGAGAGATCATCAAAGGTTAAATTCACTATGACCTCTTTCCTGTCTTAGTCCTTTGAATATTGGTGCTTGTCTTCATCAATGTTCTGCTGCTGTGAAGAGACCCCATCACTATGGCAACTCTTAAAAGAAAAGGCGTTTAACTGGGCCTTGCTTACAGTTTCAGAAGCTTAGTTCATTATCATCATGGAAGGGGGCATGGTATGGTAGGCATGGCACTGGAGAAGCAATTCGGAGCCACATCTAATCCAGAGGGGGGGGGGAGAGAGAGAGAGAGAGAGAGAGAGAGAGAGAGAGAGAGAGAGAGACTGTACCGAGGTCTAGGCTTTTTAAAACTCCAAGGCCTACCACCAATGACACATCTCCTCCAACAAGGCCACACCTACTCCCATCAGGGCCACACCTCCTAATCCTTCTCAAACAATGCCATTCCCTAATGACTAGGCATTCAAATATATGAACCAGTGGGGGCTATTCTCATTCAACCACCACAGTGCTTGTTCGTTTCTCTTTTTTATGGCAAAGGTCACATCTCTGTTGTGTGACTTTTCCTGGAGAGACACTAACAAACATGACTGTTGAAACAATGGGAGGACCACTGACTTTGTGTGGATTAGCTGGGTCCCCTCTACTTTGTTACTTTACCCCTGTTCAAGATAACATGATCTGGTTGGAAATAAGCTGAATGGTTAAAGTTCATTCAACTAAATCATTCAGTAGGTAACCTTTCATTTGAACTATGCTGGAAGCATGTGTTAACCATGGTATGAAAACTAATAGTTGAAAAAGGCTTTGGTACTATATTCCATAACCTAAGGACCCATACAGTTTAATGCATATTTCTTTGAGCATTTCTTATTTGCTTTGCATACAAATGACAGGTGAAACATTTTAATAAATGGGAATATTTTCGGTCACCATGAACAAGGGTTATTTCTTTAAAATGAAAGAGGACTGGGAAGGTGTCTTATCCATTAAGTGTTTGCTGCACAAGTGTGAGAACCCATGTTGAGACCTTTAGAAGTCCAGGTAATGCTGAGTAGGTGTGACAACCTGCCCATCATTCCAGCCTAGGATGGTAGAGACTGGAACTCCCCAGGGGAAGCTGGAGAGTCACACACTACTATCAGTGAGCTCTGGGTCTGATTGTGAGATCCTGCTCAATGAATAGGATAGAAGAGATATCAAGGATGAGTCTCAATATCAACCTCCATATGCACACACACCTCCTCATCTATGCAAAAACATACGTACCCCACCAAAAAAAGTTGGCAACAAATGATTTAATAGGATATTTTGTGTTTTTATTCTTATGCTAGGTTTGTGTGATTGTATCTGTCATGAACACACAAATTCTAGAAGAGTTATGAAGAAAGGAAAAGAAAACAACTCAATATTGATGTACTTCAAACAATGTTATCTTTCAAGAAATTATTATAGAAAGTCATAAACTTATTCAAATGATGCCAAAATTGCTCAAAAATAGTGAGGTAACCCAGACCCAGAAAGACAAACATGGCATGCACTCCTAAGTGGATATTAGGAGTAAAGTATAGGATAACCAGCTTACAATCCACAGTACCAGAGAGGCTAGATAGCAAAGAGGACCCAAAGAGGGACGCATGAGTTTCCCTGGGAAAGGGAAATCTCCTGGAAAAACTAGAGGTGAGGGTGGGGGGAGGGAACTTGAGGGAGCAGGTTGGGTGGGCTGGGTGCAGGAGACAGTTTGGGGGCAGGATGGAGGGTTAGGGAGACTGGTGCCAGGGAAACTCCCAGAAATCCACAAGGATGACCCCAGCTAAGACCTCTAGTAATAGTGGAGAGGGTGCCTGAACTGGCCATCTGCTGTAATCAGATTGGTGACTACCCTAATTGCCATCAGAGAGCCTTTATCCAGTAACTGATGGAAGCAGATGCAGAGATCCACAGCCAAATACTGGAGAGAGCTCTGGGAGTCATCCTGAAGAAAGGGAGGAGGGATTGCATGAACCGGGGGTCAAGGTCATGTTGGAGGAACCCACAGAGACAGCTGACCTAAGTTTGTGGGAGCAAATGGACTCTGGACCAACAGTTAGGGAGCTTGCAGGGGACAGACCTAGGCCCTCTGCATGTGTGTGACAGTTGTGTAGCTTGGTCTGTACTAGCAGTGAGATCAGGACCTGTCCCTGGTGCTTAGCTGGCTTTTGGGAACCTGTTCCCCATGCTGGATTACCATGCCCAGCCTTTATGTAGGGGGAGGAGCTGGGTCCTACCTCAACTTGATGTGCCATGATTTATTCAAGCCCATGGAGGCCTGCCCCTTTCTGAATGGATTGGAGGAGGAAGAAGGGAAGAGGGGTAGATGAGAGTGGGAAGGAACAGGAGGAGAGGATGGAGGGGAAACTGGTCGGGATGTAAAATAAAGGAAAAATGTTAATTAAAAAAGAGAAGAAAAAAAAACAGTTTTACAATCTGTCTTTGAGAACAGGTTTCAAAGCCTAATTATATAAAATTGATGTCACTCTGTGACCATGCTCAAAAATGCAATAACAAGCCAGAGTGACCCCACCTGCTTTGCACATGTTCTATGAAGTCAAACTGTATTTGCTCTGATGAGTTTCATTTTCTAAAAATAACATCAAATAACTGAGTGTGTATTATTTTATAATAAGTAAAGTAAAAGTTGGGATTAAAAATCCCTCAAATATAATCACACATGGCAAAGATTTGCTAAGAATGAAACTACTTAAGAGGAGGGGAATTAAAGCAATTATAAAAATGGAATTTTGAAAGTATCAAGTGTTCATTCAGAAAGAAATACTTACTTTGAGGACTGACTATAAAACACGGAGGCTGCCTCCTGTCTAACATTTCTCTCTCTCTCTCTCTCTCTCTCTCTCTCTCTCTCTCTCTCTCTCTCTGTCTGTGTGTGTGTGTGTGTGTGTGTGTGTGTGTGTGTGTGTGTGTGTGTGTGATCCATGTGTGTTATCCATGTTTTGGAAGCATGTGGAAGCCAATGGTTAATGTCAGGTCTTCCTCAATCACTGCACACCTATGTTTTAAGACCTTGCTGTGGGATGTCTTTCTGTATGCTGTGAATATGTGTTGCTTTCATTGGTTGATAAATAAAGCTGTTTGGCCAATGGCAAGGCAGAATAAGGTTAGGCAGTACATTCAAACTGAGGATGGAGAGGAAGAAGGGTAGAGTCAGGGAGTTGCTGCAAGCTGCTGTCAGGAGAAGCAAGATGTGAGAGAACAGGTAATGCCACGAAGCCACGTGGCAAAACATAGATTAATAGGAATGGTTGGGTTAGGTTGTAAAAGCTAGCTAACAAGAAGCCTGCACCATAGGCCATGCAGTTTATAATTGATATAAGCCTCTGAGTGATTATTTTATAAGGAGCTGCAGGACCACAGATGAGAGATATGTGTCCGGAGAAAATTCTGGCTACAAGACCTGATTTCTCAGTGGCCAACAAATCCCCAGGGATCTGGCTGTGTCTGGCTTTCCAGCATGAGGATTACAGACACACACTCCCATGCCCTGTTCTCACACAGATGCTAGAGACAGAATTCAAGTCCTTATGCTTGCACAGCAATGACTTTACCTATCTTTTAACCATGTACTCTTTCTTCTTAGAATTTTCTTTTGAGATACTATACTGTAAATTAATTCATGCTCAAAGTTACGCATGCTGCCCTGTTTTATAACGTTTTATACACATAAATGTCTACCACGGGAGACCAACACAGGAGCTGGGAACACGCTGCTGGACCAGAAGGCAAGAACATGGCTGAACAAAGCAGAACAAAAATGTTTGGTAAGAGAGACGCCCAGCAGACACAGGTGGGACATGATGATCAGTTACAGACATCAACTGGAGAAAGACTGTCTGTCCACTTGGGGCAGCGGCTGAAGCTCAGTGTTGGATAATGAATTTGATACCAGCAACCCAGCAACATAAAAACCAAGTGAAGAGGAGACAGAAGACAGCTCAGTGTTAATAGCACCAGCTGTTCTGGCAGAGGACTGGAGTTTGGTTCTAAGACAGCATTCACATGGCAGCGACCGTTCAGCTACAATCTCAGTTCCGGGGATCAGACATCTTCTAGTCTCCTCGGGTACTGCATGCACATGGTACTCATACATATAATAAAAATAAATAAATCTTTTTAAAACTTTGAATTATTTTATTTTGGCGGTTTGGCAGTGTGTTTTGTAATCTTAGTGCTGGGCAGCAGAGACTGGTGAGTCCCTGGGTCTCCCTGGCTGGCCAGCCTGGACTGCTGGGTGAGCTCCAGGCCATTAAGACCCTGTCTTAGAGAAAAAAGGGGGTGGGGTGAACAGAATAGATGGTGCCTGATGTATCTGCACAAATGTGAGCATCACACACACACACACACACACACACACACACATACACATATACTCACTCATACACACACATACATACACACATACACATATACTCACTCATACACACACACTCTCACATATACACAAACACATACACACATACCCCCCCCCACACACACACACACAGTGGGAAAGCCTGTCTCAAACACTAATAAAGAGATTTAAGAAAGTATAGAAAACCTTCCCACTTTTAAGTAGACAGATTTGTGCTGGGACATTTTAATAATATCCATGAAGTCCACCCTGGGCGTGTGGTCTGCATCATTCCTGTCTGCTACCTGAATGGTATTTCATAGCTGGTCTTTTCCTTCCAGACTGTTACACAGGGCCTGTGTGAGGGTGTTCTGGAAGTTATTCGTTGTTTCTGCTGTCTCTGGTCTCACTCAGATGGTTCTCACAGGGTCTTCTGAAGGACTCTTCCTTTACTCCAACCTGTGAAGTCCGCTGACATGAAATCACCATCTCTGTGTTCAGAAGTGACATCCATTCTCCAACCGTCTTTCCCACTCTTCCCTGCTCCTTACTCCTGTCTGCTCCTGAAGACAGGAAGCCCTCTCACACCACCATGGCTAGCTCTCAGGCTGCTGCATCCTGCCCCGCTCCATGCTGACTCTCCCGGAGCCCTCTTCCTGGTACGTCTGCTCCATTAAAGTGTGACTGTGAAGTTCGCTGCTTTAAAAACAGTCATTGATGTGTTCATCTCTGTTGTTTGAGACCAGAATGTCACCATGCAACCTACGCTGGCCCCTCCCTGGCATCCTCAGCCTCCCTAGTGCTGGGACGACCAGCAGGCACCGCTACATCTGCCTCATTAATTTGTTCATAATTCAGAAGTACTCTTATTCATAATTTTGAATCCTCGGCAAGGCCTGCTGAAGACAGCTTGACTCCCCATTGTGTGATGTTAGTGGGACAGTTTGCCTGAGCTGTGTGATCCACATCTAAGATGGACTGCTCATGTGACTGGACTCTTTGGTGCTGGTTGTGACGAGCATTCTACCCAGTTGGCCCAGTACTATGGAAGAGAGACTTTAGTTTCCCTCTGGGAGGCTTCCATGTGCTATGGTAGGGCATGATAGCACAGAAATCTCAGGGAAACTGGGTGGTTTGTTTTGTTTTGTTTTTCTTTTCTTTTTCTTTTTTCTTTCTTTCTTTTTTTGGACAGGGTTTCTCTGTGTAACAGCTCTGGTTGTCCTAGAACTCACAGAGATCTGCCTGCCTCTGCCTCCCAGATGCTGGGATTAAAGGCATACACCACCACTACCTGGCAGAAACTGGGCTTTTTATAACTGCTAGCTTCCCTCGGAGCTTGAATGAAGTAGATTTAAAAAATATTATCTTTCATTATGTTATATTATAATGTGTATTAGTGTTTTGCCTGGGTGTATATCTGTGCATCACATGAGTGCCTGATGCCCGAAGAGGCCAGAGAGGGCAGTGGATCCCCTAGAACTGGAGTTACAGATGTTTGTAAGCTGCCATGTGGGTGCTGGGAATGGAACCTGGGTCCTCTGGAAGACCAGCCAGTGCTCTTTACTATTGATCCATCTCTTCAGTCCCTCAGGGCTTTTGTAAAGCAAGGGGTAGGCTTGGTGGAACATTTCCACCGAATTCTCTTGGTTACGGTGTGTCACAGGGGCCGATTCAAGGGAAGAGCTCCTTTGGTAGCTCTGAGTTCGCAGGACTGCTGAGAAGTCTCCTGGGAAGGATGCTGCACCTGTGGCTGCTGGTCTCAGTGTTCAACATTGATGCTCCCTGCTGTCACAGGAGAGTAGAGACTGGGGTGGGGGGGCATCAAGATTAATTTATAAGGAAGCCAATTTGCAAGAGACACCCAGGCTTCATAGGTGGGAAGCTTGCTCAGGCAAGTGTGCAGACAGGGACTGAAAACCTTTCCTTACCTGAGCTTCATCTCATGAGCACAGCATGCAGGAAGAAGCCTGGAACACGCAAAAGAAAGAGAATGGGTGCTGTGTGAATGCCTGGTAAAAGGCCATGTGCCTTGTGGTCTGGGGCATTTGAGGCCTTCCTCTCTGCTCATTACCCACTCCTGTTCTAGGGGTGCTGTCCCTTTCTTAGTAAATGGTCTCTTTCCCAGACCCCCAACATTAACTCTTTCCCCACCACGTAACTGCCTAGTGGTCTCCATTGCTGAGCCTGCCTGCTTTCTTGGACCCTAATCCCCAAAGTGCAGCTATCTCTGTCCCTCATATGCATCTCCCTTCAGCCTCCTAGCCCTGATGTTTTCCTCCCAAACACTAACAAAATGATCCCTGAGCTTCCTTCTGAGCTCATTTTAAAATTATTTTGTTAATGAGACTAAGAATCTACACAAGGGAACCCCAATTTCCAAGGTACCCTCAATTTTCTTGGTTATACTACTGCCTCACTGAAGACCCTGGTAGGAAACAAGATGGCCATATGTTTTACCTAAAGCGTCCTCTGAGGTCTGTTTGAAGGAACTTGCACTCCTACTTGACTCCCATACCAAAGGGTCCTCTTTTCCGGCATTTTCAGGAATATACAACACGGCACAATCACATTTGTTACCCCTTCCTCTTCCAATACATCCCTTAGTGTATTGGTCTGCATCTCTCACTATTATAAAATATCCAAGGCAACAATTGTGTAAAGAGGAAAGGCTTATTTGGGCTCAGCTTAGGATTTTCCAGAGAGTGGATGGACTCATTGATTTTGGCTTCTTGTGGGTGTACCAGATGTCAATGGTGAGTGGAGGCTAGTGACTAGAGGAACCACTGAGTTCATGACGAGCTGGCAACAGATAAAGAGCCTGGGGTCCCACGAGATCCTTCAAAGCCACATGTCAAATGATCAAAGGACTCCCCATACCACCCCCAACAGCACCCACTGGAGACCAAGCCTTTTAACACATAGAGCTCATTTTGTGGATGTTGGGGGGGACTATCTGTGTCTTTACCACACATGTCCTTTTGTGGTGTGTGGGGCCACTCTTCTGATATGCAGGGCAGTTTTCACCAGCCACAGGCCTCCTGTGGACAGGCGCTGGCTTCCTGGAGGAATGAGAAGCCATCCTGCTCTCTGGTCAAGCCATCCACATCCTTCAGACATGAAACAGTGTCTCAAGAAGAGCATCCATCTCCCGCAGACTTGCACTATAAGGTACCTTGAAAGAGTTCTCTCCCCTGTAGGGAAATGACACACACTACAAGAAGCCGAACACTTCCTCTAGGAAACAAAGGATGAGGGGGGACTTCCGGAGGGAGAGGGAATGACCCTGTTAAGTGAGGTCAGCGCCCTCAGTATGAAAACTAAACAAAGGTGTTGTAAGCACAGAAAGTTACAGAAGTCAATATTGCCCAAGTACATATACATAAGAATTGTTGACTGAAATATTAGCAGATCAAGTGCAAGTAATCATAAAATGATAACATGTCTTACTCATCAGGGGTTACCCCAGAAATTCACACAGGGGAAGGTACAACATCCCATAATCAAATCAATTCACATAATTTACCACATTAACAGTAAAAGCATAAGAAAAATATAACCACATCAGTAGTTGCAAAAAGTGGCACATATCATGGCCCAAACTCAGCAACTTCAGAAGCTGTCAAGGGTCTGTGGTAGAATAAGGGGAAGCAATGTCACTTAAGATAAACACATTCTGACATATGCAACTTGCTCACAAACTCAGAGGGTTGTGGAGAAGGCTTGACATCACATAGTCCCTAAGACCAGATACCCATGCACCACCCATAAACTTGATCACGAAGCACTGTACTCATGGGTTAGTTACGAATCCAGGACCTTTGTAAGAAGTTTCAAATCCCCAGACCATGCTCCACATATGTCTGTTGAATGTTAAAGATGTCTCCAGGAAATAAAACCTCTGAGGAACACACAGGGGTACCATGAACTCCAAGGTTGAGAAGTAACTTCACAAAGCAACTCCTGAAGAGTATGTAACACTATAAAGTCAAACTTGGAGAAAGGGCACAGGGCTTAGATCACTGTCTCTCCAGAGCCACCTGGAAATCATGTCTGCAGACCATAAACCAGGTGACCTCTCTGCAGAGATGTGTTTTGAGATGGAGAAATGGTTCCTTTTGAAACCTGTTATTGGCTAAATTTGAGGAAGACTGGATTAAGAGGTCTTCCGAAATGCTCATAGCAATGAGGTCCTTGGAAATGTCCTTAAAATAAGGGAGAGGTTCTTTGTAATCTTTTTAAAAATATTTATTCATTTTTATTTTATGTGGCTGTGATTTTTGTGAGCATGTATGTGTGTATACCATGTGTATGCAGTGCCCACAGAGACCAGAAGAGGGCCTCAGGTACTGAGACTGGAGTTACAGAGGGCTATGGGCCACAATATGTAGGTGCTAGGAGTTGAAACCAAATCCTCTACAAGATTAGCCAGTGCTCTAAACCACTCAGCCCATGTTATACTATTAAGGACAATATTCTGCGTGTCTTTGAGAACTATTCTTTATTAAGGGCATTTCCACGTTAGTTACTGTACTAACATGTTCCTTTCCTTAAGAAAAAGTATCAGGATTTCAAAACTCAGGAATGGTGGCATGGCACATGCCTGTAAACCCAACACTCAGAAGACTGAGACAGTAGAATCACCATGAGTTCCAGGCCAGTATAGGATACAGAATGTGAACCTACCTTAATTTTGTTTTGTTTTGTTTTATTAGTTAGTTATAGTGTGCATACGCATGTGTGTGTGCCTATGTGTTTGCACATTATGTCACATATAGAATGCAGAAGACAGTTGTTTTCTTCTTTCACCCCATGTAGGTCCTGGGGATCAAACTCAGGTCATTAGGCTTGCTGGTAAGGACCTTTATGTGCTGACTCATATTGCTGGCCCAGGCCTTGTCTTTCTAGGAAATAATTGATACCAGGAATAAATTAATTCATATACTTAGTTATTTATTAAATTAGTACTTAAATTTTTGCATAATGTCTCTGGGTTTCTATATATTTCATAATTTTTATAGTTTTGTAAATGCTATGATAAATTTTGTTGTAGAATTTTTCAAAGATTAAGCCATCCTGAAATAAACTTGCTTGACAATGGTTTATTTTACTATAAATAAGTGTGCTGAGTTTCATGGTGGAAGGAGAAAACCAACAAGTTGTCCTCTAATCTCTGCAAGGCTGCTGTCTCTCTCTCTCTCTCTCTCTCTCTCTCTCTCTCTCACACACACACACACACACACACACACACACACACACACACACACACACACACACACACACACACACACACACACCATAGATAAATGTAATCAGATCTTTCCAATTAAATAGAAGTCCTGGGTCTGATGATGATGTGTATCTCAGAGTTTTGTACCAGTAGCCATCAAGTGAGGTCATTTAGTCATTTTCTGCACCGTCTTCCTCTGGCTCAGCTCTGTTATCCCAGCTGTGCAAGTGACAATTAGAAAAAGAAATGAAACCTGGGGCTGGAGAGCCAGCTCAGCAGTTAAGACCACAGGCTGCTCTTCTCGTGTTCAATTCCCAGCACCCTCATGGCGGCTCACAACTGTCTGTAACTCCAGTTCCAGGGGATCTTTGCTTCTTGTGGCACCAGTTGCACGAGATGCACAGACACACATGCAGGCAAAAAATAAAACCATATTCAACACATTTAAAAATTTATTAAAAGCTAGATGGTGGGGATGGTGGTGGCACACACCTTTAATCCTAGGAAGCAGAGGCAGATGGATCTGTGAGTTGGAGGCCAGCCTGGTCTGTAGAATAAGTTCCTGGATAGCCAAGGCTGCCCAGAGAAACTGTTTCGGGGGGGGGGGGGTATTTTTAAGATAACTGTAAAACAAATATATGACTCGAAGTCTATGCCTTGAAGTCTTCCTGGGATGTGTCATGGGCTGTGTGAGGTAGGGACATGACTGTAACACCAGTCCTTCTCTGAGCCTGGTATGATCAGAGACTGACAGACTTAGCACCTGGAACCACTGACACACAGCAATGGCTTGGGCACTACTGTGAGCTGCTTAGCACCACTGACGAGGTTGCTACCTACAGACTTTACTATGTACACATTTCACCAAGCACACAGATGCTTTTGATGTAGGAGCCAGCTCTCTGTGAGCAGGAAGGGAAGAGGGCCCATAGTAAACTATTCTTTCCTATATCCTTGCTTCCAAGGCAGCGCACTGTAACAGGCTACATAGAGATAGCTAAGAAAGCCTCCATCTATTTGAGGAGAGAGAGAGCCCAGACAACCCACAGACAAGGAGTGAGCCAGGACAAGGAGAGTGTAACAGGCTTAGCAGTCATTTGACTGCAAAGTGGGAAGGTCTAACACAGCTGGTGGGAAACAGCTGGCCGACAGCCAGGGTCCATAACTAACCAAGCCAGAGTCACGGGAGAACAGAGCAGACTCTCAACCACTCCTACCTGGTTAACAGTATGTGATCATCCTCAGGTGGGCCAGGGTGGTCATGCCAAGCATGTCAGTCTGCAATCCACCAAGGAAATTAACCAGTCTCACAGCAATAACCTCAGCTGTTTTCCAGCATCTGCCACAGCCCTCCAAGATCCCCTCCACAAGGAAACTCCACAGCTTTCTCTTTCTTGGGAATTCCTACTCTTAGGAGTTTCTGTCACTTTCCTGTAATTCTCCTTAATAAAGCTTGTTTCTCCTTTGCTTCTTCCCAGGACTGTCCACACCTTTACTCATCATTGGCATGAGACAACAAACTTGAGAATCACTGTCCCGGGTCAACCTTCAGTGAGTGTCTTACACCCTAAGCCCTCAGGTCAAGCGCCACAGAGCTAAGAAAGATCCTGCCACACTTTCAACAACCCTGTATGGCTTTCATTTGGTGAAAGAAACTTTTCTAACTTACTCAGATTTCAGCATGGAAAGAAAGAGAGAGAGAGAGAGAGAGAGAGAGAGAGAGAGAGAGAGGCAACAGAAATAGCCCAGAATAAACAGAAAATAAAAACAGCACTGGCCAAATGGAACCCACGCTCACGGGAAGAAGTCGGCCACTATCACTACTTGTGTGGACTCCTAAGTGTCTGTCTTGTTTCAGCTTTGGGGAATACTGGCCATAACGGGGTGCTGGCTTGCCACTGTAGTAATCTCAAGGGTGAAAGACTCTATCATGGGGAAGCGTTGTGATTTTATCCTTATCAAAGTCGATGCTGACTATGAAATAATCAAGTTGTCAACTTGACACAAGCTAGACTTATCTGAGAAGAAGGAGCCACAATTAAGAAAATGCCCCCATAAAATTTCCTATTGGCAAACGCATGGAGCATTTTCTTAATTAGTGATTGATGTGGGAGGACCCAGCCCATTGTGGGTAGTTCTACTCCTGGGCAGGTGGTCCTGGGTTGTATAAGAAAGCAGGCTGAGTAAGCCATGGGGAGCAAGCCAGTAAGCAGCACCCCTTTGTGTCCTCTGCATCAGCTCCTGCCTCCAGGTTCTTGCCTTGAGTTCCTGCCCTGACTTTCCAGGATGATGGACTACAGGCTGTAAGATTGAAATAAACCCTTTCCTGCCCGAGTTGCTTTTGGTCAGGGCAGTGTGATCAGGAGCAAAGTGCTAGTGTTAAATAGAAACTCTAACTAAGACAGGCTAGCCTTGAACTCAGTATGTAGCTAAGCATGACCCTGAACTTCTGTCTCTACTTGCTGTGTGCTGAGATTACACTTGTAATCTCATGCCTGATCTATTTGGTGCTGGGGAGCAAACCCAGGGGTCTGCACATATGTTACAGTCCCTCGGCCAAGTCAGTTGCATGCCCAGCCCTCCCTGCTAACTCTTCATGTCCCTCTGCTGCTTTGTGTCTCTTCTGTGACATGCTATGTGTCCTTTGAGCTCTTAGGTCAGTGTGACTTGACTTCCTGCAGTCCCTGGAGGAATGCTGTTCTTATCTTTTCTGTCTTGTTCATTCACTCTCCCTTGCCTTTGTTAGTGCCCCGTCCCTTCTGAGGGAGTGCTCAGCTAATGAGGAGAGTCCGCTGTGGATTAGTGACTGGCTAAGAAGCCAGTGAGAAGGGGCAGGTTGTAGGAGGCAGCAGTGGCTTTAACCCAGGGCTGTTGTCTGGAAGGACTTCCTCACCTGTCTCTGTGATCCCATCCATGGGTGCAGGCTTATGTGGTCAGCAGCACATGTCAGTAGCATGAATCTTAAAGAGTCATATTAATAAAAACAAACCCAAGGCCAGTTATTAGCAGAACAAGCCACAGCCTCATCTCACCAATTCCTCAGTTGATCCTGTTTCCTCAGACTGGAAGCCTCTCAGTCCTCATCCAAAATGAATCTCAGCTGAACTGCACTCAAAAGCCTAAAAGCTGCCTGGTGGTGGTGGTGGTGCACGCCTGTAATCCCAGCACTCGGGAGGCAGAGGCAGGTGGATCTCTGTGAGTTCGAGACCAGCCTGGTCTACAGAGCTAGTCCAGGACAGGCTCCAAAGCTACAGAGAAACCCTGTCTGAAAAACAAAACAAACAAACAAACAAAAAAGCCTAAAAGCTTAACCAGCCTAGTTCCTGGTCCTCATGCCTTAAGTACCTTTCTGCTTTCTGCCATCACTTCCTGGGATTAAAGGCATGAGTCACCATGTTTGGCTGTTTCCAGTGTGGCTTTGAACTCACAGATATCCAGATGGGTCTCTGCCTCCCAAGTGATAGGATTAAAGGTGTGTGTGCCACCATTTTCTGGCCTCTATGTCTGTCTAGTGGCTGTTCTGTTCTCTGACCCCAGGTAAGTTTATTAGGGTGCACAATATTTTGGGGAACACAATATCACCACATTTCTCCCTTTTTGTCTAAAATTTAAAAAAGCTTATAACTAATACAAGAAAAACTATATCCAATAAGTATATAGAATATATAAAGTCAAGAATTACATTAACAACGTTTAGTCCATTAACATTTGACAGATTCAGACAAAAACTCCATTATATATATATTAACAATGTCCAGTCCAGTCACATTTGATAAACTCAGACAAAAAATTTTCCTATTTAAAACAAGTAGTTCCTTTTTTAAACTAGATTCAATAATTGACCATTTTATCATATCCATATGCTATCTTTTTTATTTTCATAATAGATTCAACAATCTACCTTTTGTCATTTTTATATCTTCCCCATTTTCTTTTTAGAGTAGATTCAATGATCTACCCATTTATCCTATTATTTATCTTTTTTCTCAGAGTAGATTTAAAGATCTACCTCATATCTATATTCACTTTTTCCTTTTTCCCTTTTTTTTAAACAAAAACTCTGAATCTAATCTCCTTGTTCAACTTTTTTCCCAACCATCATAAACAATGACAGTATCCGTAACTCATTAAATAACAAAACCTCCCATCCCACATCTTGGGAATGTAGACATGGTTTTCTTAAAATTACTTCCTGCTCTCTGGGGGTGAAGGCATCTTTAGGGAATCCTGAAAAGAAAATTTTGGGGTTAATTGTCAAGTCCTGTATCATTTGTCCAGTTGCTGCATAATAAGAAAGTGCAGGGCTTATCTCAAGTCCTTGTTCAAGTAGTCTGTCAGGCTGGATCACCTCAGCTAGTCATCTCGAAATTGTCCACATCCTTTGGTGGTGTTAATCAGCTTAATGGCTTTATCATAGTCCATGTGGAATCATCATTGTGGGCTTCTGTCATCTTTTTGAAGATTTCAAGGTCGCTGTTAGGTGTGGTCATGGTTCCCTTTAGAATTTTTTTTTTCCTCCTCTGTGGTTTGGAGCAATCACAGTCTGATAAATATCTGTCTCTCAGAACCATGAATATTCTTCCCTAGAAGAGAAAATCTTCACAGCAAATTCCCCCCACCATTTGTCTTGCCAAACTTTTCCAAACTGACCTTTGCCAATGCTTTCTTGTAACACGATGGTCCTGGCAATTCTTCTCTGAACAAGCAGCAGTAAACCCTTTGTCCCAGGTAGCAGCATCACTGCAGTCACCAACAGGGTGAGAAGAAGCTGGCAACTCGGAGCAGCAGCCGCTGCCTCCATGATTCCACCGCCACCATTTGTGGCTCGGGCCCTGACTGAAGCTTCTCCTTAACAAGCCTCCTAGGCCGGCCTCAAACTCGGGATCCTTCTGCCTCTGCCTCCTTCAGTAAATCCAATGGGTGTGCACCATCACAACCGGCCAAGTGTAGCTACAGCCTGAGCTGGAGCCCTCCAGGCCACAGGCAAGTAGCTTTTTCAAGAATTCGTACCACGAACGTTGGGCGCCAGATGTAGCATGAATCTTAAAGTGTCTTATTAATAAAAATAAACCCAAGGCCAGTTATTAGCAGAACAAGCCACACATGTCTAAGCACAGCTGGGATCTGAAGACAATCATAGGGCATGAGGGTTCCTCAGGGCGGTCAGTATGCATTGAGACCAAAAATCTTCCTCTTACTCACAGCCGGGTTCCCCTGCAATATCAGATGCGGACACTCAAGGCCAGGACCTCGGACAGGACCCTAGAAAGTCTTGTTACCATTTTGTTGTTGTTTGTTTTGATTCAGGGTCTCAAGTAGCTCAGGCTGGCCTTGAACTCACTATGTAGCCAAGGTTGACCATTTATTCCTGATCTTTGTGCCTCTGCATTCATGAGTTGGGAGATATGAGCTGCCCTATTCCGATTATACAGGTGCTGGGAAATGGAACCCAGGGCTTCTTACAAGCTAGGCGGCGCTCTACCAACTGCACTGGATCCGCAGACCATTTATAACCTTTTTATTTAAAAAAAAAAACCAAAATACTTAGAAACTGGAAACGACCTATGGAAGTTGATTGATGGTGTTTAAGCAGAAATGTATCATTTGGCAGCCATCCTTTTGAATGTTTCTGGATATTTTCAATGAAAACAACAGAAAAGAAAGTTGGCTATTACTCTTTCTTGGCTATTACTCATTCTTCGAGTCATTTTTAATTGGCTGCTAGGAAAATTAATGAATTTAGAATGCTGAAGTGTTTTTATAAAATAGTAACATGTACATACTCACTTTAGGCTTAGGGATTTTTGTTTGCTTTGGCTTAGTTTGGCTCCTTGGTGGTTTTGTTTGTTTTGAGATGGGGTCTCTTCAGGTAGCCCTGGCTGGTCTAGAACTCCCTACATAGACCCAGCTGGGCTCAAACTCACAGAGATCTGCCTGCTTCTGCCCCGCAAGTGCTGGGATTAATAGTGTGCACTACTGTGTCCCACATACTCATTTTAAAAGTTCCATTTTATTTTAATGCTTCAGCCATATAGTTGAGGACCTATGATATTTTAATTAATAAGAAAGTGTCAACCAGGGCCAGGCATGGGGGAACATGCTTTTAATCCCAGCACTCAAGAAGCAGAGGCAGGAGGATTTCTATGAGTTGAAGTCCAGCTTGATCTACATAGTAAGTTTCATGCCAGTTGGAGCTACATAGTGAGACCCTGTCCAAAAAAAAAAAAAAAAAAAAAATTATCAACCCAGTTGACACAATATGAAAGAAAGTTACGTATGGCATGAAGAAACAAAGACACTTAATACCTGAGGACACAGTGGGGTTTTTTGTTGTTGTTGTTTTGTTTTGTTTTTTAAATCATGAATTAGGAAGTCAGATTGGAAAATGAAAAAGGTCAGTTTGGGATTTCTTCATAGACACAAAACTGACTAAAATCGCAGGCTGGAATGGTTGTGCTGACAGAGCCCCAGACAACTCAAGAAAGCTGTCTTCAAGCAATGGTCATGTCATCCTGTGGAGAAACAAGTTGGCGCAAGGCTGGGCTCCCCCAGGGTGAGGTCAGCAGTGAGGTCATCCTGTTGCAGGGCAGGAAGAGCTGGCTACAGAAGCAACCTTTGTCTTCTCTGACCGGCTCTCATTCTGTTACCCAATGTTGAGGGCTTCCCTGACATCATCTCATGAGGACATTTCTCAGTAGGAAGCAATTGCCTGTCTCAGACTTGGAGCTGATCTGCGATGAGTCACTGTGCAGCCCAGCAGACCCTCCACCGCCTTCTCCTCTGCTTCCTCAGGCTGTCCGTGCAACCTCAGATCCACCCACTGCCAGTTGCTTCAGGTTTCACTATCAAAATGACCCCCTGAGAAGGAAGAAAACGCAGAAGTGCTGGAGTTCAAGTGCGGAAAGTCTTGCCCACGTCTGGGTTTTGAAGTGTCACAAATCAGTACAGTACAAAGAAACCAACACCCGCTGTCTAGTCTGCCTTTAGACACATTCAGGGACAAAGCTCTAGCTGTGTGGAGGATGGAGTTGCCCCTCTTCTGTCCGGATGCTACCTGCAGGGCAAGCCAAATGCCAGTCTTCCCAGTCTCTGTCCAATAAATGTTACTTACACAGAAAAGGCTTCTGTGGCTGTCATGATGGGCAGGAGCTCGCTGTGAGGAGATAATCCTGAGCTGTTGAGGTGGGACATATACCTGTCACAAGTGTCCTCGTACAAATACATCAGAACCAGGACGGCCATGTGCAGGTGGTGGCAGGGATGGGACTGGTGTGGACAGAAGCTAAAGAATGCTGGTACAGATGGAAGAATCTACAGAGAACAGAGCCCACTCTGCCCTTCACTTCTTCCTCCCTTCATCCTCATCCTCTCCCTCCCCCCTCTCTCTTTCTTCCTTTTTTTCTTTGTTTGTTTGGGGGTTTTCCTTTGTTTGGTTTGGAAGAGTTTGTGTTTCGTTTTTTTTAGATAGAGTTAAACCTCATGTCCCAGACTGACCTGGATCTCATAATGCTCCTGCCTCAGCCTCTCCCAAGGCTTGACTACAGCATGGCCTCTATACCTGGCTCAGTCCCTTGGCTTCATCCTGTTGAGCATAATGTTGAGCGTCTGCCCTCCAGAGCTGTAAGGGAAAACATTCTCCCTGAAGTACCATCACATGCAGGAATTTGCTATGGTGGCAACAGGAACTAACCAACTTATACAACAACGACACCACTCCCATTGCTAAATTCAACCGTGGACATATAAAAAACGAAAGCTGAAACAGGTGTTTAGAATTTGCTCTTTTATTTTCATCATTTTGTTCTCTAGGTCCTGGGGGATGTGGCTCAGCTGGTAGAGCCTTGGTCAGCATGAACAAAGCCCTTGGTTCTACCCCAGAACCACATAAACCAGGTATGGTGGTACACACCTGTAATTCCAGCACATGGAAGGGGGAGGCAGGGGCTCATCCTCTGCTATATAGTGAGTACAAGGCCAAGCTGGCATAAATGAGATCCAGTGAAGAAATAAAAAAATGGGAATGGAAGGAAGGAAAGGAGAGGGGCGGGATATGGTGCATAAGGGCATATAAAGGCTGGCCTGTGACCTTGTGCCAGTGCCAGTTTCCTGCATGTGATCCTGTTCTCTCTTATGCAAGCTGTTACTACTGGAAGATGCTGGGAACTGAGTACAGTTACTTCTGCACTGTCTGTCTGGCTTCTTATAAGCCAGACTTTTAGGAAGTTACATAGCGCTTTTATCTGGTCTGTCTTTTGCTCCCACCCCTGTGGTGGTATTGTGTTCCCCAAAATGTTGTGCACGCTAATAAACTTATCTGGGGTCAGAGAACAGAACAGCCACAACATTAAACATAGAGGGTAGGCAGTGGTAGCACACGCCTGTAATCCTAGCATTCCAGAGGCAGAGATCTACCTGAATCTCTGTGTGTTCAAGGATACATCCAAGCATGGTGACTCATGCCTTTAATCCCAGGGAGTGATGGCAAAAACAGAAAGATATGTAAGGCGTGAAGACCAGAAACTAGAAGCATTTGGCTGGTTAAGCTTTTAGACTTTTAGCAGCACAGTTCAGCTGAGGTCCATTTGGATGAGGACTCAGAGGCTTCCAGTCTGCAGAAATAGGATCAGCTGAGGAACTGGCAGGTGAGGTAGCTGTGGCTTGTTTAGCTTCTCTGATCTTCCAGAATTCATCCAATACTTCGCACCTCAGGTTTGATTTTATTAATAAGAACTTTTTAAGATTCCTGCTGCACACCCCCACCCTAAGCCTTGTGTTGAGTTGAACAAGTGGACAATGAAACTGCCCACTGGCTTCTAGGGAAGGAGGCATCAGGGGTGACATTAGGACCACTGAGAGATTGAAGATGCCATTTTCCAGAAGCAATGGCGTAAGGTAGACAGGAAACGAGCTGTGATGACCATGTGCCAGTGATGGGACACAAGAGGACCGCTCTGTCCTCCCTGCACTGAGGTCAATTTTCACACTTTGCACCTGAGGCAGTAAAACAAAGCCAGTCCTGCCCCAACCTGTCCCCAACTTCATTGGTGCTGGTTTTTCATTTTTTTACTCTTGGGGGGGGGGGGCACCACCCAGCTCCCAAGTAAATTCACACATGGAGGCTTATTTTTACTTAATCAGTGCCCGACCTTAGCTTGGCTTAGTTTCTAGCCAGCTTTCCTTAACTTAACTTATCCTGTCTACCTATTGCCTCTGGGCTTTTCCTTTTCTATTCCTGTATACCTTTCTTTGTTTCTTACTCCATGGTTTGCTGTGTAGCTGCTGGCTGGCCCCTGGAGCCCTCCTCCTTCTCTGGCTCCTACCTCTCTCCTCCCAGATTTCTCCTCTCTGCCTGCCAGCCCCGCCTGTGCTTTCTCCTGCCTTGCTATTGGCCAGTTCTTTATTAGACCATCAGGTGTTTTAGACAGGTATAGTATAACACAGCCTCACAGAGATAAACAAATGCAACATAAGCAAAAGTAACACACCTCAAAATAATATTCTACAACAAACCTTTCCACCTGAGATGACAGTGTCTCTCCTGGAAATGACAGGAGAAGAGGCCTGGGAGTCTGATCACACAGAGTTTCTGTGGAGAGAGGGCCTTCCATCCACAGTGAGATGCCAACTGGAAAACAGAAGAAACCAGTATTGCCAGAGCATGAAAGGAATACAGTATATCAGAAAACAATGGCACTCCTCTCTTATGTTTCCCAACCCTGCCAAGACTCACTGAGAAGTGATACCTGTGTGACCACTTGGGTTTTTTAAAAAAATTATTTCATTTTTTGTTTATGTGTATGTCACATTGCACAGTGTCCATAAAGTCCAGAAGAGGGCGCTAGATCACCTGGGGCTGAACTGGAGCTACAGACAGTTGTGAGCTGCCCCATATGGGTGCTAAGAACCAAAGCCACAGAGCAGCGAGTGCCTCCTCTTTGATAAGTCATCATCCCCAACTTTGTCCAATAAGTGAATCCTAGGTACCATGTTCTGTAGAGGACCCCAGTGTTTCTTTATGTGCATGAGTATGAGTATGCACATTCACATGGAGATGTATGTGTGTGTATGGGCACATGTATGCATGCTTGTGTAGAGGTCAAAGGGCAGCCTTGGGTATCATCATTCCTCAGGTGTCATTCATCTTGGTCTTGTTTTTTTCTTTGCTTTTTGAGACAAGTTCTCTAAATAACCTGGAACTCATCAAACAGCTAAACTGGTTGGCCAGTGAGCCAGGGGGAATCAGTCTATCTCTGTTTGCCAAGTGCTGGGGTCACAAATGCTTGCTATGCTGCCCAACTTTCTTTATATGGGTTCTGGGAATTGAACTCAGGTCCTCAAATTTGTAAAGCAAGTGCTTTGCTGACTGGGATACCCACTCAGCATACTAATGCTTCCCTTTAAGGTACAACTGCAGTTAGTATACCCATCACTTAAGCTCCAGACATATTTTAGACACCCTGAATACATCAACAAACGAAAGGGACAAAGAATCCTTCCTACCTATTGAAACATATCTTCAAGTAGGAATAAACAAGCAAAAATAATTAGTACTTAAAATAAGAATTACAATGTTGTGTGAAGTAACAAAGGAAAGGGACAGTGAAAATGGCATTCAGGCATCCCCTGAAGGGGTGAAGAGGTGAGGTACAAATTTGTGGAAGTGCCTGGAAATCAAGGAAGTCTATGGATTGCCCTCAGTGCAGCCATGTCAGAGAAGAGCAGAGTATGGAGAGAGATGGGGCCTTCTACATGAGAGAGGAAATTGTCTTAGGTAAAAGCAGGGCCGGGCGGTGGTGGCACATACCTGTAATCCCAGCACTCGGGAGGCAGAGGCAGGTGAATCTCTGTGAGTTCGAGGCCAGCCTGGTCTACAAAGCAAGTTCCAGGACAGGCTCCAAAACTACAGAGAAACCCTGCCTCAAAAAACAAAACAACAACAACAACAACAAAAAAAAAAAGAGCAGGGTTCATTCCTGTTACTACTTCCCAAACTTCATGCACATCTAAATAAACAAACAACCAAAAACCCATGACTAACTTGGGAGAAAACAGCTTGCTGGGGGCAGGACTTCCATAGTGGTATACTGGAGAGCCCGGACATCTTGCTTGGTCTCACCAAACATCTAAAGAGGGACTGGTTCCCACCTTCAGCCTTTCCTGAGAATGGAAGAAGCAATGTTCCTGCTTTTCTTTGCCGAGGCTAGCATTACCTCAATAGCAGAACCAGAAAATGATACCATGGTGGGGAATGAGCAACAAAACAAACAAAAAAACACTGCAAGCTGATGTCCCGATAATGCACAATCCCTAACCCAATGCCAGCAAGCCTAAGTTCAACAGCACGTTAGGAGGACCCTTGGTTGTGATTAGATGCGGTGTACCTCTGGAATACAAGGACAGTTCAATTGCCACAAATCACCAATGTGCTGTGCAAGATTAATAGGATGAAAAACAAAACTCCATGTTCCTCTCTCAACAGAAGCAGAAAACACATTCGCCAAGATTAACATGCTTTTGTGGTAAAACTTCTTGAGCGATTAAGTATGGAAGATATGTACTTCAACATAATAGTTTGTAGAAGGCAATCCCATAGCTAAGACTCTACTCAGTTATGGAAAGTTAAAAGCTTTCCTTTCAATATGGAAGCAAGACAAAGCTGTCCACTCACCATTTCTTTTTTCATAGCACTGAAAGCCCTACCAGAATAATCCATACCAAAAAAAAAAAAAAAGACAGAAAAGATGGTGTCAAATTTTGTCTGTGGGCAAAAGGAGCTACATCTCAGACTGTGAGTTTTAAATCATTGTAACTAGGCTCAAGCCGTTAGTCATCAAAATAGCAACTACACACAATACATCCTTGCCAATGAGAAATGTTTGTTTATTCCTGTATTGTAAAAATCCATGCTTCGGGACTTGATGGACTCTTGGAAAGGCTTTGTGCTCCCTGCTGATTGTGGAACCGTTTCCCCCTCGGAGAGCTATCAAGATGCTTGAAGAAGTGGTCAGTCCATGAGAGCTTATGACAACAGTAAGTGAGGCGAACTTTGTGTCCATGTGAGAAGTGTGTTTCGTAACTTCAAATACACCACTGTGCTTTGGCTCTGCACAGTTCCCAGAACTCCTCATTCAAGCCCTGGATAGCAGCAGCTTTCTCAATCTCCCTTGACACCTTGGGATGAGATGTGACTTTACTGGAGTTTGGTGTGGAATTAATAGTCTGTGTAGTCAGAAAGGAAACTGCCAGGAGTAATCCACATTCAGCAGCAGGCAGGCTCTGCAGCTCTCTCCCAAGATCTGGGCTCACAGCCCTGGCTGTTGGGTCAGCCCAGCCCACCAGCCCCATCTCCCCTGATGGATAATCACACCCCTCCACTGGGGTCTGGAAGTTTGGGGGTTTTTTTCTCCATCCCACTCTCTCATACTTTTTCCTCCTGGTCTCACTCTTCTATGTTTTGGAAAGTGAGTATCCTACACCAAGTTGAGTGGAAAGCTTAAAGCTTGGATACATGACTATCACTAGAGATGAACCCTGCTAAGAATCATTTGCTGTGCTTGCATGAAGTAAATAGCTAAATGTCTTTTCTGAAATGGGTAGACAACATAATTCACTTCCCCCATTCTTTCCTCATTGATGTGACATCCAATGTCATTGCCTTATGCACATCCCCGTACTGGCATGGGGCTGGCTTAGGTCTGTTTGGTTCCTTGAATGGAGCCTGCTTGTCAAGAAACTTCAAAAGTCTCACAAGTCTTTTCTTAAATCTGATTAGATGGAGCTACATTTGAGGACCTCTCTGAAGAGAAAAGTAATTTGAAAAGTTAAGGATGTCAGCACCCCAAAAGCTTCAGGAGTGTTAGCTATTAGGTAGGGGAATGCATGCCAGGTGATGAACAAGGTGTGTTTTCACGTCTGAATAGAAGTCCAATCTTTTAAAACAGGATAGTTCCTTATTAATGACCAGGGGAAGCTAGCTGAGTGTTGACTGTCAGCCTTTGCATGTCACATTAAGGCTGAGACTAGAATGACTCGTTTTTCTATTTGTTAAGATTTTCCATATTGAGTATTAACTGCTTAGATGCAAGATTGTAAAACATCAGGAGCAGGGGTGGGGATTTAACTCAATGGTAGAGTGCTTGCCTAGTAAGCACAAGGCCTGGGGGTCGATCCTCAGGTCAAAAAAAAAAAAAATCAGAAGCGAACTTCTGCCAACTGGGGTTCCCCCATTGTGCTGTAAGTTTGTATTTAAGACCTCCCTCCTTCAATAAACGGCATTCGGCATTCAAAAAAAGAAGGAGGAGGAGGAGGAGGAGGAGGAGGAGGAGGAGGAGGAGGAGGAGAGGGGGTCAAGATCATGATGGGGAAACACACACAGACAGCTGACCGGTGCTAGTTGGAGCTCACTGACTCTGGACTGACAGCTCAGGAATCTACATGGGACCGAACTAGACCCGCTGAATGTGGGTGACAGCTATGTGACTCGATCTGTTTGTGGGGTCCCTAGCAACAGGACCAGGACTTATCCCAGGTGCATGAACTGGCTTTTTGGAGCCCATTCCCTGTGGTGGGATACCTTGCTCAGCCTTGATACAATGGGGAAGGGCTAGGCTCTCCTTCAACTTGGTATGCCAACTTTGTTGACTACCATGGGAGGCCTTACCCACTCTGAGGAGTGGATGGGGGTAGAGTGGGAGGGAGGTGAGGAGGCGGGAGAAAGGGATGGAGGGGGAACTGGGGTTGGTATGTAAAATGGAAAAAAAATTTAATGAATAAACATATTTAATAATAAAAATTAAAAAAAGGTTTTCCTCTAGCTCATTCAGTAATGTTTGCCAGGTTTGTCTACACAGATCTCTTCTCAACAACACAGTGAGAGTCGAACAACGGGGATGTGTTCTGAGACAGCATCGTCTCTGTGCCAACCTCAGTGTGCTTTCACAACACAGAGGGCGGGGGCAGGCACTGGGTGTCACCTCTCATCGCCACCCACCAGTCAAGAGCTGCAGAACCAGCGAGTGTTTAGAGCTGCTGCCAGCTGCTGAGGCGCACTGCTTACAGGAAGTTCTGCCTTCAGGGGGAGACAGTAAACTAAAGACTGAGAAGGGAGTAGAGGCATCAGCCGGGAGTTGGGAATGTGGAGCAGTTGGTATAAAGCCTGCTTAGCATGCACAAAGCTTGATGGTCTGTCCCCACTGCTGTATAAACCAGACATGGGGTGCACACCTGTAACCCCAGCATTTGGGAGGTGAAGACAGAAGGAGTTTGAGACTAGCCTGGGCTACATGAGACCCTGTCTAAAAAAAAAAAAAAGAAAGAAAGAAAAAGAAGAATATAAAGAGTAACAACAAAGAAACTATACTTGCCTACTAACATTACCAAGTGCTGTGCTCTGTACACAGCTGTTTCTTTGTGTTCCGGATTGGAGACATAGTCAGAGACTTGGAATTAGCATCAACATACATGCACGCATATACATACACAAACAGAGATACACATATGCACATACATGCACTGACACATACATATACACACAGACATACATGCATACACAGATGTTTGCACACAGAGACAGGCACACACAGAGATACACACACACACACACACACACACACACACACACACACACACACACACGGGGGAATTTGATACTGACTTTACCGTGGCTGTGACAGCTCCACCAACGTCTGACAGGCCCCCTGCTTATGTGCATCCTCGGGCTCGGTAAAGCCATTATTGCTCATATTACACTGTGCTTTTCCTGCCTTCCTATCAGCTTATCCTGTGACGCACTGCTCCATTTCTGACATGAATCAGAATGGCTCTCATTTCTGCTCTAATTTTCTATGGGGGCTTCCAGGGAGGCGGTTCAGTGGGTAAGTGCAGTTGCTGCACAAACGTGAGGACCTGGGTTCAAATCCGCATCAAGGGTAGTGCAGTTCTGTGGGCGGTGAAATAGAATAGTCACCAGGCTTGCTGACGAGCCTCGCTCCAGGTTCAGTGAGAGGAAGGCAGAGAGTGGTGGAGCAGGGCGCCCAGTGCCCTCCTTCGGCCTGTGTGCATATGTGGTGGGCACACCTGTACGTTCACACAGTGTCGCTGGGTATCATCGGCTTCGTCCGTCTCCTGATGTTATTGTTTCTTCAGCACTTGCTGTCTGTTTTCCTGCAAGTGTCAAATTTTAACAAATTGAAAGTAATATACATTTTGACATTTACTATTATGCTGTGTTAAATATGCTGAAGGGAGAAAAGCCATCTCTTCTTTGTATAAGGTTATTTCCCGGAGGGCTTTAGCAGCTTCTCTCGACGCTCACCTGCGAGAGGGATTGACTTGTCAATTTCTATCTCTGTTGCTCTTTCCCGTCCGACATCAGGTCTCTGCTGTTGTCGTAAAGCCGGGTGTTTGATTTGGTCGGCTCTCTGGCATTTAGGACGTAGGATAAAAACGTATCTTCCCTGAAGGGTCTGCACAAATCTCCTGTAGGACCACCTGACGAGGGGGCCCCTTTCATCCAATCGCAGGAGCTGCGCAAGGGCTGCTGGGAGTCCTTTTAGTAGACTATTTAGTTATTCTGTGTCCTCTTGAGTTGATTTGGACAAGGTGGAATGTCTTAGCAACTTGACAATTTTATTCCCTTTTACTTTTTCATTTGCTGGAAGAAAGCTAAGCGTTTTCTTCTGCTCCTTTTCCTCTCCTTGGCATCGAAATCTGAATCTCTGCTGCTATTTTCCTGCTCTCTGCGGGGAGGGGACAGTGCCTTTTTTTTCTTTTTTCTTTTTCCTCAATCAAGCTATCAGACTTGTCTATTTCTGTAGCCCATTCCTGTAGTGTTGAATGGTTGTCCCCCAAAGACTGACCCATGTCTTGATCCCCCCAGAATCGGTGAATGTCACCATATTTATAAAGTCTTTGTCGATTATTTTAGTTCGCTTCTGTGTTGAGAGGATAAAACACTGGCCAGAACCAACTTATGGGTGGGAAGGATTTCCTGCATTTTTATAACTCCCAGGTCATAATCCATCCCTTGAGGGAAGTCAGGGCAGGAGCTGAAGACAGGAACCTGGAGGCAGGAACCAGAGCAGAAGCCATGGAGGAGTGCCGCTTGCTGGCTTGCTCCCCATGGCTTGCTCAGCCTGCTTTCTTACACAACCCAGGACCACCACCAGCCCAGGAGTGGCTGTGTCCTCTCTCATCAATCACTAACCAAGAAAATGCCAGAGCCTGTGGAGGACTCAGATGGCTCCCCCAAGACTTCTGGGTCTGAGGGGGCACAGTCACCCAGGAGCAGCTCGGCCATACCAAGTGTTACCAAGGTTCCTAGGCTCAGGCATGCGAGAGAAGAAAAGTAACAACTCTGAGCCATGCCTTGCGGCTGGGGTGGGCAGAACTCAACCAAGGCCTCTGGTGCTGGGCCGTCAGGCACCACCACTGTGGTGAGCAAGTGCAGGGTGGGGAAATGGAAAAGAGAGAGAGGCAGAAGAGGAGAGAGGGGTGGGTCTGGAGAGGTGAGGATGGGGAGAAACAGGCTGATGTGAATGGCCTGATAGCCTCCTGAGTCCAAGGTTATGTCCGGGCCTGGGCTATTGCCAAGGGCCAGGTCTTGGTTTGAGGCCCTAAAGCAGCAGGGGGAGCAGTGGGGTGTTGATGTCTGTGGCTCTTGTTGCCACTGAGGGGCCTGTAGTCTGGACTACCACCTGGGCCTATGTTTGTTTCTAAGGGCAAGGGCCATGCTGCCTCAGGGACCTTGCCGGTCTGGGAGGCCTGCACTGCCACCTGGGACCATACGACATCTGGGCCCGGGCTGCTGCCTAGGACCGTGTCTGGGTCTGTGGTCCTACCACAGCCAGGGTATGTATTGATGTCAGTGGTTCAGGTTGCCGCCAAAGACCTCAGAGAAGCCTGGGGTCTGCCCACAAACCATGGTCATGAGGGTGCCCAAGGGCCATGCCACTGTTGGGGCCATGCTGGCCGGAGTGGCTACACTGTCACCCAGGGCCATGGTGCCATCCAGGCCAGGGCCACGACAGGGCCACACAGACAGAGACCTAAACACCTAGTGTTTACATGCAGCAGAAGCCAAGCTGTTATCAGCTTAAAATATTTGATTATCTGATGTTTTCTGAAAACCTCCTGACGGCAAATGCCAAAGCAGCGCAGAGACTGGGATCACGGACGCTAAACGTGACAGAAAGTTAGCAGGTCACACTGGAGGTGGAGAGGAAGAGAGACATGAAAGGGCCTTCAAACGGCCAGAAAACAGTAAGAAACAGATGGCAGTCCTGAATGCAAGTGAATCAAGCATTCCAATCAAAAGACAGAGAGGGTAAAGGTGCCTGTCACCAAGATGGAGGCCCTGAGTGCTATCCTCAGGACCTACGTGGAAGGAGAGAACCACCTCTTTAAGTTGTCCTTTGACTTCCACATGTGAGCTGCAGCATGTACACACACACACACACACACACACAATGTGGTGATGATGATGATGATAACACTTTTTTAAAGAACATTATTTTTTGATACAAGGATATGCACACTAGAATTTTTTTTAAAGTGTGTGGTATATATGCATGTATGTTTTCATATGTGTGAATACATGTGTGGAAGCTAAATTGATTTGGGAACATCCTAGATCACTTCTCACTAGGGCCGGGCCTCTCACTTGAGACCAAAGCTTGTCTGTTAGTTTAGTCTAGCTTCATGGTTAGTCTAGTTTGCTAGTTTGATGATGGATAACCCTCCTCATCCCCATCTTCCAAGCACTGAACTACAGACAGACTGCAACACCCACCCGAATTTCTGTGGGTGCTGGAGATCCAAAATCTGTTCTTCATTCTTGCACAGCAGCCCTGTAGCTACTGAGCCGTTTCCCCAGCCAGGAAACCCACAACAGCTTTGAGGACACACAGCCTGAAGGTAAAAAGATGAAGGTCCCTGCCCTGGGCAAATGTTAACAAAGAAAGGCCAGACATCTTCAAGTCAAAACTGTCAAGAGAAAAAATGTCATTATAAATGATAAACTAGTCAAGTCTTCAAGAGAATATAAACACATGCACACCCAGTATTGGAGCACACAAATACATGGGGCAAGCATTAGTGAGTCTGGAGAACACACAGCAATGCAGAATAGGGGGCTTCACAGAGAGGCCATGGAGACAGAAAAGTAATGAGGAAATATTGGACTTTATCTGTGCTTTTTAATTTGTTTTCTTTTTATTTCTGTGCATATGTATATATATATGCACATGTGTGTTTGGGTGCCCACGGAGACCAGAAAAAAACATCAGATTTCCCTGGAGCTGGGGTTACAGGCTAGAACGTGAGTCAGGTACTACCGAGCAAACACTCTGAAATTCTAAGCCATCTCCTCCAGCCCCCGAACGTTTAATTACATTTTAAAATTTTGTATGTGGGTATGCATGCACATGCCACCGCTCTTGTGTGGAAGATAGAAGACAACTTGCAGGAGTCAGTTTCTCCTTCTCTGATGTGCCTCCCAAGGTTTGAACTCAAATCCTGAGTCTTAGCATCTAATGAGTTCACCTTCTGAGTCACCTCACAGGCCTTCGAATTGCACGTTAAGCCAAATGGCCCTAATTGACACGTCCAGAACATTCTGTGCAACAGCAGCAGAGAACACACATTTCCCAAACACATGGACTAGTCTCCAATGTTTTTAAATCATAAAGTGTTTTATTTAAACAAATCTTTGAGGGAGGGAAACACACATTCTTCTTTTGTTGTTTGCTGACGGTACACCAGGGCTAGTGGGCTTTCAAGTGCTCAGTAGCTAAGGTATTAAAGTTCTTCTTCATCACAGCAGCCATTATAAAAAATAAAAAATAAATAAAAATAAAATTAAAAAAACAGAACTGGTATTAAAATCATGGAGAAAACCTAAAAGATTCTCCAGCAAGATCCATCCCAAGGCCAAGATGCCCACTACTCCATTTAAACCAGCATAGGACAGGAAGCCCTAGGCAGAGGGAGTCACCAAACAAGATACATAAACCAGTAAACAAACAAACAAAAATAAGCAGTTATGTCACAAAAGAAACATCTTAATTTGCATATGATCTGATCCTGTGATGGCCACTCCCCCAAAGAGTCCACCAAAGACAAAACCCTCAGAACTAGGAAATAAGTTCAGCAAAGCTGAGAGAACAAAAATCAATACATGAAAGCCAGTGTTGTTCTTATAAACTGTGTGCAGCGGTTGTGTGTGTGTGTGTGTGTGTGTGTGTGTGTGTGTGTGTGTGTGTGACTCGAATGCTTATTTGCTTGTTTACTGGTTTATGCTTTTCTTGTTGTTTGGTTACTGGAAAGTCTGAAGACATTCTTTCTGGGGAGGTTACCAGAGAGTCTTGTTATATTGCTCAAGTTGTCCTTGAATTTTCGGGTTCCAGTAATCCTCCTGCTTCTGAGAGAGCTGAGACCCCAGACATGTACCACCATGTCTAATTCCCAATAACACTGTTACCAAAAATAGAAAGAAAAAAATAAACCTAATTCTGAAATTCCCATGGAATCATAAAAGACACAGACTAGTGAAAACAGTTCTGAGGAAGAAAAACTAGTTGGAAGAATCACACCCATCTAAAATTGTATTACAAAGTTCTAATGGTCAAGGGAGCTTGACCTTGTCATGAGAATGGGAATGCATACACATGCAGGCTGGCACACAGGCCAAACAGAGGTGGGCACAAAGGTCTACAGGCAGACACACATGCAGGCAGGCTGCCGAAGACAGTAGTAAAGGTTCTGACTAAGGCTCACATCTGTGACCTCAAAATCAGATCTCTACATGACCCACACAAAGGTGGCACATTGCCAAAACTGGCTATGTAACTGTGGTGATATATTGTGTACCCTAATAAAATTTGCCTGAACATCAGAGAACAGAACAAGCCACTAGATTAAACATAGAGGCCAGGCAGTGATGGCACACACCTTTAATCCTAGCACTTGGGATCTGTGTGGATTTCTGTGAGTTCAAAGCCACCCTGGACTTCATGAGATTGACTCAGTCTAGGAGAGAAACAGAGTCAGACAGTGGTGGCACACACCTTTAATCCCAGCACTGGGAAGCACACATGCCTTTAATCCTAGGATGGGTGGGCTGAGAAAGGTATATAAGGCGTTGGGAGACAGGAACTAAAGGCTTTTCGGCTGAGGAAGCTCTTTTGGCTAGAGGACAGAGAGGCATTCAGCAGAGGATTCATGGAGTTGGTGAGGTGAATCATGGCAGTGGCTGGTTCCTTTGTCTCTCTGATCTTTCAGCATTTACCCCAATATCAGGCTCTGGGTTTTTGGTTTTTTTTTTATTATAAGACCTTTAGAAATTCAAACAACATGTACCAGATTACATCACTGTTTACATTGGGTTTCCCCGACACCCAGTGTCAGCCATTTTGTGCTGACTCATCCTCTCCCTCCTTTGTCCAGCCTTAGCCATCTCGGTGCATGAGGTCAGGTCAGCCGGTGCGATGGACAGAGAGGAGGGGCTCAGTCAGCAGCCTGGGTGAGCCTCAAAGACAGCTTCAGATTCTTGGTGCTTCTTCACCCGCCACCCAGCTCCCTATTATACAAGTCCCTAGGAAGTGAGTGACCACTCCATACGCTATTGGCATCCGGTCTAAAGAATGTGATGCCTCTGGGGAACTGGCTCGGTGGAGTAAGCACCTGATGGGCAAGCATGAGGACCCAAGTAAGAAGCCAGGTACCGGGGACACATGGGGAGACACGGGTGGGTCGCAGGTGCTCACTGGCCAGCTAGTCTAGCCAACTGGTGAGAGACCCTGTCTCAAAAACTAACATGGAGAACAATAGAGTAAGACACCTCATGCTGACCTCCAGCCTCCAGGTGAACACACAGGCACTCACATACAGAAACACACACACACACATACACACACACACACACACACACACACACACACACACACACACACGAGAGAGAGAGAGAGAGAGAGAGAGAGAGAGAGAGAGAGAGAGAGAGAGATTAGAGAGGAGAGACCATGTGGTGTGATGTTTCAAAACAGAGACAGGGCAGGGTCATTAGTTCATCCTGTTTCAGTATTCAAAGTCCCCACATTCCCTACTCAAATGGGATGTTGGCGACCTTAAGTTCAGGTGCTGATGACATATTGATTAATAGCAGATGCCGGAGAGAGAATGCCCTATCACAGAGGAGGTCACCACCATATCCAGACCCGGGGCTTGGGACACAGGGCCCCTTCCCCAAGGTGTCAGATATAGAGGTGGTTGTGGATTTGGTAACAGCTGCACTACTCACTGGGATATGGAGGGAATTTCAAGTTCTTTCTCCATGAGATCAGAGGACTGGGGACTTCCCAGGTCTGTGCAGAGAGCAGAGAGATGAGAGGTGAGGGAGAAGGAACAACTTCACTGGTCACACAATTACACAGAAAAAATCATGGATGAGACAACCGAAACCCAGAGAAGTCAAGCAACTTTCTCAAGGTCACACAGCTTATAGGAGACACCAAAGCTCAGGGCACATTTTATACTCAGTCACACAACACAGTCTTTCTTGATACCTTGTGATTCTAACATCTTAACAAAGATTTAAAAACAAACACCAGCAAAAAACCCACAAAAAACAAACACAGAAACCTATTATGTCCAAAATTCTTTTGAAGTAAAGAACCAAACAGTATTTTTTTTCAAGTGAGACTGGATTGAGTACCAAATTTCAAAGAAGAATTTTATGCAGCATAACATCTATGATGGACTCCAAGAAAATACAGTGATGGTTACAATAGACCAATGACCACAAAGGTAAGGTGACATTTGAGAGAAACAAAGAGCTGAAGAAGAGGTTCAACGTTTGGAGGAGGATGCAGTGGAGCCTTCAGAAAGAGTTAGTGGTAGTGGAGGGTAGATACCTCAAAACATATTGTTATACATGTGTGAAATTCTCCAAGAATACATAAAAATATTCTTAAAAATACAAGCTTTGGGAGCTATAAAAAGTGGTTCAGCAATTAAGAGCACTGGCTGCTCTTCCAGAGGATCCAGGGTTCAGTTCCCAGCATGCTTATGTCGGCTCACAACCCTGGTTCCAGGGGATCTGACATCCTCTTCTGGCCTCCACAGGTACTAGGCATAAACATATAAAATGTTTTAAAAAATTAATGTAAGCTTTGCATGATATATATGTTGTCTCTCTCTGCGTGTGTTTATGTGTGTGTGTGTGTGTGTGTGTGTGTGTGTGTGTGTGTGTGTGTGCGCGTATATGGTACTAGGGATGGAACCCAGGGCCTCTTCAATATTGGGCAAGTGTTCTACCATTGAGTTTTGTTTCTGGACCTTGTGTGGGCCTCTCTCTTTCTCTCTCTCTCTCTCTCTCTCTCTCTCTCTCTCTCTCTCTCTCTCTCTCTCTCTCTGTGTGTGTGTGTGTGTGTATGTGTGTGTGTTTATTTAATTTGAGAAAATGTTCCACTATGTAGCTCTGGGCCTGGAATCCATTATATAGACCAGGCTGGCCTCAAACTCAGAGCTGTCCACCTGCCGCTGCCTCCCAAGTGCTAGGATTAAAGGTGTGTGCCCCTATGCCTGATGTATGCATGTTTTAAATTTTCAGAAAGTGTCTCCTGAAATAGAAAGATTTTGCTATGTAGCCCAGGCTGGCCCTGAACTCAGTATCCTCAAGCCTCCACTTCTTGAGTGCTGGGATTACAGAGTGCACCATTACATCAGCTATTAAGACATATAAACTTTACAGAAAAGTTTTAAATGACAGGCCCTCCCTGCCAGGGACCCAGAAGGAGTCACCACGAGCCAGTGGCTGCATAGCCCATCTGATGATAAGTGTGTAATAAAGTATAATAAGGTGTTCTTTGCCTTTACAAGTGGACACCCAGCTTTACTCCTAGTTTACTCCAGTACCAGCTCATCTACAGCTGACTTCTCTAAGTGGAGCCACCATCCATCTACCTTAGAGGACCCCGGTGGCACCGATGGTGGCGTCCATCTTCCCTCTCACAGATAACACTGCAGAACAGCCTTGTGTACATATTTGCTCACCTGAATGATTATTTCTGGGGCAGCGTCTGAAACACCCATTGGTGTTAGTAGCTTCACCCATTGGTGAAGATGTAGGCTCAGCTTCAAACCGATGCAAAGTCACCAGCAGGGGGTGCCATCGTTCCTCAGCACCCTCTCTTACCCCATCCAGGCTGGAGACAGGGCTTAGTGGTTAGGAGTGTTTGTTGCTCTTCCAGAGGATCTGAGCTCAGTTCCCAGCACACACACGTCAGGCAGCTCACGACTGAATGTAACTCCAGCTCCAGGGGTCCAACTCCCTCTTCTGACCTCTGTTGGCACCCACACATATGTGGCATGAACACACACACACACACACACACACACACACACACACACTAAATATTTTTAAACACCTTGCCATGTTTCCATTATTAATGAAGCTGGTCTGTTTCCATGTCCTTCAAAGTTCTTCAAACTTGACCTTTTCCAGACTTAATTCATTTGCATCATTTCCCTAATTTGATGCTCAATGCTCCCTTGCTCTTGTGGATGTATCAACATATCACACCAAAAAAAGTTAACATATTTTATACTTTAGACCTTGAGCATGTTAGCCTTTTGTCTAGAAGAAAAGCTCAAAACATTTCCTTCAAGCTTTAGTTTCAACAATTAAGAATTATTGTAATTTTTATTTATGGGTGTATGTGCACATTGGAGCAGTACCCGCGAAGGCCAGAAGAGAGCATCAGATCCCATAGGCTGGAGTTACCAGCAACTGTGATTCGTCCAATTGAACATAGATCTCCACAAGAGCAACAAGTGGTCTTAACTGCTGAGCCACACCTCCTGCTACACTTTTTAACAACTTAATCAGACAAAAGTGGATTGACATTACTTCAAGTGTGTTTATCTTTCTTGTATAACTTCTCACCCAGAGTTCACATCTAGCTTCCCTTGGTTAGGCCCTTCGATCTTTAACTTGTGGGGGTATTTTTCTGCTTCAAAGTGTGTCAGGCAATTGATAGCTTCATGTTTGTCTTCCAACTTCAGTATGAGGAGCTTTACTGTGCCCCTGTTAAATCTGTACGGAGGAGGGAAGGCAGGGGTATCCAGGCTAGAGACCTGACTCAGCAGTGAAGAGTGCTTACCGCTCTTATAAAGGACCTCAGTTTGGTAGGTTCCGGCACTCACAGACATCTCACAACACCCTGTAATTCAGGCTCCTGTGGTGGTTCCAATACTCTCTTCAGGCCTCCAAAGGCACAAACCCCTCCCAAACCACACACTCATACACATACATTTTAAAAGCTATTTTTTTTTTTTTAGAATACTCCGTGAAAACAAATGCATAAATCAGAGTCTCCATTTCCTGTAACAATAAAGGTATACTTACTGTCTGGACACAGTCAAACAACTTTGGTTTTCCTGCAAGTGCCCAGCCATGGGAACCAATTCCAAACCAGAAGGATGGATCATGGAACAGCACAGACAAGCTCTTGGTCCCTGCTGTCCCTGTTAAGACACTGTTTGCTAACGTGCTTCTGACACAGAACACTTCGGATAAATCTGGAGAGATGCCAGCAATGAAGTGGAAATCGGGGTAGCACATTCTAATGCTGCTTCAGGTGAACACACACACACACACACACACACACACACACACACACATGGATCCAAAGGAAATTAAAAAAAAAAACTTCAAACTGCCAATAGTAGAAGTAGATGATTTTCACTGACAAGAAAGTTGTCTTGTTTTCCAGTCTGCGCTATCCAGACCTTCCTTTGCCACGTTAAAATGTGTACAAAATCACGTCTTGCTACTGCCCTGCCAAGTTATCACAGCCAGAACAAAAGCCCGTCCCCAACACCCTCTCATGTGATCTGTTCTGTTCTACCTCTTTTCCTTTAATGTATATGTGAGGCGGGGGTGTGTGCCTGTGCGCATGACTGTGCAGGTACAAGTGTGGGTGCATGCACCTGGTATGCTCATGTGGAGGCCAGAAGTCAGCATGGGCATCTTCCCCAACTGTTCTTCACCTAGTGTCTGAGACCATCTCTCTCAGAACATGGAGACAAGCTAGGCTGGCTGGCCAGTGAGTTCACATTTCCTCTTGTGTCTGCCTCCCCATGCTGGGCCCACAGCATTAGCAGGCTTGCCCTGTGACAGCAGAGTTCAGCCCTGACAAGATGATAAGCAGGGTTACTGGATGCGTAGGTTTTCATAGGTCAAGAAGGAGTTCCCCAACACTGACAGTGTCCCCCTGAAGCACCTCACTTTGTTTGCTGCTCTGAGTGAAGGGCTCCTTATCAGAAAACTGAGTTTCAAGAACTGAGCTGAGTTTGACGTCTGTGCATTCAGGAAGAGTGGGCCTGGGTTTCCCAGAAATGGGAGCTGGAGTCTCAAAGGGGTCTCCAGGGAGGAATGGTCTCAGAACTGCAAGGAGGATGGGAAAGAGGGGGAGGGGACGGGAAGACCCAGAGAAAGGGGGGGACGGGAAAGAGGGGGAGGGGACGGGAAGACTCAGACAAAGAGGGGGATGGGAAAGAGGGGGAGGGGAAGGGAAGACCCAGAGAAAGGGGGGGATGGGAAAGAGGGGGAGGGGAAGGGAAGACCCAGAGAAAGGGGGGGATGGGAAAGAGGGGGAGGGGAAGGGAAGACCCAGAGAAAGGGGGGACGGGAAAGAGGGGGAGGGGAAGGGAAGACCCAGAGAAAGGGGGGATAGGAAAGAGAGGGAGGGGACGGGAAGACCCAGAGAAAGGGGGGACAGGAAAGAGGGGGAGGGGAAGGGAAGACCCAGAGAAAGAGGGGGATGGGAAAGAGGGGGAGGGGAAGGGAAGACCCAGAGAAAGGGGGGATGGGAAAGAGGGGGAGGGGAAAGGAAGACCCAGAGAAAGGGGGAAAGGGAAAGAGGGGGAGGGGAAGGGAAGACCCAGAGAAGGGCGGGATGGGAAAGAGGGGGAGGGGAGGGAAGACCCAGAGAAGGGGGGGATGGGAAAGAGGGGGAGGGGAAGGGAAGACCCAGAGAAGGGCGGGATGGGAAGGGGGGGGAGGGGAAGGGAAGACCCAGAGAAGGTGGGATGTGAAAGAGGGGGGAGGGGAAGGGAAGAACCCAGAGAAGGGGGGGATGGGAAAGAGGGGGGGGGGAAGGGAAGACTCAGAGAAAGGGGGGAGGGGAAGGAAGACCCAAAGAAGGGGGATGGGAAAGAGGGGGAGGGGAAGGGAAGACCCAGAGAAAGGGGGGATGGGAAAGAGGGGGGAGGGGAAAGGAAGACCCAGAGAAAGGGGGAAGGGAAAGAGGGGGAGGGGACGGGAAGACCCAGAGAAAGGGGGGGATGGGAAAGAGGGGGAGGGGAAGGGAAGACCCAGAGAAAGGGGGACAGGAAAGAGGGGGAGGGGAAGGGAAGACCCAGAGAAGGGGGGATGGGAAAGAGGGGGGAGGGGAAGGGAAGACCCAGAGAAGGGGGGGATGGGAAAGAGGGGGAGGGGAAGGGAAGACCCAGAGAAGGGCGGGATGGGAAAGAGGGGGGAGGGGAAGGGAAGACCCAGAGAAGGTGGGATGTGAAAGAGGGGGGAGGGGAAGGGAAGACCCAGAGAAGGGGGGGATGGGAAAGAGGGGGAGGGGAAGGGAAGACTCAGAGAAAGGGGGGAGGGGAAGGAAGACCCAAAGAAGGGGGATGGGAAAGAGGGGGAGGGGAAGGGAAGACCCAGAGAAAGGGGGGATGGGAAAGAGGGGGAGGGGAAAGGAAGACCCAGAGAAAGGGGGAAGGGAAAGAGGGGGAGGGGACGGGAAGACCCAGAGAAAGGGGGGGATGGGAAAGAGGGGGAGGGGACGGGAAGACCCAGAGAAAGGGGGACAGGAAAGAGGGGGAGGGGAAGGGAAGACCCAGAGAAGGGGGGATGGGAAAGAGAGGGGAGGGGAAGGGAAGACCCAGAGAAGGGGGCATGGGAAAGAGGGGGAGGGGAGACATAGTGGAAGGAAAACACTAGGACTAGGGGATTTGGTGCTTCATGACCAGACATTCCCAAGACACAGGCCTCGCTGCCAAACACTGTGGGGTGTCCTATCACTCACAATCTGCCTGTGATGCTCTGTGGTCCCTAAGGAAAACAGACGCCGGTCTCTTGTCCTGGTGCAAGTTCTCAGGTGATAGAAAGTGCCCTGTCTGCTCGGGGATCTATAAAATCCAGCTTGCTGCAGCAGGAAAGCCCAGATGAAGCAAGGTAGCTAAAGTCAGACTCGCTGGCAGCGATTCCAGACATTAAGGCTCCAAGATGGCCGCACCAGAGGGCAGGCATTAAGTCCTGGCATTGCTGAACCTAAGGGGTTCTGGTAGAGAAGCTGGAACTCAACACAACCCAAGTGTCCTGGCTAGTTTGTGTCAACTTGACACAAGCTAAAACCATCTGAAAGAAGGGAACCTCAGTTGAGAAAATTCCTCCCTAAGATCTGGCTGAAGGACATTTTCTTAATTAGTGATTGATGGGGAGGTCCATGTGGTCTCAGCTTTGGCCAACTTACTTGTGTTTGTTACTTTTCCTGTTATCATGACAAAATGCCTGGCAATAAGCAATTTAAAGGGGAAAACAATCTTTCCTTTGACTTAGTTTTAGAGACTACAGTTCATCCGCAGGAGCCTGAGGCCGTGGTCATAGCTGCTCCGTACTCAGGAAACAGAGAGAGTGAAAAGGAAGTTGCCCTGAGCTCTAAAACCTCACGTCCCACCCACAGCAACCCACTTCCTCCAGCGCTGCTCCCCTTCCCAAAAGCTCCACAACTTTCCAAAACACTGCCACTCGCTGGAGACTACATGTTCAAATCCATGAGCCTATGGGAACAGGAGCATTCAGATGCACCATTGCTGGAACCCAGGGCCACCCCTCCCTGTCTCCAGCTAAGATGCTTGCTAGCAGGGCTTCCCTGGGAAGGATGCCAGGGCTCTACCCTAGCAATGCACAACTCCCAGAGCTGAGCCTGCTTCCTCTAGACCCCCATTGCCTCTTTGTGGAGTGGCACGGGGTGGGGTCCTCAATATATGGGATTCCCTGAAAGGGTGTGAGCTTGCTGTTGCCGCCTGGGCCATTTCTCACAGCTCCTGTACAGACAGACGTCTGAAGCACAGACACAGTGTGTGAGGCTCTATACCTACCGCTTTTCAGATGAGTAAACTGAGGCTTTAGGAGTTCACGTCATACAGAGTCCCAGCTAAGTCCCTACTGTATTTCTTTTATTTATTCTCTGGTGCTGGAGATGAAACCCAGGGCCTTATGCGTTCTAGGCAAGCACTCTACTACTGAACCCCAACCTCAGAGCCACTGAACTGATGATTCTTACTGTGCACATGACATTCGTCATGAAAAGTTCAGTTGGGACCACTGAGGTGGTTCAGTGGGTAGAGAAGCTTGTCACTGAGACTGGTGACCTGAATTCAAGCTCTAGCACTCACAGTGGAAGGAACAGGTCAACTTCAACAAGCTGTCCTGAACCTCTATGTGGATGTTATAACACACACACACACACACACACACACACACACACACACACACACACCGCTTTAAAATAAAATTAAGCTCAGTCGATAACATGCTTATCTTATCTAGCATGAGTGTGGCCCTGGGTTTTCTTCATCACGGCATAAGCCAACCGACTGGCACATACCTGTAATCCCAGCATGTGCGAAGTGGAAGCAGGGAGATCAGAAGTTCAAGGCCAGCACGACTACATGCTACATGAGACCCTGTCTCAAAACAAGTAAACAAAACAGCAAATGTAATTCATGTGCCCCTGCTATATAAAATGTGCTCCCAAGCTTCTGTCTTTCCCATCTGATTTGTCCATTCAGCTTCCTCTGGTCTCTGGGGACACAATCTGTCCTGTCTCTTCTTCACCCTCAAGGTTCCCAACAAGTTCTCTGTGAGCTTCACAGCTCTCCCTTTAGCTCCCACCCCACTCCCCCAGGACTTGGCAAGCCTTCCCATGGTCCTCCACTGTGGTTCCTGTCCATGATCTCTTACCCACTTACAAAACTTCAGACAAACCCCTCCCCTTCAAGAAGCGCTTCTGCTCCATGCCATGGGACAGAGGCTCTTTCTTTCCTCTGACAACTGGAACATAGCCTGGGCTTTTGAGCGACTGCTATCACACTGTGAGAGTGATCTGGGTTTGCTTTTAATCCATCATCCCTCCCCATTCCCCTAAGAGTTTCCATGGGCCAGAGTGTGTCAAATGAAAGAAAGAATGTGGTCTTTGTCTACAGTAGGTATTAGGAATGCCTGACACCTAGCAGGTGCTCGATAAATGGAATAATTAGTGACCTAACACCCCTATTTCTTTCTGGGATGCTGCTTTGTAGTTATGGACACTCACTTGTTCAGTGGAATTGAAGAAGGACCTGGCACTGTAAGGAAATTCACTGTTCATGTCTAGCTAGTATGTGCACGCACACACACACACACACACACACACACACACACACACACACACAATTTATATAGGCGTGTGTATACATGTCATGGCTGATGACGTAGTTTCCCTGATGAAGACTGGGTGTTGTTTGTGTATCTGTTTGTTTTTAAACAAGTTCTCTAACTCAAGTTGACCTAGAATTCCTTGTCTAGCAAAGGATGACCTTGAATTCTATATCCTCCTGCCTCTGTCTCCCGAGTGCTGGAGTTACAGGGGAGAGCCACCACAACAGTTCATTTCAGGGGTAGGGGTCAGATCAAGGCCTCATGCATCGTAGGCAATCATTCTACCACCTAAGCTGAACCCTCACCCCAGACCGAGCTTTGCTTGAGCTAAGGGTAGGAACCCCTAACACATGCCAGTCTGTGTTTCAAATCCTTACCTAAGCAAGGGCAACCTCAGTGACTTTATTCTCAAAACATGTTAGGATCAACATTATTATCATAAATGCCTACCAAAAAGGGAAACTGAGGACTGAGCAGAGGGCAATGGAGGAATGTATCCTGCCCCAACCATAGTGCTGGTGAGTCGAGGCAGGGGAGTTGGGATGGAGGCAGGGTCTTCCATCTCTGCAGCCACCACTGGGCACTGTTTCGTGCATCCTTTAGTGGTGGACAGAGAGGCTGATGTCCTATCATTCTGACAGTGCACAGCCTGGCAAGATGTCCTCCAGTGTGTATGACGGTAGCATTGTCTGCAACTGATGCCCCTGAGTGTGTGACTATAGTATGTGTGATCGTCTGCAGCTGAACCCTGAGTGTGTATGACTGTAGCATACGTGATCATCCCAGCTAACCCGGATGTGTGACTGTAGCATGTGTGACAGTCTGCAGCTAATGTCCCTGAATATGTGTGACTGTGGCATGTATGATAGTCTGCAGCTGATGCCCCCAAGTATGTGTGACTGTGGCATGTATGATAGTCTGCAGCTGATGCCCCCAAGTATGTGTGACTGTGGCATGTGTGATTGACTGAGCAACAGCAGCTGAACCCTAAGCACTTCTGCAGAGTTGCCCGGAGCCTCTGAAACTGGAAACTTCTCAGAAGACCAGAAGTGTGGTCAAGCACCCGGCTTCCTGGCTTCTAAGAGCCTTTACCAGAGTGCTTGTCTTCAACACTCACTGAAACAAACTACAGAAGACAACTTTGCCTCTGAGCCCACTGGTGTGCAGCAGAGGCAGCGTGAAGGTGGGAATTGAGGAGGCTCCCACCCGGAGTAGCTTCTCCCGAAGCCCATGTCTGCAGTCTCCCTGCTGTCCATTGGCAGAGGCTGGAGCAGAGGATCATTCCTGCAGCAGTGTCTGTTCATACTCCTGCAACACTAGATGAGACCCTCAGTGACATGCAGGGGTCCCCTAGGTGAGACTGGAGTACAGAACATTCTGGAACCTGGGCCTCCGCTTGGCAGCAATATCTCTTTCCAGTAAAGCACTCTGGGCAGGACTTCACAGAAACGTTTAGATAAGCTTTACACCTTCTTGGTCTGAGCTGTATCGCAGAGTGGATGTGTCATCTCTTATTCTTAGTAAAATGATTTCTGCTAGAACACGTTTCACAATTGTAGATTTCATAGCCTTGAATCCAGCTAGCTCTGCCCCCAGTTGTCCACTGCTGCCACAGACTTGCTCCATCAACAATGTTTTGCAATGGACAGCATCAGCTGCTTCTAAAGTCCTGACCATTTTAATGGAGCTCCTGACTCTTTCATCCTCTGGGGCCTCTCTCCCTTCCTCCTGCACCATCAACCACATCCACAGTTTAATCTGAACGGGCAGAGAAGCACTCAGTGACTGACATGTGTACCATGTGCGGCTGAATTTGAAAACATGCTTCCGTTTTTTGCAATACCGTGCTTACAACATTCCCTGAGTCATTTGGAAAGCCTTTGAAATGCGTTCGAACCCTCAGCTGCTCTCCTCTGGGGAGAGCTTGTAGCCAGGGTAGAGACCTTTCTTTTTTAGCTTGAATGGAGCTATTCCACCTTCTGGCTTCCCTGGCTTTAAAGCTATCCCTTCTCTAGGGACAGTTATTTGTCTCTCTTCTATTACTCAATTTCCTCCCCCAAAACAAAACCGGTTTTTGGAGAATCAGGCTAGGCATATTTGGTGTTAAGTCTGGATGATGAAAACACACAGTAGGATTCTGGTAGGGTGAGGGGGATGGGTGGGAGGAGGTGGGGAGAGGCTGGAGGACAGCAGGACCCTCTAAGCTTCATACTCAGACATGGAAAGAGTCAATGCTTGGTGGGACAAAGGAATCCAAAAGTCAAAGCAGAAATGCTCTCCTAAACCATGTGCTGGTGTGCAGCACACCAGCCCTCACTGTAAAGCCTTAACTGGAAACAAAACAAGCAAATGACAACCTACAGATCTCTAGGAACTATGTGAACTTCTGCTTTGCAAAGTTTAATTAAAAGTAACAACATGAGGCTGGAGAGGAGGCTAGCCAGTTAAGAGCCCTGACTGCTCTTCCAGAGGACATGGGGTTCAGTTATCAGATGCTCATGACAGCTCACAACCATCTCCAGTCCCAGGGGATTAGATGCCTTCTATGGTTTCTGTAGGCACCAGGCACACATGCGGTGCATAGATATACATGCAGGCAATAGACTCATGTAGCATGAATCTTAACAGGTCTTATTAATGAAATCAAACCTGATGCCAGGTATTGGAGTGAATGCTGAAAGGTCAGAGAAGCAGAACAAGCCACACTACCTTGCCTCACCAGTTCCTCAGCTGATCCTGTTTCCTCAGACTGGAAGCCTCTGAGTCCTTATCCAGAATGAATCTCCGCTGAACTGCTTCTCAAAAGCCTGAATGCTTAACCAGCCAAATGCTGCTAGTTTCTGGTCCTCATGCCTTATATACCTTTCTGCTTTCTACCATCATTCCATGGGATTAAAGGCGTGAGTCACCATGCTTGGCTGTATCCTTGAATACATGGATTTCTGCCTCTGGAATGCTAGGATTAAAGGTGTGTGCTACCACTGCCTATCCTCTATGTTTAATATTGTGGCTGTTCTGTCTCTGACCCCAGGTAAGTTTATTAGGGTGCACAATATTTTGGGGAACACAATACCATCACAGACTCATATGCATAAAATAAAAATAAATAATCTTTGAGAAATTAAAAATAAATACAAGGTACTAGATGGTCAATAAACACAGTAGATGTTTATTAAGTGAGGTGGTGAGTTTTCACATTGGCCATGGTCACCAAATGAGAGCTGTGGCCCTCAAAGGGTGCATAGCAAATGAAGCTTTTCCACAAAGAAATTCAGAAATCTGGTCCACAAAGCAGAGATAGAGCTGCAGACTTGGTTTGTCACTCATGTGCCAGTCAGCCCTGTGACCATCCTTTCAGCCATATCCAAAGGACTTCATTTTCCATCTCTAGGCTCCAGTCAGATAAGCCCTAGACCCATTCATTCATTCATTCATTCATTCATTCAGTTATAAACAAAGGTTCACATAGCCCAGGCTAGCCTGGAGCTGACATTATAGCTAAAAAACGACTTTGAATTTGCTGCCTGTACCCTCTGAATGCTGAGATTATAGGCATGCACCCACCAAGTCTGGTTTATGTGGTGCTGGGAATTGAACCCAGGGCTTTGTGCATGATAGGCAAGCACCTTACCAACTGAGCTACATCCTGGCCCAATATTTTGTTTTTAAATGTATTACATTTATTCATTTATATATTTATGGTGTGTGTGTGTGTGTGTGTGTGTGTGTGTGTGTGTGTGTGTGTATCCCTCAAATCCATGCCATAGTGCATGAGCCCTAGAGCTCAAACTCGGGTGCCAAGTGCTTTTATCCACTAAGACATCTCACCAGCATCAGTTTAAAAAAAAATTCCTTGCCAACATTGAAAAGCAGGATGTTTCTCTCTCTCTCTCTCTCTCTCTCTCTCTCTCTCTCTCTCTCTCTCAAAAAGGTATTTTTAGGGGCTGGAGAGATGGCTCAGAAGTTGAGAGCACTGGCTGTTCTTCCAGAGGTCCTGAGTTCAATTCCCAGCAGCCACATGATGGTTTACAGCCATCTGTAATGAAATCTAGAGCCCTCTTCCAGCCTGCAGGGATGCAGGCAGAACACTGTATTTATAATAGATAAATTTAAAAAAAATTTAAAAGGTATTTTTAATGTCAACCTTCAAAAAACTGGAGCCATGACCCCCTGCTCTGGTACCGTAACAACGAAGGCATCTTCTCTCTTGTGTCACAGTCCACATGTAGCTCACCTCCTGAACCCTCATAAAGTAGCTAACTTCAGCTATCTAGGTCTGGCAAGGTCCAGGGAAAAAGCTTCTGGAGACTGGGCTGAAGTTGTCTAACTGGGGTAAGGCCTGGGTTCCATGCCCGGCACCACAGTGAACCAGGAACCCCTCTGGATGCCTAGATCTGAGCTGTCTAGACCTTCCGCCTGGATAGGACCTGAAGCTTTTCTCGGGAAGAGTCACATTCTCACTGTCTCAGCTTACACTTCCCACATTTTCTGGTCGAAGAGCACGTCAGCAGTGTATGGAAACAAAGCCACTGGTGATCGTTTCCCGCTGGCCCAGGTCACCTCTCCTCGGCTCCTGGGTCCATCCAATCCCAATTCCAGCACTAAAAGAAACCAGCTACTAAGAGAAAGAACGTTTTGACTTTCAGCTGGGAAGGTAGCTCACCCATTAAGCACTTGCTTAGCATGCAGTACGCCTGGGGTTCAAGCCCTAGAACTTCCAAAAAACTCAACTTTGGACTCCATGCTTGAGTCAGATCTCTCCATCCTCTCCCTCCTCACGAGACCCTACTTACAACTTGATATGAATCAGCACACTGGCGGCTTGGGGAAAGTCCTCTCACCCTAGGGTTATGCTTCAATTTTCTTCCAGTTCAATTAACTGCGAGCACGTGCCCACTAGGTGGACCCTCCAGAGTATAACCCTGGACACACCATCACCCAGGTCCCTGGGGACAGAGCCTCCGTCGCCTCGTTGCGCTGTTTTCTAAGCACCAGGGGGCGCTAGAGAGTTATTTTCCAAGTCGGTATCAGAGGTATCTTTTACACTTCCTCTGATTTCCAAGTTAGATGACAATGACGGAAGCACAAATGAGGTGGAGGCGTAGTGTAAACTGCCCCGGGGAATGAAGACAGGCATCAGATTTCAAAATTCAGTCTAAAGAACAGCTTCGGGGGTCAGAGCGTCCGTTCCTCCGCTGTCAGCCTCCGGTGAGTCAGGCAAGTTCAATTGACTTTTTGTGAAAACGTTACTCCTTAATTCTACCTACTTCGGGATCCTATGACATCAGTAAATTCGAGAAAAGTGGAACCGATTAACTAAATCAAGATTCGTTTACATCAAGGTAGTCAGTTCTTCGAAATGTGTCTTAAACTGGTCAGCACCTGGGAAAGGGGTTTACCGTATTGCCTATCTGTGTTTCGGGGGCCTTACTGGTTAATGGGTATTTTTACCAGATAGACCCCATCACTTATTGCCCTGTGAAGGCGTCCAAAAGTCCAACTGGTGAAAGGTAATTAAACTAGCACTGTGTGTGCCTCCGAGATTATCTTTGTAATGTGTGCCTGGGGTGCATGGAAAGAGACGCACTCAGTGAGATGTTCTGGGTGGGAGACCCGCGCGTTCGCTCTTTACTTTGGGGGTTGCTTTCTCTAAAATAAACGAAAGGAAAAAAAGTAGAAGAGGGAGTCATCCGAGCCCAGCGCCCACAGTCTGAGCAGAGCAGGAGACCGCTCAAGGACCTCGCCACCTGCCACATTCCGTATTTGGGCAAGCGCGTGCGTCACTGTCAGGAATATGGCTCCCTTTGCCAAGGCCGGCACTAATCTTACGTGTCTGTAAACGCGGGGTGTGTATGCCACGTTCCTTTACAATAGCCAACCTGGTGACTGACTTAAGAACGTGCCACCAGATGCCCTGTCTCCCATTTCCTTATGTCTTTTGTGCAATCCGGGAATTGGGGGGAGGGGGGATTGGCGTGTTCACTGGGGGACAGAATGGACAGGAGAGCTACCAGTTCAAGATCTTTCTTGGAGTGCCCTCTATGGCTCGCTCAAGCCCGGGCACCGAAGGCAGGTGGGCGACCCAGACGGGCGCACCCAGGCCGCGGACCCTCAGGTCCTCGGAGACCGCGGCCACCTCTCCACGTGGTTGAGGACGCAGACCCACCGCAACCATCCTGGTTTCCCAGTCGTGTTACGCAACAACTTCTCAGGGGTCGTCTTTGCCCTAATTGTGCTCGGGGCGGTGTTTGTGTTTGGGGCTCTCTCTGTCACTCCTGGCTGTTACCGTGCTGTGGGGAAAGGAGCGGGACATTTCAGTCACAGCTCAGCCCCGCCGCCGCGCCCCTTCCCGGTCTCAGGGGGACCGTGGACACAAGGAGGCCAATGTCCCCGCCACGCCCGGGTCCCCGCAGCCTTCGCCCGGGGTTCTGTTGGCAACAGGTAGCCCAGCCCGCTGTGGCTCTCGGGAAAACAAACAAACAAACAAAAAGGTGCACTAAGCGAGAGCGGTGGCCACGGAGGGCGCGGCCAGCAACGGGCAAAGGGGTCCTGGGCTCCTCCCTGGCGCGCCTCGGTGGCTCCGCGGTGCGTCCCGTTGCGCAACGCAGCGCTCGGCGTGGGTCCCCGTGGACAACGGGAAGCAGCTGCGACCGCGGCTAGGGAAGGACGCGGACTGGCGGTGGCGCCGCAGCGGAGAGGACGGGGCGGGCCGGGGCGGGGCGGCGGGGAGCCCGCCCCTGTCGGCGCGGCCAGTGGCTGCGGGCCGGGGGCGGGCGCGGGCGCGGCGATTGGGGCGGCGGCCGCCCGTCACGGCGGGGCTGGCGGGCGGCGACGTAGCGCGGCGCTCGGAACTGACCTACTAACACACATCTCTCGGCGCGGCCACGGTGCCCGCGGACCCGGCGCGCCCGCCAGTCTCCCGCGCCGCGCCCTCGCCACCGCCCGCTGAGGGCCCGGCAGAGCCCGGATCGCGCTCAGGCGCAGCTAGCTAGATCCTGGACACCCTTTCTTTCCCCTCTCGGGCCAGGGAGCAGAATCACGGTAAGCGCTCCGCCCACCGGCGGCCCGGGGGGGGGGGGGGCCGGCTCCGTTCCCCGCCCGCTCTCGGAGCGCGCGGCCGGCGGGCGTGGGGCGCGGGACGCGGGCGGGCGCGGCGCAGGGATGGCGGGAGGCGGCGAGTGTGCGCGGGGCATGCATTACATAAACTTTTGCTGCCTTGGCAGGAGGGGGACTCGCCACCTTAAGGTAGCTGCTTTGATTGCAGCGCCCTGGCGCCGGCACGTAGCCCTGACTGCCGCGCGCTCCCTCCCCCTCCCCGCTATTGCATAATGTCTCCGGATTTCAGGAAAATTGATGTTTCGGTGGAGAAGAGCGCGCCGGGGAGGCGGAGCGGAGGCCAATCCCCCTAGCAGCCAGACGACTTTCCCTGCTCTCCGGGGTCTCTCCGTGCTGGTCCCCTCTCTGGGCCGGCCAAGGCGGAGGGTTGAGTCACGGGGAGCAGTCTTGATTTGCTTAGGAGGGTTGGGAGTGCGAACGGTGACGGCATTCAGAGATGCCTGCGCGGCGTTTGTTTGTGTCAGGCGCTGTGTCTGCACCGACGTTTTTCCACCCTGTTTGTCGTCAGCGTGTTTTACGAGCCCTCGGGAAGGTGGAGGGATGTGTCCTTTCTTACATTGCATAATGGGCCCGCGGTGAAACGTGGGCACAGAGGACTAGGTGATAAGGGAATATGCGCGTATGTTTGCAATGATTTGGTCATTTTAGCGCAGCGTTGGGTATTAGATCCTTATTGGTACCTCTGTATGTTCCCAAATAAGCATGATTTGAAAACGATCCTACGGAATTCATTATTAAGAAAGGAGAATTCCTAGTGTTGGATACGGATACGCGCGGGGGAGGGGGGCTCCTTAAAATGTTCGAGGTGTTATTTTTAAGACCGGGACGAGCCATTGTGACATTTGTCTCCCCACTTTCCCAACTGGAATGCGTTCCGTTCCATCAGCTTGTTTCTCACCTTATCGTCATTGGGTTTCTTTTTTCTTTTTTTTCAGACACCACAAGACAGATCATTAATAGATTCCTGGAAATGTTAGGTTATGTAACTGCCGAATTTGCTGGCTGTTGAGCATAGAAAGAGAGCTAATTACGTGATTTTATAATCTTGCCACAAAGAAAGTAGGGCAATCTCAGCGTTTAAGAATGTCACTATCAACAGGGGTTTTGTTGGTTCTTTTTAAGGATATTTTAAGCCGGAAAGTGACAACCGACTAAGTCTGACTTAGCCCAAGCTTGCCAAATGTGTGTCTTTTGCCCTAAATGAAATGTACGTCTTTCTAAATTTAGCCCTATCACATTTTAACAATCGTGGCCTCAGTGCTATTTCTGGTGTCTCCAGGGCTGTGTGCAAATACAAGCTCAAGGCCATTTGCTGTAGTTTTAACTCCAGCCTTCCAAGACCTCTGATAAGACCGTATTTTTAGGAAGGCATTTCGCAGCGCCCAGTGACTGCTGAACGCGGGGCCCCCATTTATCATTTTAAAGGACACTTTGGAGGAACTGCTGCGCTCAGAGGCCAGCAGGGAATGGCCAAGAGTCATCTTCTCTCTGGCTTTTGTAAATAACAACAGCTAATGAGGTCAGAAGTATTTATTTCATATCGTGATTTACCCCCCAGATCAAATATGAGTTGTGGGAAGCATATATAGGTTAGTAGAGTGTATTTTTGCCTGTGTAACCTAGTTTTATTCATGGGTGGATATGTTAAGTATCTGAATATGAAATTTCTTCCCGGACTCTTACTTAGTGTAATGATGTGTGAATATATGTATTTAATAGTGTCTGTGAGATATATTTTTCTTAGCGTAACATTTACATAGCTGAATTACATATTATTTTAAGGGGCGGACACGTTCTAGATATTGACCCCTGGAACATATTATTACCCCTATTTCAGCCGTTTTCCAAGACGCTGCAGTTGGGCTAGCCACACACACACCCGACCCACTTTGCGAGCTGGGGTGGAAGACCCAGGCCTGCGTGGGGGGGGGGGGGGCTTTGCATCGCCACATCCCATCAAGCCTCCTTGCGCCCCTCGCTCCCGCTCCAGGAACCGGGCACGCGCCTGGCGGTGGCAGGCGGGGACCTCGGCCCGAGACGCGCCCCTGGGCAGCCGCTGGACGCGCCTCGCGGTGGCCCGCGCGCCTCCCCGCCCCCTCCCCGCATTCCTTTGTTCTGGCGCGGGGGTCCTCGCGGCGCCGAGGCCCCGCTGCGCCGCCCACCCGGCGGGAGGCGGGCCTGGGGAGCGGCGCGGCGTGGGGGCGCGGCCGCGGAGCGGGGCGGAGGCTCGCGGGGGCCGTGCGCTTCGCTGCGCTCGCCCGGAGCCGGGAGGCCAGAAGCGGAGAGCCGGCGTGCCTCTTGGGCGCAGGCTGCAGCGGAGATGGGCCTCCGGACAGAGCAGCCTGGGGCGTCACAGCCAGGGGCAGACTCCGCTCCGCAGCAGCAACATCACTAGCCGCGACCCCACAGACACCTTTGTGCCTGGAGTCTTCGTTGTATTTCCGAGCCAAGCTCTTCTCCATTTATGGAGTGAAAAAGCGAGACCTCTAAATGGCTTTAGAAATGGGGGGAGGGCAGTCTTGATTGCGATGGAAAGGAGGGTCCCTGCTTGAACGTGGCCAGTTGAGCCCACGTTGTTCTGTTTCTTGTATCTAAAGTTTATATGGTCAAAGGCCCAAGATTATATATATGGTCAAGTGTCCTTAACTCTAAATCACCCACATAGATGCAGCTGTCCCTCTGTGAAAATACCTCCCTGCGCTTTCATCCCAGCTGCTGGTTTCCCTGGGTGGGCTTCTGATGTCACTCAGGCGAAGCATCCAGGTGTTGGAGGGTGATCAAGCTGCTCTCTCTGGGTGGTAAACCTGGAATTCAGCTTCAGAGGACGCTATCGGACACCGTAGGGACCCTCTTTCAACTGGAGACAGCTTTGGGAGGTGCAAAAAGGACAGGCGCAGGTGCTCCCCAGGCCTCTGGGTATATGATCGACCCTCACTAGCCTCTAGGGAATCTAGGGGAAACCTGTGGAGCTGGACAGTTAGAAGAAATTCAACAAATGTTTCCAGAATGCTTGTGTCTGGGCTCACTTTCCTTTACTGAACTGGAATCTCACAGGAAAGTTGAGAATACGGTTGGTATTGGGTCTGTAAAGATCCAACTTTTTTTGTTCCTGAATACTCTTGACTTGTATATGTTGTCAATTAATGTCTGTGCCAAGGGAATTCTTGACAACATCGAAGCGATTCAATGTCCCAAGTAACTGGGTTCACATCTTAGGGAAGTGTCTGAAGGAACAGAGATGATGAGTCCCCACAGCGGGAGTAGGCTGACCTTTTCCAGATCCCTGGGACTCTCTGTGACTTGTGTTCTTGGAGCTGGCTGATGCTTGCCTGAGAACCTCTGGTCTGAGGTCAGCAATGGCTGTCCTCACATGCACGTGTATACATATGCCATTTTAGACGGTGGACAACAAAAGCTAGGTCCCATTACATTGATGGTTCTTGATCTTGTTGAAGGAACCCTGGTCTGAGGGACCGGCGGCGGCGGCAGCAGCAGTCTAGAACTGTGCTTTGCAGAAAGAGCTGGGACCTGCCTTGATCATTCTTCAAAAATAAAAAGGGCGGTTGCTGAACAAGGCAGGTGGAGGACCCACTCAGCACCCCGTGTTACAAAAGTGCCTGCACTTAGAGAAGCTGGTTAGCAGCCCAGGCCAGGGCTTCAAAGATGGGAGCTCAGTCAGCCATGCCTGCTCTCCTCCACCATCCTTTTCTGTCCCTTCAATGAGAGTGAACACAAGCTGGCTGTACTTTGTGAAACAGTTTCCTTTTCTGTGTTGAGGGCTTATCTTGGCAATTATAACATCACCATGATGCAACAGCCTGCAAATTAAAGCCCTTTGTGAAAGGCTGTGCACTGGTTGAGCAAGGCCCCTGACTCACGCCCGCCAGTGGAGTTTTCTAGCTGACCTTGCCTTGGTCATCAGTGGGTTCTGAGATGCAGGTCTAATTGAAGCGTAGGATGGAAAGGCGCGGTCAGAGTGCTCAGCGTTATTTTTACCCAACTTCAAAATCACACATGCCTCACTGTTTCCACTGTAACCCAGATGGCATCGGTGCTGTTAAAAGTTGTTTATTTTTAATTTGTATTGAGGAATGAGAGCACGCTTGGGATTCAAGTCAAACATAACAAACAATGTAATTGAGATTTCCTATAATGTTCACTTCTTGTTTTTGTCAGGTATGCCCGCATTTCACAGGGTTAGCACATTGTGTGATATCCTGTTATTTTTCTAAATTTTATTTGAGTTGATTTTTATCCAGATCGGACTCACAGTGAATGTCGAAAGATACTGACCTTTGATCACAATTACATAAGAGGTTTTTTTTTTCTCAGTTTCAAAATGAGTTTTTATTGCCACCACCCCCACTTACCTCTCACATTTCTTTGCAACTCATTTTCCTGTAGTTATAAAGGGGGGAGGATTTGGTTTCTCGTATGGCTTTAATTAGAGTTTGAGCTTGTTTTTTAAGTTTAGCCGGGATTTACTAGATGCCATTCGTTAATAAGCCAGGCTTTGAGGACGTGGTTTTGCTGGAGTTTGGGTGTTTATAAGCCTTTCAATTATCAGAACACAGTGTAGTTTATTAACTTTCTAGGGATCTTAAATGTAATTAAGTAGCCTTCAAATAAACCTTCCACTCTAGTGGTAAGGCGCACAGCACAATAAATGGCACTCACAGTCATGTGCTGATTAAGAAAGTGAACAAGAATGTTAAAAACCAGGCAAAGGAGGTTGGGAACATTCAAGAACTCTTTCTGCTGTGCCCTGTCCCCAATGTGCATCTTTTTTTGTAACCAATGTTATTTTGTTTTTTGTCGTTACCACGCTATAACCTAGTTGACTGTGTGTGATGTTAGTGTCCCCAAGACTTAGGGGACAGTGGGGTTGAAGCTCAGTTGGCAGTGTTTGCTGTGCATTCCCAATGACCGGGGTCCTCTGTCCAGTACCCCTAACCCAATGTCACAGTGTATACCTATAGTCCCATCATTTATGCAGTGGAGGCAGGATAATCAAAGCTTACTGTCATAGCAAGCAAGACTCCAGAGGAGTTAATAAATGGATTGATTATCTTTTCAAAAATGTCACAAATAGGGACTGGAGAGACGGCTCAGTCTTAGGAGCGATTGTTTTACTTCCAGACAACCTGAATTTGATTCTGAGGCCTCACATCAGGCAGCTCACAACTGACTAACTCCAGCTTCAGGAGATCCAGTACTGTCCTCTGACCTCCACAGGCACTGGCCACAAGTGGCAGACACTCAACACAGTCACACACACACATGAAACAAATTCTTTTTTAAAAAAATTTTTCTTGGATAGCAACAGTTCCCATTTTGAAGCTTCTCTATTAGGTTAAAAAAATACAAATTTCTGTACACAGCCACACATACAACACACTCTCTCTTACAACTCTCTCCATGGGCTCCATTTTCTCAAGCTGTGGAGTTGTTTTAGTGGGTGACCTGTGTGCCCTGCTTGTGTCCATCTTTAGACTTACTGCATTATGTTACGAACACTTGCTCCCGTGGAGACTGTCGGTTACACTAGTTCATATTTCAATCAGCAAAGTAGATGGATCTATTAATAAAATGCAAACTTGTCATCCAATTTATTAAGTTTAAATCTAATTTTCGAGTAATCCATTGTTGAACTTGGAATCTTTTCCTTTCCTGTAAGCTGGATCAGGTTTTGACACATTTATTTACAGATGCATCCAAACAGAAAAAGTGGGTCAGTTTGTTGCTGAGATATGCTAATCTGGCAGTGTAAGAGATGGCTCATGTGTATGCCCCACGTGTGCACCAAGCACGTGTTTCTCCTGGCCTTGGGTGTACTTTGGACTTTTTTATACTGCTAAGTGACTACAGGCCCTGAGCCGGACGGACACTCAGGAGCTAGACTGTTTTGTTCTCAGTGGATCAAAGCGGTCCTGCACAAACCCAATGGCCTGAATCCAGTCTCCAGGTCCACTGTGGAAGGAGAGAACTAACTTCTGAAAGTTGGCTCTGACCCCACCACGCAATAATAATTAATAAAATAAATAAAAATAAAAGGCCTTTTCTCTAAGCTTACCTCTAAGGAGGTGATGAACTGATCAATTCACTTTCCAGAACTTTCACAGGTAGAAGCTAGAGAGAAGGCTCAAGGTTCAGAGCTCTTGCTGGTCTTGCAGAGAACCCATGTTCAGTCCCCAGCACCACATCAGGCAGCTCACAGCCAGCCTCATCGTAGACTTAGGTATCTAAACAAGGAAGATGCTCTGTGATCGGTGCTGAGTGCTTGCTCATTTCTGTCCCAGCAGTCTGAACTGTCACCCTGACCTCTCAGAGGTCAGAGGCTAGAGCTGCACATGCATTTCTGTTATGACCATGGGGAAACCCCTGCAGGGTAAACTGTCTAAAATTTATATTGTCGATTGGATTCTTTTGCAGACTTTTCTTAGGTCAGGTCTTATTTTAATTGCAGAGAGTATTTAGGTCATGTGACTTAAATAAACTCTGAGGATCTGTGCTTATGAAATACAGCTCCTGCCTCTCGCAGGTTATAAAAAAGCATGTGGCATCAGTGATGGTGTCTTCACAGTAGGCGTGGGAAAGTATGTCAGCTGGCATGACGCGATGCTGCTCTTAAGTTTCTCTTTTTTATTTGTGTCTTTAAGCAGTCAGATCAGCTAATGGGTGTAATGGAGTTAATGCCGCTGACAGAGGTAACATCATAGAATTGGTATTTCATGTCAGTTATTCACCAAAAAAGAAACATAAATAGTGACTAAGGTGCCCCGGCAGTCGGTGTTGGCTTCAAACAGTGACACACGGGTGAAGTCATGGTTTGACTAATCATAAAGAGAGATGCTGGGACCCAAAGCAGTCATGATGAGAACTGATGGTTTCAGAAGGCGGCCTCCACTGTGCTGAGGAAATGGCTCACTGGGTAAAGTGCCTGCCATTGAGTGTGTGGACCTGAATTTGAATTCCCAGAACCCATGGGGCAGTAGAGCATGCCTGTAACCCCAGTACTGGGGAGACAGAGCAGAGACAGGCAGATCCTGGGAGCTTGCTAGGCAGCATGTCTGTAGAAACAGGACTCTCCAGGTCCACTGAGAGACTCTGCTTTTTTTTTTTTTTTTTTTTTTTTAAAAAAAAAGGTAGACAGGTAATAAAGTGAGATCCCAGAGTTAGCCTCCAGCCTTCACATACACACACACACACACACACACACACACACACACACACACACACATGCATAAGTATCGTAATAAAAACAAAAAGATATTGTCAGCTCCATTTGCCTGCATCCATTGTCGAGGAACTGGACTCCCTAGCCATCTCTTTTTAACTGCTGTGTGGTCTCCGGCTAGTTGCTCAGCCTTTCTGTCTGTTAGCAGCTTACTCTTTTTGCTGGCCAGTTTTGTGTTAACTGAACACAAGCTAGACTTGCTGAGAGGAGGGAGGATCAAGTGAGAAACACCTCCATGAGACTGGGCTTTAGGCAAGCCTGTAGGGCATTTTCTTAGTCAGTGATTAGTAGGGAAGGGCCCAGCCCGTGGTTGGTGGGGCCATTCCGAGGCAGGTGGTCCTGGGTTCTATAGGAAAGCAGGCTAAGCAAGCCATCAAGAGCAAGCCAGTAAGCAGTACTCCCTCCAGGGCCTCTGCATCAGCTCCTGCCTCCAGGTTCCTGTCCTGTTTGAGTTCCTGTCCTGACTTCCTATGATGATTAACTGTGATGTGGAAGTGTAAGCCAAATAAACCCTTTCCTCCCTAAGTTGCCTTGGTCATGGTGTTTCGTCATAGCAATAGAAACTCTAACTAAAACACTCAAGTCATTGGATCAGAGAAATGCTCACCCCCTGTTGAAATAGATACACTTTGGTTTTGTTTAAAAAATGATAATGGGGCTGGAGAGTTGGCTTAGCAGTTAAGAGCACTTGTTGCTCTTGCAGAGGACCTGGGTTCAGTTCCCAGCACCTACATAGTGGCTCATGACCATCTGTGAGTTCAGTGCTGGGGATCCAGTGCCCTCTGACCTCCAAGGGTACCAGGCAGGCAAAACATTCATACAATTATAACCTTTTTTTTTTTTTTTTTTAAGATAATGGGGGGAGCTGGAGAGATAGCTCAATGGTTAAGAGCACTGGCAGCTCTTCAGAGGTCCTGAGTTCAATTTCCAGCAATACATGGTGGCTCACAATCATCTGTAATGGGATCTGATACCTTCTTCTGGTGTGCAGGCATACATGCAGATAGAGTACTCATAAAATAAATAAATCTTTAAGCTAGGTGGTAGTGGTGGCACATTCCTTTAACCCCAGTGCTCAGGAGGCAGAGGCAGGAAGAGCTTTGCTAGTTTGAGACCAACATTTTCTGTCTACATAGTGAGTTCTAGGATAACCAAAGGTATGCAGAGAAACCCCAACTTGAAATACAACGACAAAGATAATAATAGGGGCTAGAGAGATAACTTATCACTTAAGAGTGCAAGAATGCATATTGTTCTTGTGGGGGACCAGAGTTTGGTTCTCAGTACACACGGTGGGCAGTTTACAAACTCTCGTGACTCCAGTTCCAGGGTTACCTGGAGCCTCTGGCCTTTACAGGCACTGTCTCTCACGTGCATGCAGAAACACACAAACATATTCTTTTAAAGATAAAGTAATGATAATAAGGAGGATTGGAGCAAGTGTAGATGCCTGGAGGATGATCACAAGTTCGTGGACAATAGCTGTATGTCTTTTTCACTATTTCAAGCTGACTGAAGGCAGCTCTGGGCAGTCCTTCATGATGCAGCCAATTTGTGGGGTGAGCCCCAGATCCCTGGTGCCTTCCTGTCCCTAGAAGAGCTTTATAATTAGATGTGAGGCTCCAAACTAAGAGAGATGAAAGGGCTTGTAATCCTAGCACTCGGGAGGCAGGGGCAGGCGGATCTCTGTGAGTTCGAGGCCAGCCTGGTCTACCAAGCGAGTTCCAGGAAAGGCGCAAAGCTACACAGAGAAACCCTGTCTCGAAAAACCAAAAGAGAGAGAGAGAGAGAGAGAGAGAGAGAGAGAGAGAGATGAAAGGAGGCTGTGTGTGTCTGGGAATGAAAAGGAGGATGTAGGGAAGATCCATGAGGGGTCAGTGCCAGGGTCCAGGCTGGCTTGAGGTCTCAAGTCAGTCAACACATGAGTAGGATCACTAGGTATGCCACTTGCCTTGTGAGCCTTTGTTGTCTCCTCTGAAGATGCTGAAAGGGCATGGCCTGAGGCAGGTCATACCTCCAGTGCCTAGGACTTAGCAAAAGCTCAGTAAATGACATCTCTCAATGAAGTGTCAATGTCAAGTGTTGGCAGGGCCAATACCTCAGGTCCCATCGATCGAAGCCCAAGCATGTGTCTCTATTCTGTCAATCCTCTTAAGTTTGGCCCCCACCCTGCCGGCAAACCCTGGATTCTTAAGGACTTGGTTCCCCACTCTAACAATCTTCAGTCTAGCTTGGTGCCAGTACACAGGTGTTTCATTTATAGTTACCAAGTCATTCATAAGTGAGTATGTGTGTCTATACATATGTACATTTATGGTGTATATGGGGACCAGAGGATTCTTCAGCATTCTGTCCACTTTGGTTTTTGAGACATGGTCTCTCACAGGCCTGGAGTTCACCCAGTAGGCTAGGCTGCTAGGCTGACTGGCCAGGGAGTCAGCCCCAAGGGTCCTCCTGTCTCTATCTTCCTAGCACTGAGATTACGGTCCCTGCCGCCAGCTTTCTTCATAGGTTCTGGGGATTGAACTCAGGTCCTCATACTTGCAAGTCAAGGGCTTTAGCATCTGAGTCATCTTCCCAACTGAGAGGGCTGATTTTTGTTAAACAGTTCAGCTTGGCCATGGTGGCCTGCTATGGCGGCCTGCCATCACACACACACACACACACACACACACACACACACACACACACACACTCATTCATTCTCTCTTTCTCTCTCCCTACCAAATCCATGCAGTCACATGATGAACACTTTGGGGGCAGGAAGGTGTAAAATATCTCTGAGCTCAGCTCTGTGGAGAAATTGTGAGACCCACAGGGAGAGGAACTCACAGATGGTGATAGATGAAATATAATGCATATTTTAAGGAAGAACCGAGGTAAGTAAGTACATGGAGGAAAATAGTAGCAAATCAAGAAAAGATAGTCCCCCGCTCCAAAAAAAAAAAAATGGTGTGGAAGGGCCTGTGTGGTATTTAAAAACTAGTACCCAGGAAAGGCCAGGGTCAGCCTCCTTCCTTGGCTGTACTTTCTTCTCCCAGCTTTGCCACTGGCTCAGTTCACTTAAGGGGTGAGGACTGACCTGGGTGACTGCAAGCCTACTGCTGTGTGAGGAGCATTCCCTGCACTGTGCAGAGGGCAGTGTTTCCAGATGGGAAGAGAAGGCCTGTACAGAGGTGATAGGAGATCGTATTTTTCACTAAAGGATGAAAGGCTGTCTTTTGGCCTGTGGTATCACTCTCTTGAGGTGGTGCCTATCAGGGTGTCATTGTCACAGAGCAAACAGAAGCCTGCTGCTAGTAACCCTTGGGCTTCCTTGAGTAGGGCAGCTGCTCCCTGTGTGCTGGCCCAATTTGATGGACAGAGCCTTGTGTGACACCTCAGTCTTTAGGACCTTGACATTCTTGCTGCCGTGGAAAAGACAGAAGCAACAGGCAGTGTTGTGAGTGAGAGAGCTGAGGAGATGGCTTAGTTGTGTTGGTATTCACCACACAAGCATGGAGTTCTGGTCCCCAGAACCCATGTTAAAAAGAAGCTAGTGTTGTGGGGCTCAGTTAGTAGTTCAGGTGATTAAGGAGCTAGAGACAGGAAGATCCCTGTAGCTCACAGGCTAGCCAGCCTAGCCTACAAGGCAAGTTCTAGGTGAAAGACTCTGTGTCAAAAACCAAGATGGACAGAGCCTGAGGAATGACACCTGAGGTTGACCTCTGACCTTCAGTTGCACAGGCACACCTCTGGAGATGCACAAAGAGTGAGAAATACTGGCATGAAGCGAAAACACACAATTGAAATGTGTTGGGACGAGCAACACCTTGAAGGGGGGAATTGTGGAATGGTGTGTGCAGGTTGTGTGCATCTTTGCTTTGTAGAGACCCAAAAGCACCATGAGAGAGAGTCATTGGCATATAATAAGGATTTATTATCTTGTGGCAAAGCCTGGAGTAGAATGCTTACCTAGCACTCCCCTAGTTCCATCCTCCTGCACATTCACACACACACACTCTCCCCCCTCTTTCACACACACACACACACACAGTAAGACCCAATTCATATTATAAATATTTTACTCATGGGTGTGAAAAGCAGTTGATGATTCTATTTTAGATTCTTATATTTTAATTGAACCTAATTAGCAAGATTGAAAAAAGTTCTTTCCATAATTATATTCTCTAGTTTTGAAGTAATCTTAACTTTCAAGAGGGCTCTGTTTAAAAAAAAAAAAAAAAAAAAATCCCTCTGAATAGTAACTGTTTTAGACCAAAGTTGAGATTTTAGGACCCCCAAAAGCACTCTGGTTGTCAATCTTAAAAGTCTGCTCAGTGAGCCTGAAGGGCCTTTGCATTTCAGATCTTATAACTATATAAGTGTAGCATCTTGATGTTGAGGCCAGAGGAGTCCCCAGGGGAGACTGGGGACCACCAGGCCCTCATGGGTGGGGTGGCAGGTTAACAGATGGTAGCCATGTCATCTATTGTCATTCTGAAGCAGGACAGCGCGGGTTCTGGTTAGCAACTCACCATTGATAGGCTATCTGTCATTTCCTCCCTGTAATGAATCATCCTGAATCCTCCATGTGGCCTTTTCATCTCTTAAACACCACTTTCTTCTATCTGACCTAGAGCAGAGGGAAGGGAGAAAAGAGTGGATAGATGGATGTGAGGGACTAGAGGGAGGGATTAGATGGATCCAAGGATGGGTTGGTGGAGGGAAGGAGGAAGGAAGGGAGGGAGGGAGGGAGGGAGGGAGGGAAGGGTGGGGAGGGGGGTGACTGAGCGACAGATTTAGTGACTGGGTGAGTAAGTAAGTGACTGAATAACTCATTTCCTCACTTTCCTGGACCACACAGTCCCTGCAAAGAGGTCCTTTGCCGCTGAAGTGGAAGTGTTTGTGTATTCATGCCTTTTTCCAGCTTGCTCACTCTTTATAAAGACCTGAGCCACACTGGAGCCCATTCTCCCTGACTGCTTAGCACAGCACCCCCCCCCTTACAGCAGCTGGCACACATCTGCCCAGGGGACTCACGGTGTTCTCCTTTATTGCAGATAACCAATAGGACCTCACTCCACTTCAGAAAGGCACGTGACAGATTTATCCTGGACTGGACCACAGAAGAAGTGTTGATGGAAAGAACACTGGGAAAGTGATCCCCCTCCACGGGTCTGTAGGGTAAGGTCCTTTCTGATGCAGCTGAGGAAAATGCAGACCATCAAAAAGGAGCCTGCCCCCCTGGATCCTGCCAGCAGCTCAGACAAGATGATGGTGCTGAACACTGCCTTAGCCGAGGCGGCAGAGGACCTGGCCTCGAGTGAAGATCTGCTCCTGAATGAAGGGAGTGTGGGGAAGAGCAAGTCCTCCGCGTGTCGGAGGAAACGGGAGTTCATTCCCGACGAGAAGAAGGATGCCATGTACTGGGAGAAGCGGAGGAAAAATAACGAGGCAGCCAAGAGGTCTCGGGAGAAGCGTCGGCTCAACGACCTGGTTTTGGAGAACAAGCTGATTGCACTGGGGGAAGAAAACGCCACTTTAAAAGCCGAGCTGCTGTCTCTCAAATTAAAGTTCGGTTTAATTAGCTCCACAGCGTATGCCCAAGAAATCCAGAAACTCAGTAATTCCACAGCTGTGTACTTCCAGGACTACCAGACATCCAAGGCTGCTGTGAACTCGTTTGTGGATGAGCATGAACCCACAATGGTAGCTGGGAGCTGCATCTCGGTCATCAAACACTCTCCTCAGAGCTCTCTGTCCGATGTGTCCGAGGTGTCCTCTGTGGAGCACACACAGGAAAGTCCCGCTCAGGGTGGCTGCCGGAGCCCTGAGAACAAGTTCCCTGTGATCAAGCAGGAGCCCGTGGAGTTGGAGAGCTTTGCCAGGGAGTCCAGGGAGGAGCGGGGAGCCTATTCCACCTCCATCTACCAGAGCTACATGGGAAGCTCTTTCTCCACCTTCTCCCATTCCCCACCCCTCCTGCAGGTCCATGGGTCCACCAGCAACTCCCCAAGAACCTCAGAGGCTGACGAGGGTGTTGTGGGCAAGTCCTCTGATGGGGAAGATGAGCAGCAGGTCCCCAAGGGCCCCATCCACTCTCCGGTGGAGCTTCAGCGGGTGCACGCCACAGTGGTGAAGGTTCCAGAAGTAAACCCTTCTGCCTTGCCACACAAGCTCCGAATTAAAGCCAAGGCCATGCAGATCAAAGTGGAGGCTTTGGACAGCGAGTTTGAAGGCATGCAGAAACTCTCCTCACCTGCAGATGTGATGGCCAAAAGACACTTTGACCTGGAGAAGCATGGCACCCCAGGTATGGTCCATTCCTCCCTCACTCCTTTCTCGGTGCAGGTAACGAACATTCAAGATTGGTCCCTCAAATCGGAACATTGGCATCACAAAGAACTGAATGGCAAAACTCAGAGTAGCTTCAAAACAGGAGTGATGGAAGTCAAAGACAGTGGCTATAAGGTTTCCGAGGCTGAGAATTTATATTTGAAGCAGGGGATGGCAAACTTATCTGCAGAGGTGGTCTCGCTCAAGAGATTCATAGCCACACAACCTATCTCAGCCTCGGACTCCAGGTAAATGACTACTGACCGAGCTGTGCGTGGAGGAGGATGCTGTTGGTACCATGCCGAATTTCCACTGGACCTCTGATGTCATTTCACTGTAGTGTGCACACAGTGTCTGTCTGGTGTCCTTGTGTGCACACGCTGAAGACTTGATGCCCTCACTCTGCCTGGTGTATAGTCAGATAGCCCCCACAGAGGCTGTACATATGGAACATTATTTTTGCTCTATTATAAAGTGTGTATGTTGCCAGTTTCAATAAAGTGTTGGTGACAGACACAGCACGGGCTCCATTGCACTTGATCGGATGGGAAGAGAAAAGGCTACTGAAGTGTCTTGAGGTAGAGACTGGGGAGATAGATGTCTCAGTGGGGTAGGGTGCTCCCTGTATAACCAAAAGGACCTGGTTTGGGCATGCATGTAAAAGGCCAGGTGCAGAAGCACGCATACCTGTAACTCCAGAAAAGCAGGGATGCTTGGGAACACAACACATAGGGAAGAAGAGCCCTAGGGCTCATTGCCAGAGAGCCTAGCCTAATTGATGAGCTCTGGGCTCAGTGAGAGGTCCTGAATCAGAAACTAAGGTGGAGAGTGAAGGAGGCGGACTCCCGAGGTCAACCTGGGACTCTTGACCCGACACACTCACGAACATGCGCACACAAAAGCATCCACGGTACAAACAGGTATTCTACCTTTCACTTAATGTGGAGTGGCAGCTTCCCCAGGATGAGAGAAAAACCAAAATATTCATGTTTTGGTTTTCAAAACTATGGTGTGTTTAGAAACTCTAAGAAAAGGAACTGGGAATAGAGAGGTCTGTACAGACCAGGGAGGAGAGAGGAGCGGACAGACGGTGAGTGTTACTGTCCTGGAGACAGGATTGCTGAATTATTCCCCACTGGGTAGGTTTCTTTAGGATGGAGTTTTCTCTAATTTTCTTAAGTAGAAGACTCCAGGCAGTTGGACTCTCCTTAATCACCTCCCTTTCCAGTGTGGCACATGGGGCGGTGGCTGAGTCACTGACCCACTTTACTGCATGAAAAACCATTTTTTTTTTAAAGTGGATAAAGACAGGATGAAGGAGGTGGGTTTTGTTTTTCTTTTTTCTTTCTTTCTTTCTTTTTTTTTTTTTTTAACATTACCCTAAAGCATAACAGTTCCAGAGTATGGCCCTCCAGGGAAAAAGCTAAATACCATTTAGATGTCATTAAGGGAATTTCTGGGACCCCATCAGTTACCACACACCAACATCAATACAATTCAGGTATATTTAATGACGAGATAGAGTGTGTGAGGTCCTAGGCTCCAGCCCCATCATCTTAGGGAAGGGGAGTAAGGAGTGTCTGTTAGTGAGAAATACTAATAATGCCTCTCCATCTGTAGACATTAGAAATTATAACACACGGGTCTAGAAAACATGGTCCCCGGCAAACCGGAGAAAAGCCCAGGCCTGGTTATTCATCCGGAATTCTCCACTGCCCCAAGAAACAAGTATCATGAGACCCTGTGCTCCTGCCGTACGGTGGTTGGTGTCCTGGGTCTCAGGTGGAGTGTGGGAGGGGGGCGGGGGGACAGTGTTCCCAGTAGGTCACTCCTCACCCAACAGCTGTCTCCACACTCATCTTTCTGTGCTGGATACAGAAACCCTTGCACTATGACTCAGGCTTGTTCTTTGCCTGTGCCACACGTGCCTAGAGGCAGAGCAGGCCTGGCAGTGTGCCCTGTTCGAGTCTTTTTGACTCGCCACATGCAGTGCAGGGCCAGTGCTTGTTGTAGGCCATGATCTCTGCACTTTCATAACCTACACTGGTGCTTTGTGTTCAGGGGACCTCCTGTCCCACACAAACACACATACACAGGCCACCTACTTTATCCTTTAGCTCTGGCTTCCACTTCTATCTACGTTCTTCCAGTCTTTTCCTTAGCTGTCCTGGAACTGACTGTGTAGACCAGGCTGGCCTCAAACTTGCAGAGATCCACCTGCTTCTACCTCCTGAATGGTAGCCTTAAAGGCAGGTACCACCACCACCCAGCTTTTTCTGTCTTATTACAGGCTGAGCTGAGACCTGTGACAGTTACCCACAAACACTGTAAAGTAAAAAAGCGGGTCTAACAGAAAGAACAGTCAAAACTATTTCAGCAACCCAGAAGGGACAGGATGAATCACCCAATATGAGCTGTAGGAGAAACAGGATGTCAAGTTTTCCTACATGGGAAGAAGTATCCAGGGCTGGGCTTACAGCATGGCAGTATATACTAAACTCAAATGTGCAGGGCCTTGGATTCAATTCTTAGCACTATAAAACTAAAGTCACGGTAAGGGAGGAAAAACAAAACAAAACAAATAATTACAATAAGGAGAGGGGAGTTCCTTCAAGCTTGCTGAGTCAGAGCCCTGTGAAAGAATAGGCTGTGTCTGTGTTGACACATCCAGACAGTTGTCCCCTGTCTCTGCAGATGCACTCAGGTGCAATAGAAAACATGGCCTATGGCTGTACCCAGAAAGAGCCCAAACTCATCTGATCCTGGAAGCTAAGCACAGTTGGGCCTGGTTAGGACTTGAATGGGAAAACATTCTGTAGGGACTGGAAAGATGGCTCAGCAGGTAAGCTCCTCCAGAGGGTCCAGTTTGGTTCTCAACCCCCACATTGGGCTGTTCACAATCACCTGTAACTCCAACGCCAAGAGATCCAACACTCCCTTCTAGTGATCTCAGACACCAACATTCACATGGCGCATACACACACACACACACACACACACACACACACACACACACTATGAATTAATATTAAAACATGGTCATTCCTAACAAGATGTGGGCAGTGAGCATTGCAGTCACGAAGAAAGTGAAAATATTAAGGGAAGTGTTAGTCAGTTATCCAGAAATGGGCTGAGTCTACACTTTGTAGTGCCAAAGGCATCAAGAACAGGTCCAAGTGCAAAAAAGGAAAGTCTTTTGTTCTGAAGGGGTTTTTTGTTGTTATTTTGTTTATCTCCAGAACCATGAAGAGTGCTCACCTCAGACCACAAGCACCTTCCCAACCTTGGCTGCCACTGTTTTGGGTTGGGCCTCAGGAGTATGGTCCCATAGGTGTGGCCTCCATGCCCAGCTTGTCTCCCAGATTCATTGTCAGATGTGAGCAGTCACTGGGGATGCCATTCCCCCCACCCCCAATTGTTTTCTCTCTCCTCTAGTGTCACTTGGCCTTAGCAATTCAAGACCCTACATTGTCTTTGAGATGATGACTAAAATGCTTTGCCTTGAAAATAAATAAAAGGGGTCTCATCATATGTGAAGAACCAAAGAAATAGTGCAATAAACTACCTACTGCTAATGGAAACCCCTGCTGTCCCCCTGCCCCTCCTGCCCAGAGTCCCCTAGGATGATAGAAAATGGGGTTGGAGAGGCAGCTTAGTTGGTAAAGGGCTGCTATCTATGCAAGCATGAAGCCCTAAATTTAATCCCTAGAATCCACATAAAAAGCCAGATGTAAGGCCAGGCTTAGTGGCGTATGGCTTTAATCCTAGCACCTGGGAGGCAGAGGAAGATGGATTTCTGTGAGTTCAAGGCCAGCCAGATCTACATAGTGAGCTTCGGGACAGCTAGGGTTACATAGACTATCCCAAGAAAGAAAAAAGAAATGTCAGATATGGTGGCGCAAATTTATAATTCTGGGAGCTAGTGAGGCAAAGACAGGAGGATCTCTGGGGCTCACTGGCCAACCAGCCTGGCCTAATAGGTGATTGCCAGCTTCAGTGAGAAACCCTGTCTCAAAAAACAAAGTGGATAGTACCTGAAGCATGCCTGACATTGGCCTCTGGCTTGCATATACAGGTTCACATACACACAATTGCCTGATGTTGGCCTCTGGCCTGTACACACACATTCACATACACACAATGGAGGTTTACAGCTATGTATAGTCATGACTATCAAAAGATAAGGAACGTACATCTCAGAGCACCAAAAGGTTTCAGAAATGTCCAAAATGCAGCTCTCAGTTGACCTATAGAACGAGAGAGGAAGCCATAGCCAGACATACCCAAAGGTGCTCTCCAATGGCCCAGCCCCAGCACCCAGGCAGGAAGATAGGGAGAGAGGGATGGCTGACAGTCCCTCCACATGGCCTCCTCACTGTGTATCCTGTCTTCACTGGTAGCTCACTTACGGGATTGGTTAGAGTTCATCCTATCACATGCCTTGGTCATAAGGAGATGTTGCCTTTTATAATCACACTCAGATCCCTGTAGATGTCTGAAGTTATAGGTAGCAACTGACTGCCCAGCCTGGGTCTGCCTTACATATGCCTCTGGTAAAGTTTAATGTGTAAGTTACACAGTGACAGATCCACAGCTACTAAGAAATAGAACAATAGTAGTGCAGTAAAAGTGTTTTATGATTTATTAATTATGTGTGTACGCACCTGAGTATAGGTATGTGCATATGAGTACAGGTGCCCTTCCAGGCCAGAAGAAGCTGTCAGTTCCTCAGAGCTGGGGTTACATACAGGCAGTTGTGGGTTCTGGAAACCAGTTCAAGGCTTCTTCAAGAGCAGTGTGTATTCCTAACTGCTAAGCCATCTCTCCAGCCCCAAAACTTACTTTTTAAATGAATTGTTTGGGAGTGCAAGAAGGTAAAGCTCATCTTCATCTCCTTGGCAAGATCCAGCACATTAGAAGACCTCCCAAACACAAACCAAAAAGGAATTTCTAGCATTTTCTCTTGACAGTCAATACCACAAGCAACTGACTCCGTGCAGAAAGGGTGGCCACTGTGTCAATATTCTGAGAAGGTCCTTTGAAGAAGCTTGCCAGTGGCCAGCAATGCAGTGGCCAGGATCCAAGCCCTGTACCTGGACAAGGAAGGTGGGCAGGGGTCAACGCGGGGCACTTCAGGGGAGGAAAAGGCATCTATGGAGGGAGATGAAAGGGCTTTTTCTTGAGGAGTTGTAAGATAGCCTTTAAAGCTAAAAACAGTGATATATACCCATAACCACAGCATTTGGGAGGCAGAGGCAGGAGGATTGCAAATTCAAGGCTAGCCAGGGCTCCATAATGGGAACCTGTCTGAATTAAGAACAGCAGGAGGTTGTGGTTGAGATGTCTAGTTTTCTATTGTATAATAGTTGTATAATGGGTTTGTTTATTAGCTGCAAGGGAGGAAATACTCCAAAATAAAAACAGCTCACTTCTGTGCAAGTTCCTTTGGCTGCCTACACATATTACCTTCTGAACAATTGAGCCTCATCCATTGATACCTTTCTGCTACACAGGCATTTTGCTGGTTTTAAAAAGTTTAAAGTCTCGTTAGAGGTTAGGAATGTGGCTTAGGTGATAGAGTGTTTATACACATACAACACTCTGGCTCCATCTCTGGCACTTCATAAACAGGGCATGGTCATTCATACCTGTAATCTCATTACACAGGAGGTCAAGGCAGGAGAATCAGAATTTTAAGGTCTTTCTTGGCCACATTGGGGGTTTGAGATCAGTCTGAGTTAGAGACTCCTATCTCAAATACACACACACACACATACACACACACACACACACACACACACACACACACATTTTTAAAAACCTGGAAGCTATTAAAGTCAATTTTGAAAGCTAGAAAACCTTCACAGATGGATGTTGCTGGCAGCCCCAGCTGGCAGGGAAGGACAGGAGTCATTGATGTTGTATAGTCACCAATGATCTGGGCTGTATCCCATCAACTGCTTGGGCCAGAAAATTTCAAATGAAGAACATTTGCCACTGATGGGAGGTAGTTGGGGCCCCAGATTACCAGTAAGGATAAAGGAATATGGTAATTCTGGATTATGAACCACAGTCTTAGAAAAGTAAAGTAGGATGTCATGAGGAAAACATTTGGAATCCAGCTGGCCTTACCCTTTGTCTGTGCCCTGCAGAGGGAGCTAGTGTGGATTCTAAAGGAAAGGCTGAATTCAGGAAGTGATGGGGATAGATGAGGAAGCACAGGTGACTGTGGAAGGTGACAGAGCAGTCCCTGAGAGATCCCCAGGGCTGCTGGTGGGGACTGGAACTCACCTCCACTTCAGCCAAGTGTCCCCAGCACCTCCGATACTACTTCACCCACTTAGGAAGAAAAAGACGACTTTGAAAGGGAGCTTGGGACTGGGCAAGATGTCTCAGTGAGTAAGGGCACCAGTTGCTGATCCTGACACCCTGAACTCCACCCCTGGGGCCTATATGATGGAAGGACCTCCCAACTCCTGCAACCTGTCCTCTGCACATACATGGGCACAGACACACACAGTGCAAATGAAGAAATGTAATGAAAGCATAAAGGCAGAAGAAAGGAAGGAAGAAGACAGGGAAGAAAGCAAGAGGCTGGAGAGGAGGGAAAGGAAGTTGACAACAACATGAAATAATAGAAACAGAAGAGGGAGACACCCCAAGATCAGCAACCTGGAAGTGAACAAACACCTTTCATTCTACGGCTTCATTGGGTTTCCCGAGACAGGAAACTCTGAGACAAGAACAGGAATGCCTGAGCTAGGAAACTGGTAATCTGCCTTGTAGATAAAAAAAGGAAGGTAGCTGGCAGTGGGGCTTGTCCTTTTCAGGGGTCAAGGAGGGCAAAGCTTGAGGATGGATGGACTAAAGAGACAGCTGGGCCACTGTTGACCACTGTGGGTGGACTGCTTCGGGACACTGAAAGCCGGCTCTGTGACTTGAAACTCTTCCCATGACTTGGTAAACATGCCGAAATACTTGGTCACTTCCTCCTCAGTTTTTTCAGTGAATCCTTGATTGGATGCTTTCTGGGTGTTCTTTCTGCACCCTTGCTGGACTGTACATCTGGGTCAACATTCTGCAGAGTGAAGCGCCTCCCTTTCTGCCGGTGCCCAAGGCCATTGCTATGAGCACTAGCTTCACTCAGCAAGTAGAGGAGGCCTGGACTTTGATAAGCCACATGTCCTAGTTAACATTAACTTGTCAGCACAGCCCACTATCACCCATAAAAAAGAGTCTCAATTGAATACTTGTCCTTAGCAGGTTGGTCTGTGAGGGTTTGTCTTAAGGACCCAACCCACTGTGGGTAGAGCCATCCCCCTATGCAGATGGTACTGCGCTGTATAAGGAAGCTATCTGGTCATGAGCCTGAGCAAGCCAGAGAGGAAACCAGAAAGCAGCATTGCTCCGTGGTTTCTGCCTTTAAGTTCCTACTTGAGTTTCTGCCCTGACTTCCCTCAATGATAGATTACAGCCTGGTAGTGTAAGCTGAATAAACCCTTTCCTCCTCTAAGTAGCTTTTAGCCAGAGGATTTCCCACTGCAACAAAATGAAATTAGAACACGTGAGACTCCTATGGAATTTTTAATTACTTGAGGTCCATTGCTCCAATAGTCTGATAGCCTAAGGAACAGACACTAGTTCATCTAGAATCTCTCCTCTCCTGCCAGGATGGTTACATACCCACCAAGCTGACTCGGCTCTGCATTTGTCAACAGGGGACAAAAGGGCACGCTGTAAGTGAAGAGCCCGAACAGGAGGAGAGAACAGCCCGATTGGAAGGAAGAAACACGGAGCAGGGAACACAGGCAAGCCACAGAGTGATGTTTCTGTCAACAGTGGACCTCATTCGATGACGATTTCCTATTGTCTTATGACATCTCAACCATCAGTTTGTGTACATGCCCTCTATGAGGTCTCACAATAACTTAATTGCCTAGCAACACATTTCTCAGTGTTTACATCAATAAATGACTCCTTACTACCTTTCTGGAGAGAATCAATTGAGGCATTGAATGTCACTGAACTGAGGAGGCTTAGTAAGAAATAAAAATCAAGGGCTGGAGAGATAGTTCAGTGGTTAAGAGCACTTGCTGCTCTTCCAGAGAACCCAAGTTCAATTCCCAGCACCCACATGGAGGCTCAACATTGCCTATATTGGAATAACCACTTCCAGGGGTTCCTAGGCCTCTGGATTCTAGCTTCCTAGGGTACTGCACTCACATATGTGTAGCCTCACATAGATAACACACATATATACATAATTAAAAAATAAAAAAGTAAATCTTAAAAAAATAAAATGAAATTCAAAAACTGGGCTGGAGAGATTGCTCAGTTGGGTAATGTTTGCTGTACAAGCATGGGGGCTCCAATTTGGGCCCTCAGCACTCATGCAAAAATGCATGCATGGCTGCATGTGTCTGTAAGTCACATTTCAAGAACAGAGCCAGATGGACCTTTGTAGCATCCTGGCCAGTCAAGCTAGCCAGTAGGTGAAACCCTATCTTAAGAGGTGACTAAGGAAACCCTAGACATCAACCTTTGCTCTCCATGTATACCCACACTGCCTCCACATACACACAAATTCACAAGTAAACACAAGCCCAATTGCCATTGAATGTTGGCTTCCTGCCTTAAGAAATTGCCCTTACCAGGTGCAGTGATGCACTTCTGTAAATTCTAGGAGTCTACAGAGGTCAAAAGCAAAGCAAAGTAAAGCATGTCTGCAGGAGTGTGGGAAGTGTCTTAGAAATTCCTGGGTGGGCACCGGGCTAAACTGCCCAGTGCTTTGGTTTCCTAGTTCATTTGAATCCCTTCCGTATGAAGCTCTGCCAAGCCAGCTGTGAGTTTCTTGTGATCCACCCCACCCCACCCCCATCCCCGCATCCCATGAAGAAGGCTGACCATCAGTGCTTCCAGTTGCAACTGTACCAATGGGGCTGAGGAACATTCCAGATCACCGTCCCTCATCCTGCTACAGGACTGAAATGGTCAAAGGCCACCGCTGAGTCAATGTCTCCCATTCATCTCTGAGGTTTGGCTGAAACTTCTTTTTCCTTTGCACAAGGGTGCTGGTTGGTCCAGGGAAATAATGAGAAGAGAATTGGAAGACAAGGGCACAGTCAGAGGAGGAAAGATGGTGTTGTGTAGATAGGAAGAAAGAAAACAGAGAAGATGTGGAAGTTGAGTTGGCGGGAGAGAAGCAGGTCATGTTTCTGGATGGGAAGTGAACAGGTGGAGCTGCGGGCTGACAGAGGGGGTGAGTGCTGTGGGGAGGGGGGTAAGAGGGGGAGAGAATGATGACAAGGTGGCCTCTGCAGAGTTCCTGGAACAGAAGCTAATGGTAAGCTCAGAGAAGAGATTTGTCTCTGTGTCCACATTGTCAAAACCCCTAGGTTGCCATACAAAAGGCATTCTTCATTGAGCAGCTCAGGATGATGATCTCTATGGGCCATGGTCAGGCCAAGGAGCTGAGCAGAAAAGAGCCCCAGGTTTCCTTAGCATCCACCTTACAATGGCATGTGCTTTATCCTTTCCCAGTCATGAACAGCATGCTTCAACCCCAGGACTTAGGACCATCACCATTTGGGAGTGAAGACATTCTGGAGATACCTGTACCCCACCCTTTGGCTATCAGACCACGGAGACAATGAATACCAGGAGACTAGAATTTTCTAGGAATCACATGCTGAGAGAAGGGAAACACCAAAGTCTGGTACCAGTCATCTTGTCTCCTGGAAAGAGATTTCACACAGTGCTGGCAACTTGACAGACCACCTTGCAGAACAGATACTTATGATGGGCAGGACTACACCTTGACCAGGACTCTTTAATTGTATATACCTCTTGCCCTCTACTTAAAGGTAAAACTCAAAGCAGGACTCTGAAGACGGACTTGAGGAGTTACTGGATCTTTGTTCCTCATCTTGATGTGGTCACACTGAATCAGTCTCCTTTTTCTGCTTTTTGCTGTTACTTGTTCATTTCATGGGCTTACTGAGGACCAACAGCTAAGCCTAGCTGTTGCCAAGGCCTCAGCTCTGACCCTAAAAGTAACAAGAATAATGCTAACATCAAGTAGACAATCACTTATCCTCTCCGAAAGACTGAACACCAAGCCCCCTTATGGTCTGATGGTCGAGTTGGTTCTCCATGTAAGAGCAGTCTATAGCTGAAGATGCAGTCAGCCACAGGTCAGATGATTTAGGAAATAAGTTGCATCTGCTCTTAGCATGTAGACTTCTTGTCATTTTTCTTCATGATGGTTAATGTTGACTGTCAACCTGACAGGATCTAGAATCATATGAATCTCTGGGCACATTTGTGAGGACATTTGTGGGTTGAGTTAATTGAGGTGGGAAGATGCACACTGAATATGGGCAACACTGTTCTGTGGGCTGGAGTCCTGGAATGAATAAAAAGGAGAAAAAGAGTTGACAGCCTCTCTCTCTCTCTCTCTCTCTCTCTCTCTCTCTCTCTCTCTCTCTCTCTCTCTCTCTGTGTGTGTGTGTGTGTGTGTGTGTGTGTGTGTTTGCTTTCTGACTGTAGATACCATACAGCCATCTCATGTTCCTGCTGCCATATGTTGGGAGAATTCCTCTCCTGGGGCGGGGGGGTCATAAACTATGTCAGCTCTGTCTTTAAGGTCCCAAAGACAAACTAAAGTTCCCACTGGAACCAATGAGTTTATTGGGCTCACTTAAAGAGCATGTGTGAGAGGAGCTCACTGGCAGGAGCTTGAGCAGCCCCAGTGCAGCTACGGTGGAAAGTCTTCACCCACAGCACATAGATGGTGCCCCATCTCAACTTCCTCCAGCCTAAATTATGCCCGTCAGGCTGTCTGAGACCGGTGCCTATGGACATAGGGCAGAAGCGCACACACAGCTGCGGGGAGTGGCTAGAGTCTCAGGAGAAGGTCCAATGACCTTCTCTACCCTCTCCTTCTATGATGGCATGTCAACAGTCAACAAACCAGGTTGTGATGGACTCTTGCCAGCGGGCACAGCTGAAGTAATACAGATGGCAGCTACTTTGCTGGAAGGACACATACCTTCCCCACCATGATGGACTGTACCCTCAGACTGTGAGCTAGAGTGAACCCCTCTTTCCTGAAGTTGTTTTGATCATATTTTGTCTTACACTGAGACAAAAAACTTGATTCATTCCTTAAACAATACACCATTCAATTTCTACAGCATATTCATTGCACCAACTGCTATAGGAAGTCTAGAAACGACTGATGACATATGAAAGTGCTATGCAAATCCTGCGCTGTTTATACAAAGGTGTGAGCATCTATGGATTTGAATTTCTTCCTGTGTCATGGAACTGTTTCCATGGATACCTAGGAACAACTGTAAAGGTCCTTAAAATGTATCTGCCCATGGAAGAATGTCAGCGTTCTCCAGATGCCTCAACATTAACACACAGGCCATGCCTGGTTTATGAAGGTTGGGGGATGGTGATAATGATATTCTTAGTCATCTACAAAGAGAGTAAATATCACAAATTATATTTGGTTTCTTTGATTTGTAGCAGCTTTTGTGCTTATATGTCTCATGTGGCATCTAAGATCTCTTCTCCCTCACTATAGAACAAAATTAAGACCATTATTTGTATAATTCAGGTGAAAGCAGTGAGTCTTTTGAGACTATAAATTAGTATGTTTTTAGAGAATCAAGATAATGATCTTTGTTCTCCACTTCACTTGCCATGAACATGCGAAGTGGGCACTAAACATTGGGAAATACAGAGAAAATTCATTTTAACACTTACTCTTGGCAGTGTGCAACAGGGCAGAAAGTGAGGAAAGTGCCGTTCTTCTTGTTCATTGAGTTTGAAAGTAAATTGACCTCAGGCCAGACTGTCAGACTGTTCCACAAGGAAGCAAAGTAGGGTATAATAGCTGGTAAAAAATAAAAAAATAAAAAAAAACATTCCAGTGGAGGGAGTATCTAGATGAGAGCATGCTTGCTCAGCCGTACAGAGGCCCCTGGGTTCCTCACAGAAGAAAGAAGAAAAAAGAACAAACACAAGCGTCAAACTGTAGCTATTTCCTTTTTTAATATTTATTTTTATTAAGTGTGTGTGTGTGTGTGTGTGTGTGTGTGTGTGTGTGTGTGTGTGTATGTGTGTTTGTGTGTATACACATGCTTGCTCTGGTCTTCCTCCCTCTTACAAAGCCATGTGTGGCCAGGCAGTGGTGGCACACGCCTTTAATTCCAGCACTTAGGAGGCAGAGGCAGGCAGATCTCTGAGTTTGAGGCCAGCCTGGTCTACAGAGTGAGTTCCAGAACAGCCAGAACTGTTTCACAGAGAGACCCTGTCTCAAGAAGAAGAGGAGGAGGAGGAGGAGGAGGCAGTGACAGTGGTAAGGAATTGGAGGCATCACTGCTCAGGTGATTGGGGCAGTTATTAGTAAAACAGGGGCTTCTTAAAGTCTGTATTATATATTTCAGTCTGATGGCTAAAACAACTAAGTAACTGGCAGGCAGGTATCAAATATAGTGTGGACAAGCTGGACAACAGAATATTTCTTATCCAGGGATGGATGGAGTGAGGTAGCTTGCAACTTGAACTGCTTTATTTATTTAAGTATTAAACATGAAAAATAAATGAAAACATTTGTTTAATGTTTTCAGGACAATATTGAAAGCTCAGAAAGAGAATATTCAGTAAAAATCTGAAGTAGGGCTGGTGAGATGGAATTGTGGGTAGGAGTGTTTGCTGCCAAGCCTCACTATCTGAGTTCAAACCACAGCACTCAAGCGATGGAAGGAGAAAACCAGCTTCCAAAAGCTGTCCTGTGCTCCACACATGAGCCCCCCTTCTCTCTCTCTCTCTCTCTCTCTCTCTCTCTCTCTCTCTCTCTCTCTCTCTCTCTCACACACACACACACACACACACACACACACACACACACACACTGTACAAAACAAACAATCCAAAAGCAAGCAACTCGCTAGAGTATGGCTGTCTGTCCTTCTGTATTGTCTGTGTTACCGTCTATGTTCATAATCTGTGGCCTCATTGGCTCCAAATTTCTGCTGATCCTAGATATGGGACCACAGTGGGAAGCAGTCCTTCCCTACCACTGTTTGGCTACATCCCTCCAGCTATGAGGCTGAGCCCTTCCCCATGAAGAATTAACAGTATCAGGAATGATTGAATCTGAGTATGGTGGCTCATTCCTGGGCTGTCAGCACTTGGGAGATAAAGTCAGGGAGATCAGAAGTTCAAGGTCATCTTTGGCTACATGGCCAATTTGGGCTAGCCTGGTCTACATGAAACCCCTGTTACAAGGTAAAGCAAGACCAGAGAAATGGCTCTGCCAGTAAAGTTTCTCACCTGAGTTTGAACTTCTGAATGCACAGAAAAATGTGTGTGTGGTGGCGGGGAGGAACCAGCTTCACAAATTTGTCCTCTGACCTGCATATATGTACTCAGTGTCCACACATACATCATTCACATGTGCAATGATAATAAAAATTTAAAAATCAAATGCAAATGAAAAGTTACTAGTATGCTCTCTTATTTGCTAGTAACAGTGGACAGCCTATTGTGAAGGAACCAAAGGGTTCGTTTGGCTTACTTACAGAGCGTAGGTGAGGGGTCCCTAACAGGGGCATGTGTGGCCCTAAAGCAGCCACACTGTAAAGTCTTCACCAAACATGGATAGTGGCTTTCCCATGAAGATGGTGACAGTCTGACTCTGAGAAACTTCACCTTCCTACAGCTGCCTCGTGTGGAACTTACAGGCCAGCCTCCTCTCCTGTCAATCCATCCTTAAGATTCGCATCCATCCCAGACAGCGCCAATGGTTTGATGGAAATCAGCCACCTTTCTGAGGTCATAGCAATACCTTTCATAAGATGACTGCAGTCCTCTGAAATCTGCACTGGGCATGTTCTATTCCCACTGTAAAGTCCGTCCCTTATTGGTGGCAGGCAAGTTGAACTTTGAAAGACACACACACACCCCACATCCACAGTGCTCTTAGGAGTCCTGGGCGCTGGAAGGTGCCTGCCTTCTGGGATGCAGAGGAAGAGAGTTAGAGGCAAGCCTTGGCGCTCATTCTGAGATCACTGTGCTGAGTTTAAACTGCTACTCCTCTGGCCTGCACCTCAACATTGTAGGCATGTTCATCCATGCCTGGTTTACATGGTACTGGTATCAAACTCAGGATGTCAAGCATGCTAGGTCAGCACTCTATTCCCTGAGCTACAGCTCCAGACCCCTATAGGCTTTATGTGTTTTGAAGGCATGTTTTAGCATCTCAGTTTTAGGTGCTTAGATGTTTGGGAGTTTCAAAGAGGAGTGTGTCTCCAGTTCTTCTTCCCCGTCTCCTACCAGAGCTTCTCTGGAGTTTTGGAGCTTTGATTCCTCTGACTCCTGCACTAACCGTACTTTGTAAGTAAGGTAGTTTGGACTTCAGAAGGTGCCAGAGTCTTGTCTGTTATCTATAGGTATGTAGGAAATCACGGGCCTGCTTGGGTGTTCTTCCGTCACTACTGAAGTCAGCTGTCTTGAATAAGTACTATTCTACTGCTGTGAAGAGACCAAGACATGACCAAAGCAACTCTATAAAGGAAAGCATTTAACTGGGAGCTTGCTTACAGTTCCAGAGGTTTAGTCCATGATCATGCTAGGAAGCAGACAAGCATGGTCCTGGAACTGTAGCTAAGAGCTTTGCATACTGATCACAGGCATCAGGCAGAGAGAAATACTGGGCCTGTGGTCAGGCTGTGAAACCTAAAAGCCCACCCACAGTGGCACACCTCCTCCATCAAGGCCACACCTTTTAATCCTTCCCAAACAGTTCCGCTAACTAGGGACTTAGCATTCAAACCTATGAGCCTACGGGCGGGGCGGGGCGGGACATTCTCTTTCAAACCATCACGTCAGCTATGCACTGGGAAACTATGTCAGACTAGGGTGTGGTCCTCAGGAATTATTTATTCAAGGTCCTAGATAGCCCCTCCTAGAACAGAAGGCCAAAGAATAGGAGACCTCCTGGAGTGTCGCGCCTGCCTCGACCAGCAAGGATGACGCAACACCGGGATTCTTCGTAATACAGTTTAATCAGGACCCTTTGTTAGTTGCATTGTCTCTCTCTCGCTGGGGCAAGCCTCTCCCAGCACCTAAGTGGGGCTGGGCTGCCAACCCCAGGCAGCCACGTGGGCACTGTCCACAGGTCCACGCATATGCCAGCAGCACACGAATCCAGCCATAGCCAAATAAGGAGCTGTTTACCATAAAGAGTGTTTGCCATCGGGAAGGCAGAGGGTAGAAGCCAGCGCCATCTTTAGGGTGCGGCTACACGCAGCTCTCTACAGTTCCCCCTTTTTGTTTTACAGAGCAACAGGCAAGAGTAGAGGTCTGATCTCTGCTAAAATGGAACATGTACTAATGTTTGTCCAGGCGTCGTCCACCCAGAGAACACTAGACCCGTCCGATACACTTTTTACAGAGGTGGGAGTTAGGGTACCAACCCACATGCAATCAGACTTGCTCTTCTTGAGGTCAGCGTATCATAATCTCAAGTGCAGTGCACAGGCCTCGCATCCTGTGCCTAAATATCTTTTAAAGTAGCCAACCAGGCTTGGGGGGACTGTCCTGCATCAATGGCCATAAAGGCTTGGAAAATCATGGCCGCATGGCGACGCTGTGAGATCCTAATGCAACAAATGCACCACAAGCATACTAGGGAGGTGAGCACCAGTAAGCCTACTAGGGCTCCTATTCCCGCCCATTCCTTCATGTGATCCATGGCTGTAGCAATCCAGGAAGACAATCCCTCCACCAGTCTGGTATCCACTCGGGTCGAATTCACCGTGACAATAGCCACTCTCAGCTGGTCCATCAGGTTATCAAACTTTCCGGTCCAATTGCCTAAAAGATAACTAGACAACTTTTTAGATAAATCTGTAGCAGAACAATTGGAAGCATCCAAATTCAAAAAATTCAGAGTAAATAATGCAAGAGAGAGTCTGTCCTTAGGGGTACGGCCATAGCCTATTCCCCCTTTTTGTTTTTGAAGCAACTCCTTTAAGGAGCGATGAGCATGCTCCATAATGCCTTGACCTTGTGGATTATATGGTAGGCCATGTATAAATTGTACATTCATCTGTTGACAGAAGGAAGCGAACTTCTGTCCGGTATATGCAGGACCATTGTCTGTCTTTAACTGTTGAGGCTTACCCCATGCTGTCCAAGCTTCTAAGCAATGAGCAATGACATGAGAGGCTTTTTCTCCTGCCATTGGGGTGGCATGAATGATTCCAGAACAGGTATCAACAGATACATGTACATATTTGACACGTCTAAATTCAGAGATGTGTGTAACATCCATTTGTCATATTTTTAAGGGGAGCAAACCACGAGGGTTAACTCCTAATCTAGAAGGATGATGAAAAATGACACATTGGGGACAATCTAGTACCACCTTTCATGCATCCGTACGTGAGATAGAAAACTTTTGTTGTAATGTCCTTGCATTAACATGAAATTCTTTGTGGAAAGCATGTGCTCGTTGTATGGCAGAAGCCACAAACATCCATTCCTGTCTAGTACACTGATCCACTATATCATTGCCTTTAGCCAATGGACCTGGCAGACTGGTATGTGCACGGATGTGTTGCACAAAAAGGGGATTTTTACATTGCCAGATCAGTTTCTGTAATTGGCCAAACAATGAGCTAACCGGGCTAGAAGATTTGATGGGCCCTGCACATTCAAGGCTTTTCAAAGCATTAACAACATAACTAGAATCTGACACTAAATTAAATGCAAATGGACAAGCCTTGAAAACTTCAAGAACTATTGAAAGCTCCACCTGTTGAGGTGCACCTGGCAAGAATTGATGCTTTACAGGTTCATTAGGATCCACCATATAAGCACCACAGCCTGTCTTAGACCCATCTGTAAATATAACACTGGCTCCTGGAATGGGCTGCGAAGCAGTTACCTTAGGGAAAACTACAGGATGTTTTTTAAAGAAAGTTAATAGTGGATGTTTAGGATAATGGCAATCTGTGTGTCCTGGATAGGTACAACGCAGTATTGCCCAATCATCTATGGCAGTACATAGTACCTTGACTTGAGTAGAATCATAAGGAACAACTAGCGTTTGTGGTGATGTTCCAAAATATTGTAAACATTGCTGAATACCCTGTTGCGCAAGTAATGCTACAGCAGTAGGATAATACTCAATTGATTTTGCAGGTGAGATTTTAGTATAAATCCATAACAAGGGTCCTTTTTGCCATAAAATTCCCGTAGGTTGTAACTGGGTAGGCAGAATGCACAGGGTAATATCATCATTATTTTGCACTCTTTGAAGAAAAGCTCTTTGTAGCCTATCCTCTAATTTTGTTAAGGCTTCTCGGGCTGCATTGGTTAATTGCCTTGGTGAACCCAAGGCTGCATCTCCAATTAGAATATCATATAATGGTTTTAATTCATAATTGGCCATTCCTAAACTTCCTCTTATCCAATTTATATCTCCTAATAATTTCTGAAAATCATTCAATGTGCAAAGATGATCCTTCCTTAACTCTACCTTTTGTGGCATGATATGATGATTAGTTATTTTAGAGCCAAGATAATTGACAACTTTGCTCTGTTGCACCTTCTCAGGGGCAATACAGAGTCCCTTTTGCTTTAGCAGTTCTACAAGTGAGCTATATGCTTCTTGAAGAATGCTCTCCTCTTTAGCTGCTAACAGTATATCATTCATATAATGGAGGCATTTTAAGCCAGGAAAAAGTGCTCTCAAAGGTTCTAAAGCAGTTGTTACAAATAATTGACACATGGTAGGACTGCTGGCCATGCCTTGTGGCAATACAACCCACTGATATCTTTTATCAGGTTCCTCATGATTAGTGGACGGTAAAGTGAAAGCGAATCTCTCACTGTCTTTGCTATTCAGTGGAATGGAAGAGAAGCAGTCCTTAATATCTACCACAATAATAGGCCAATTTTTAGGCAAGGCTGACAGCAATGGAAGACCACGCTGTACGGGTCCCATAATTTTCATTTGTTTATTTATAGCTCTAAGATCATGTAACAATCTCCATTTTCCTGATTTCTTCTTGATGACAAATATGGGTGTATTCCAGGGAGAAAGGGAGGGTTTAATGTACCCTTCCTCCAATTGCTCTTTCACTAATTGATATGCAGCATGTAATTTCTCAGAGGAGAGTGGCCACTGAGGAACCCAAACTGGCTCCTCCGTTACCCAGGATATGGGAATGCCCTCCTCAGCGGCCCCTAGGAAAAACCCAACCCTTGTTTGGGTTTCCTAGGTACTGTTTGTATTGGCTCCTTTCTGCCTTGTAAAAATTTTCCCAGGCCAAAAATCAGGATGACACCCCATGTTTTTCATAATATTTTTAGATTCTTTGGAGTATTCATTACTCAACTGAAAGCCCATGGATTTCATAAGATCCCTCCCCCAGAGGGACACTGGATGCTCAAGGACATAGGGTTGCATAACGCCAGAGTGACCTTCTGAATCTTGCCAATTTAACAAATTTGCACTAATATTGGGAACACTGGCATAACCCAGTCCCTGCAATGTTTGTGAGGAAGCCTATATAGGCCAACCTGGAGGCCAATCTTTGTTAGCTATGATACTGCGATCTGCTCCTGTGATCCAAATCTAGGTCTCTTCCCAATTTCTCCCAGGAAGGCACTGTAAGGCTTCCTGAAATTGCAAACCAAGGTGCAACTACATCACACTGTTGCAAAAACCGCTCTAAGGTGTGTTTTTTATTTTCAATTTCTTAGAGAGAAGCAGCTCATTAAGAGCCAGAAAAATTGGGTGTGGAGAGGAAGCGCCCATGTTAGTATACTTTTTTTTTTTTCTTTCCTCAATTTGAGAAGTTTCTCGGAGGTTTCTCGGAGCCTCTGCAGAACTGCTCCAGCCCTCCGGTTTCCCTGTTTGTTTTGTTTCTCCTGCTGGTTGTGCTTTACCTGCTTGTTTTGTTATGCAAATTACCCGTCCGCTACAGTCGCAGAGCAGGTTTCACTGGCTGACTTTGCTATTCTAATTACCTGTCCGCTCTTGTCGCGGCCCTATTGAATTACCCATCCGCTATTGTCGTGGCTCTGCTATCCCGCTCTCCCGTCTACAGGTGAGCGTTACCTGCTTTTGTCGCGGATCCTCAGTTTTTTTTTTTCCTGAGGACTTACCGGTATACCGCCTGACTGTAAAAAGTTCTGAATCTGGAGAGAGAGACGTGGAATGTCCCCGTAGGTTCGTTTCTCCATTGTCCCCGTATGGGCCACCACTTGTCGCGCCCGCCTCGACCAGCAAGGATGACGCAACACCGGGATTCTTCTTAATACAGTTTAATCAGGACCCTTTGTTAGTTGCATTGTCTCTCTCTCGCTGGGGCAAGCCTCTCCCAGCACCTAAGTGGGGCTGGGCTGCCAACCCCAGGCAGCCAGGTGGGCACTGTCCACAGGTCCACGCATATGCCAGCAGCACACGAATCCAGCCATAGCCAAATAAGGAGCTGTTTACCATAAAGAGTGTTTGCCATCGGGAAGGCAGAGGGTAGAAGCCAGCGCCATCTTTAGGGTGCGGCTACACGCAGCTCTCTACACTGGAGGAGTTAAAAATCCTTTCAAGGTTGTTCAAGTCACCTTGGGGAAAGTAATCAATCACCTATTACATTCTGGGGAGGTTCCCTGAATTAAACTAGCTCCAGCTGACCTCTGAGCAAAGAGCTTGTTAACATGACAACTGACCCAGCATCATTCCAGCAGCCTTTACTGTATTTATTTATAGGATTCTAAATCTACCATCTGCTTTTGTTGTCTCTTCTACCTTAGGCTTCTGATGTAATAAAAGTTATTAGTTAAAACAGTGTAGTTTTGTTTGATTTAGTGAAACACGGTCTTATGAAGCCCCAGCTGGCTTCCAATTCACCAAGTATCCAAGGATGACTTTGAGCTTTTCTTAAGTCTCACTTTTTAATTTTTGTTTTCATTACATGTGTGTGCCTATATATGTGCATGTTTATGCAGATGCCCTCGGATGTCAGCGGGTCCCCCAGAGCTGGAGTTACAGGTATTTCTAAGATACCCAAACCAGTGCTAGGAACCCAACTTGGATATTCAGCAAGAAGTCAAGCACTGAGCCAGCTTCTAGTTTAAACTTCTGACCCTCCTGTCTCTATTTCCTGTAGTAGCATGGGCAGGTACTAGTACATCTGCCTTCATGCTAAGGATGTAACCCAGGACCTTACGCATACTAGGGAAGTTGTCTACTAACTGAGTTGCATTCCCCAGTCCTAGGTCATTCACTAATGCCTTGTATGCATCTTTACAAATTAATCCTTATTAAGATGTGAAGGAAAATATGCTAGTTTGTTGTTACACATTCTTCTAGAATGAGAGCAGCCCCTAAATGTTGAATCTTCAATGATAACAGAGCCGTCAGGAGCATCTGCCTAGCTGGTAATTTCTAATAGACCTCATGGGCAGCAATCTGTTCTCCACACACAGTACTCAGCCACTCTTCATGTCCCTGAGAGGAGATGGCGTTGAGCCAACCAATGCTGGTTTGCTAATATTATTTTAAACTCATTTTACTTATTTATTTGCTGTAAATAGTCTGCCATTGAAACATGTGACTTATTTAAACAAATCTCACAAAAATTCCATTTCTACCAAATAAAAACTAAATTAGGACTAAGATCTGAATCAGGAAGAGACATACGCAGTAAAATTCAGAGAATGTCTATTTTCTGAAGTTTTGTGGTATTCTTTCCAGTTGAGATATTCCTGAAATGAATCAGTCAGAGAGGCCCAGGAGGCAATGGTAAAATCATATTCCACAACCTGCCCCTAAGACTTACACTCACAGGGTACTTCGTGGGACAGTAATGCAAGGCAAGTCACTCACAAGCAACTGTGCACCTGGCTTCCGGATCTAACAACCCTCTTCTCTTCCTCCTCCTCTCCCTTCCTTCCACCTCTCCACCCTCCATGGTTACAGATGTTCACACAGGCTGGAAAATGGCTCAGGAGACCATTTGACTTATTTACTCCGTCTGTGCTTAGTTTCTTCATTTGTAAGACAGGAATCTCTAATGCTCTTCATTGCACCTGATAATTCTGAGGGTAAAAACCAAAGAATTGTGGGAAGTGTAAGAATAGCAGTTATATCGGATTAGAGCCCATCCTAGTGACCTCATTTTAAAAGTTGAAATGTTAGGACTGGAGGATCAGTGGTTAAGAACACTAGGTGCTCTTGCAGAGAAGCCTGGGTTTGGTTCCCAGCACCCACACAGCTCTTAAAAACATCTATAGCTCTGGTTTCAGGAGATCCAATACATTCTTCTGGCTTCTGGGGGCTCTGTGCACACATGGTAAACATAAATACATGCAGGCAAACACTCATAAATAGAAAATAAAAATAAATAAAAGTTGAAATGCTAAACAAATGGTAAAGACACATGAAGTGGTTCATCTTGGCTTTTAAGCATCCTATTACAGTGGGAAGGTACCAGTGCTAGGAAGTAGCTTAGTGGGTCAAGTGGGCAAGTGTGAGGGTCTGAGTTTGAATCCCCAGAACACAAGCAAAACCCATCCTTGTAGCATGATGCGCCCATAATTCCTATAAAAAGATGGGAGATAGAAACCAGAGAATCCCCCGGAGCCATCTGGCTAGCTAGCTAACAGTGGCTAACAACAAGAGATCCAGCCTCAAACAAGGGTGCAAGGTGAGGGCTGGCACTAGAGGCTGTCTCTGACCTTTACACACTGTGGCACATCTGTACCCATGTGCACACACACACACACACACACACACACACACACACACAATTTAAAAAAAGAAGAATGGAGCTGGGTGGTGGTGGTGCACACCTTTAATCCTGGCACTCAGGAGACAGAGGCAGGCAGATTCCTATGAGTTCGAGGTCAGCCTGGTCTACAAAGCGAGTTCCAGGACAGCCAGAGCTGTTACATAGAGAACCCTGTCTTGAAAAAAAAAAAAAAAGAAAAAGAAGAAGAAGAATGGAGACATGCCAGAGACAGCAGGATGTGGCTGTCTGGCTTTGTTTTCTGCCTAAGGAAAAACCACAGCCTGGGCAGTTTAAACAACAGATTTCTATTTTCTTACAATTTGGAGGTGGGAAATTCAAGTTCGAATTGAATTGTGAACAGGGCATCTTCTCCTTGTGTCCTCATATGACCTCTCCCCTTTCTCTCCTCTCTTCTCTCTCTCCTCTCTCTCTCTCTCTCTCTCTCTCTCCCCCCCCCCGTGTGTGTGTGTGTGTGTGTGTGTGTGTGTGTGTGTGTGTGTGTCTCATAATCTCCTGTTCTTGTAATGATACCAGTAATGTTGGATTAGAGCCCACCCTAGTGACCTCATTTTAACTGAATCACTTCTTTAAAGACTCTGCCTCCAAATATAGTCACACTCTGAAACCTAAAAATGAGGATTTAAAGCTAGCAACTGGCAGTCTACATCTCAGCCCTATCAGTGCCTTATCTGACTGTGCATCCTGAGTATTTGGCAGATTTTGTACAAACCTAGCATACCTCCTACATGGTCCAGCTCATACAACTCCGTGCAGTTGCTAGGGTTCCCTACCTTTTCCAACAGTAGGTGATTTCAGATGATTGTCACCCACTATAGGCAACATTAGACTCAGACTTGACTCAAGTAGACAAAGAGGTTTTCACAATATTTTTAAGGTCATGTAATATGGAAGAAATATGATACAGCAGTATAGAGAAATACTAGCCTTCCCTTCTCCCCCGATATCCCTGCAATGACCAGTGGTCAAGTCTGTGTATAGATTTCCATACTAAAACTTATGTATGTAGACCGTCTTCTAAAACACGTTTATACATGTTCCATGTGAAGCCTTCCCACACCTGCCACACTAGCCTACTTTTATCACCTAATTTCAGTTCAAAGGTAAATATAATCAACACATTTATGAGCAAGTATGTAGTAAAAAGCATGTCTCCCATTTACTGGTAATAGCAAGAAGTTCCAGTGTATTCTGTCTCTGTGTCTTCTTTCTTCCTTTTCAGATTTTATCATTTGGCCAATGTCTTGGCTAATTTCTTATGTCAACATGACTAGGCTAAGGGTTGACCAGATATCTGATAATACTTTGTTTCTGAGTATGACTGAGAATGCTCTGAATCTTCAGATTCAGCTAACCCTTGAGGGTTAATTGCATTAATTGAGGTTGGAAGACCTCCCCACTCTGGGTGGTACCATCTGTCTGCAAAATTTGTCTTAGTTGCTTTTCTTAATGATGTAATAAAATCCTGACAAAAGCAACTTAAGAGAGAGTTTATTCTCATGAGAAGTCAAGGTGGCATGAGCTTGATGGATTTGTTCATGTTGTACCCACAATCTCAAAGCTGAGAGTGATGAATGCATGCTGCTGCTAAGGTTTCTAACTCCCAGCCAGGGAATGGCACCACCCACCGTGGCCAGGACTTTGTCTTAATGTAATCAAGACTGCTGCCTTCAGGCATGCTCAGAGGCCTGTTTGAGGTGATTCTGCATTCTGTCAAGTTGACAATGAATTCTAACCATCACAGGCTTTGTACACATGCTGATCTCAGTGCCTTCCTTTCTTCACTATTCTCCTGCCACAGAAGGCTGTATCCGACTCTGCTAAGGACAATGGGCTACTGAAGAAATGTGTGGGTTACTGAAGAGAGATGTGCATAGAACTGTGGTTTCTTTTGGTTTCCACATATAGGAGAGAATGTGATATTTGTCTTTCTGAGTCTGACTTGTTTCACTTAACATGCTGATCTCCAATTCCAGTCATTTTCCAGCAAATGACATAATTTCTTCTTTACAGCTAAATAAAACTCCATTGTGAATATATGTCACAATTTCTTTATCCACTCATCTGCTACTGTTTCCTAGGCTTGTCCTATTTCCTGACTATTGTGAATAAATCAGCTATAATCAGGAATATACAAGTGTCTTGGTCAATGTTATATTTCTGTGAAGAGATACCATGGCCACAGCATCTCCATAAAGAGAAGCATTTAATTGGGGCTAGCTTATAGTTTCAGAGGCTTAGTCCATTATCAGCATGGTGGGAAGCATGACAACATACAGGCAGACATGGTGCTGGGGAAGAATCTGAGAGTTCTACATCTGGACCCACAGGAAGAAGCAAGAGAGACAGCCTGGGACAGACTTGTGCTTTGAAATCCCAAAGGCCACCCCTAGTGACACACTTCCTTCAACAAGGGCACACCTACCCCAACAAGGCCACACCCCCTAATGTCACACTCCCTAAGCATTCAAATATATGAGCCTGTGGGAGCCATTCTTATTCAAAATGACCAGAACAATTCTCCATGGTTTGTTGACCTTGACTCCTTCAAGTGTGCATTCAGGAGTGGTATATAGTTAGATGGTGTCACAGTTTTATTTTCAGTGTTCTGAGGAACCTCTACCAGCAATAGATAAGGGTTCCGAGTTCCCCACAGCCTCACCAGCAACTGGTGTCATTTTTTGTTGTTGTTGTTTTTTTTTTTTTTTGGTTTTTTTTTCTAGACATGGTCTCATTATGTAGCTCTAGCCTTCCTGGAACTTACTATTTAAGACCAGGCTGGTCTCAAACTCATAGAGATCAGACTGCCTCTGCCTCCCGAGTGCTGGGATTAAAGGCATGTGCCACAATGCCTAGCCTTCTTTTTTGTTATCTTCTTTTAAAAACTTTAAAAAATTTTAATTATGAGTATATGTGTAGGTATGGACACATGAATGCAGTGCCCATGGAAGCCAGAAAAGGATTGGACGCACTGAACTGGAATTACAAACAGTGTGAGTATTGCTGGGAAGCAAACTTGGGTCCACCGGAAGATCAGTATGAGCTCTTTTTGTTTTCTTAAGAGCTGAGGATCGAACCCAGGGCCTTGCGCTTGTTAGGCAAGCTCTCTACCACTGAGCTAAATCCCCAACCCTCAGTATGAGCTCTTAAACTGAGCCATCTAGCCCCATCTTCCCTCCCCAACTCCAAGGAGGTCTCTTGTAGCCTAGGCTGACCTTCAATTTACTATGTAGCTGAGGATGACTTTGAACTCATAATCATTCTGTCTCCACTTCTCAAGTTCAGGGATTGTGTATGTGTGTGTGTGTGTGTGTGTGTGTGTGTGTGTGTGTGTGTGTGCCTCCACATCCATTTTTACACAGTATTACAGAGCAAATCCAGAGCTTCATGGAATACTAGGCAAGCACCCTACTAATGGGTCCACACACTCAGAAAATAACTCACATATTACCACAGAAGTTGCACTCAGATCTTCTTGCTGGGACCTGTCCTCGCAGGGGCAGGAGAACTGCCTGGCCACGCCATGACATGTACACAAATAATGAGTGCTTCACAGTGTCCTCTCAGCCCTGTGCTTCCGTGACAGCATGTGCAGTGACACAGGCTGACCTGGTATCTCTGATTCTGCAGCGGTGGTTTTGTAACTTCAGCTTTGACGGTCAGTAGTGAGTTACCATTCACACCGGTGAGCTGCAGACTTTGGCAATGGATAACTGGTACATGCATAGCCCAAGTACAGAGCTTGCTTAGCACATCTTCATCCTCCTTCCTTCCTGATTCCTGTGGCTCTGACCCACAGCTGTGTTGAGCTGGGTACCAATGTGGACATCTCCTTTATGTCAAGTTTCTGAACTCTTCAAGTTCCTGATTGGTTTGCTTTTGAGTCCCACACCATGGATATGTCTGTGAACAAAGATGGAGCTCTCTCTCGTGGCCATCTTACCTTGGCAGAGTGGGGCTGCTTGCTGCTTCTCACAACCTTCCTGTGCAGGAGGCTTTGCTCAGGCCACTCAGGAAAGGAAGAGTTAGGGGCCATGTTGTTGGAAACCTAGAAGCAGCAGCTACTCCCTGTTCTTATAGACACAGCAATCATGATAAAGAAAATGCTATTATTGTGACATGGTTCGTGCTTTATTATTCTGCCTGCTGATGATAAATGAGGTTTTTGACTGGTGTTTCTGCTTAACAATGCAGAGGAAATTAATCCAGAATGGCTCAAAGAGCTCCGGTTATCTGAAACGCTTCTCATCCAACATTACTCACTGTTTATCCAGACATTTTTGGTTCTTGGGGCCCAGGGAAGGGTCAGGCCAGCCATTTCTGCTCACCAAACAATCTCAAGCACACAGTGCAAACATTCTCATGCTGCCTGTGCCGGGACATGCAAAGGACCAGAAGTGCTGCTTGGTAAAATGGAGGTGACTTGTCCTACGCAAGCAGTTAGGGACAAAATGCATCTTCTAAACAGAACTTCAGATGATCTTGTAAGTTACTGTAGAAACACCGGACAGGGCACGTCTAAATTGTTTTTAAAATAGGTCATTTGATGTATGGGTTCTGTGTTTGGATGTGGGTTTGCACGTCTCCAGGGCTCTGTGTATTAAAATCTATTCCCCATTACAATAGGTTATGAAAATGGAAGCTATCCCACCATGAGTTTACAGGAGGAACCTTGCAAGATAATATAGAGTCAGATAAGGTCATCAGGTGGAGCCTTGGGATTGAATCCAAGTGGCTTTATTAGAGGAAGACCAGAGCAAGCGAGTGTGTGTGTGTGTGTGTGTGTGTGTGTGTGTGTGTGTGTGTGTATGTGCGCGTGCGTGTGTACGTATGTGCATGCACACGCACCCACTTGCTAACTACTCATTTGACAAAATAAATCACTTGGGGTTTCAGCCAACAAGGTCAGATTGAGCAAAATTTTGATGATGTATCTCTAATTTATTGAACTTAATTTTAATAAATTAATTTCTTTTTAAGGCAGAGACTCATATAGTCCAGGAGGGCCTGAAACTCACTTTCTAGCAGAAGCTAACCTCAAATGCCTGTTCCTCCTAAATCTACCTCCTGCGCTGACAGGCATGTGTTCCACCATGCCTGGTATATACAGTACAGGAAACCAAAGTGGGGGTGGAGTGGGGAGGGGAGCTGTGTGCTAGGAGAACACTACACCAATTGAGCCTCATCCTAGATGTCTCTTTTCTTCTGAATGTTGACTGTGTACTACTTTTTTTTTGTTTGTTTGTTAAGAATATCCAAGAGTAGCCCTGCAGTGGTGGTGCACGCCTTTAATCTCAACACTCGGGAGGCAGAGACAGGAGGATGTCTGTGAGTTCAAGGCCAGCCTGGTCTACATAGTGAGATCCAGGACAGCCAGGGCTACACAGAGAAAACCTGTCTCAAAAAACTAAAAAGAACAAATAAACAAAAACCTAAAAGTCAGTTGTCTAAGGTGACAGGCATTTGGTATCAGCTTCTGGGCAGCAGCCATTTAAACAGGCGAATTGGGCCAACTGTACAGGAAAGCCAGGGGTTCTTGTTGCTCACTGCTGCAGCTGGATGGGAGCTAACATCTAGAAGATGCTCCTTTCAGGTCTCCAGGCTTCAGCCTAATTTAATCAGCATTCTAATTTACAGACAGCTCATCAAGTGACTTCAGGGGATGGCGTATGCAGAACGTTTCTACAGCCAAATGACAGTAATGCTGCTGACTGAAAGAAGGTCTGACTTGTTTCCTGAATTATTGATGAACTCTGTTGCTTAGAATAAAACCACGAGTTGTGGACAAAACCCTGCACAGAATCTAGCGATCCCATAAAGGGACTTGCCATCGGTGCTGAAGTGGAGAGTAAACATGTTCTATTGGCCTTAGTTCAAGATAGGAATGTTTGTACGCTCCAGTGTAGGCTGCTCAAATTAAATGATTAATGAGTCGAAGGTATTGTGGTTTGCATGAAAGAGACTTCATTTTGATTGGCAACGTCATCCTTGCCAGAATCCAAAGGCCAACAGTGCTTAGGGGCTCTGATTCCTGACCTGCTTCCTAAATGATTTTAGGGCTGTCTTTCCAGAGGGGGTTGTATGTTAGAGTAGCAATAAAGGCCCACTAAGGAAAAACTCATGGTCAAGAGAATAGAGTCTCTGGTCTGGGTGGAGCCCTAACATTCCAGTTGGGTATGATCAATCACTCTGTAAAGGAATGACTCTTAGGAAAGCGGGCTCACCTTAGGCCATACTAAAGAGATAGGTAGGATGACTGATCCTTTAATGAGGTACTGAACTTCTCTGAATCCCTGCCTGGAGCACAGGTACTTCCTGGCTGAAGCCAGGCAGCTTTCTAAGTCTACATCCTTTTCTAAGCATGCTTTCCTCAACACTTGTCTAAAGTTTGTCCCCGCCATGTGGCTGCTTGTCTGTTAATCTCAGCAGTCGAGAATAAGACCACTACCACAGTTGAAAGCCAAATTTGAAGCAAGCTTTCATGAAATAGTGGCCAGGTGGATGGGCTCTGGCAAGGTGGATTGGCTCCAGCCCGGTCTAGCCAGGTACATACCTACGTCCCAGGAAAATGGCCCAGAATCAAGTATGGCAAGGACTTAAGCAGGAAAACCCACAATTCATTGCATTTCCCATCAGGTTCAATCAGGAACAAGCATAAATCCTGACATAGTTCTTGCCTGTGATCGTCCCGCCCACATGTGATCAAGCACATCCAGTGCAGATGGGTCAAACAAACTTGTTTAGGGGAGTGAAAACATGTGGCTTGTTATCTTCTATTATCAATATCCTCCAGCATTTCAGGAATTATCTGTCCTTGGGCAAGAGGCTTGCAGATCAGAGACATTTTTGTTTCAGGGATCTCTTAGCCACAGAAAAAAATTGTAAAAGATATAAATGCTGTTCTAGTTAGCTTTAATCGTCAGACTGACACAGCTGCAACTGGGGAATTGTCTGGACCAGATCGGCCCATGGGCATATCCATCTTGATTGTTCACTGATGTAGGAGGGCCCAGTCCACTGTGGGCAACATCATTTCCTGGTCTGTATAAGGAAGCCAGCTGAGTAAGAGCCTGTGAGCAAGCCAGAGAGCTAGTCAGCAAGTAGTGTTCCACCATGGTTTCTGCCTCAGGTTCCTGCTTTGGATTCCTGCCTTGACTTCCCTCGCTGGTAGACTGTGACCTGCGAGTATTAGATGACATAAACCTTTCTTCCCCTAAGTTGCTTTTGGTAGGAGTGTTTTATTACAAAAACAAAATGGAAACAAGAACACATAGGATGTGTGCGTGCACCCGTGTGTGTGTGTGTGTGTGTGTGTGTGTGTGTGTGTGTATGTGTGTAGCTATATATATAATGTATATGCAAGTAAAATCTATAGGTAGAGGAAAAATAAAAGCAGCAGCCCTGGTATATTTCCTCACCCCAATATATGTTGCAGTGGAAGTTATTCTTCCTGCCAAAGCTACTAGATCTTTAAAATAACAATAGCAGCCACCCTTAGCATGGGGGCACATGCCTTTGATCCTGCCTGCAGCACTGGCAGGCAGAGGCAGGTCATCTACTGCTACTTGGAGTCCGTTTTTAATCCTGACTCTGCAACAGTGACCTTAGTTTTTCAATGTATCTTTGATTTTGTTTTCTTCACTTAAAAATATAAACAATAAATACAGTGTAACACGTCTATAGGGGGCTGTCTTAGTTAGAGTTTCTATTGCTGTGATGAAACACCATGACCAAAAGCAAGATGGGGAGGAAAGGGTTTATTTGGTTTACACTTCCACAGTACTGACCCTCACTGAAGGAAGTCAGAACAAGAACCCAAACAGGGCAGGAACCTGGAAGCAGGAGTGGATGCAGAGACCATGGCGGCGTAATGCTTACTGGCTTGTTCCTCATGGCTTGCTCAGCTTGCTTTCTTATAGAATCCTGGATGACCAGCCCAGGGATGGATCACCCACAATGGGCTAGGCCCTCACTCATCAATCACTAATTAAGAAAATGCCCTACAAGACTTGCCTACAGCCCATTTTATGGAAGCATTTTCTCAATCGAGGCTCCTTCCTCTCTGTTGACTCTAGCTTGTGTCAAGTTGGCATAAAACTAGCCACAACAGCTGACCCTTTGCCAGTCTGACACACAACTACACCCCTGTTAAGCCACAACCTTTCCTTTCTTGTTAATCCCAAAGACCACACATTAACAAAGATAACACAATATAAAACATTTTACAAACTTAAAAAGTCCCACAGTCTTACAAATTCAAATACTTTAAAAGTTTAAATATCATCTCTTGCCAGGTAGTGGTGGCGCATGCCTTTAATCCCAGCATTCAGGAGGCAGAGGCAGAGGCAGGCGGATCTCTGTGAGTTTGAGGCCAGCCTGGCCTTCAGAGTGAGTTCCAGGCCAGGACAACTAGAGCTGTTACAAATAGAAATTCTATCTTGAACAAAACAAAAAACATAAACAAACAAACAAACAAACAAATAAATAAATAAAATATTGTCTCTTAACTGGGCAGTGATGCAGCACACATTTGATCCCAGTACTTGGGAGGCAAAGGCAGTCAGATCTCTGAGTTCAAGGCCATCCTGGTCTACAAAGGGAGCTCCAGGACAACAGAGAAATCCTGTCTTGAAAAACAACACTAAAATTGAAAATATCATCTCTTTTAAATTCTAAATTTTCTGCAAAACCCCCAAATCTCTTTTTTAAAAATTTTTTCAGTCTCTCCTATAAAATAAAATATGAAGTACTTCCTTACTTCAAGAGGAACGGACCAGAGCAGCAGTCACAATGTGTACAAAGCAAAACCAAACTCCAACAGTATAAATGACATGATGTCCAATATCTGGGATCCACTCTGGTTTTCTAGCCTTCTCCAAAGGGCTTGGGTCCCTTTTCCAGCTCTGCCCTCCATAGCACACACAGCTGTCTTCTAGGCTCTGTCTGACTCTACTCTACTGCTGTTCTTGGTGCTCATCCATGGCACAGGCATCTCCAAAATGCTGGGGTCTTCTGCTGACCCTGGGCTGCACTTTCACCAACAGCCTCTCATAGGCTCTCTTCATGGTGACCCCTTCAGTCCTGGGCCTTCAACTGCTACTGCAGGGATCGGAGGAAAAAGTGTGGATGAATGCTATATCTGGGAAATATGGGTAGAGTCTCAGAAAAGAGAGATTCAGAATTGGTGCTTGCGGCGAGCTCCTCGACCAGCGAGGTAGAATGACCACCATTCGAGGATTCTTCTCAGATCACACTTTATTGGAGCGCCTCTTGATTGAGGGACAGCGGGAGGTGAGGGGCCCCAAGAACCAAAAGGCAGCTGCTTATATAGGGAACCAAGCGAACGGGTCAATCTGTGATTGGATCCCGCCAGAATGCAAGCACGGGGAGCCACGGGATAGGCTGAGGACATAAGGCCAAATTACCATATATGCGCATGCGCAAACCTCGAGGCATGCAGCCCAGCAAGCACAGCCAAATATAGAGTTGTTTACAGCAAAGCTGTCAGGAAGTAGGCGCCATCTTAGAATGGCAGCTCCCTACAGGTGCTGCAGTGGTGACGGGAGGTCTGTCCAAATCCCTGACCAGCCTCTGGGCTCCACTCTTGCATGAAAGACACAGGCACGTAGATAAAGGCAAGAAGAACTCACAAGAGATTTCTGAACTGCCACTGTGCGCATGGAGAAGACAATTCTCTGCCAAAGTAGTTGCTCAGGGAGAGAAGATTTATCCACAGCAGCACAGTGACGCCTGGAACAGGATCTAAAATTCTTAACGGGATGTCTGTCTCAATGCACATCTTTAATCTTTGCTCTTGGGAGGCAGAGGCAGGTGGATCTCTGAGTTCCAGGCTGGCCCATGAATTTCTGGATGATTCTCCCATCTCTACCTCCTGCCATTAGGCATGCTGGGATTGTAGGTGTGCATCAATGAATACCACTTTTGGTTTTTAAACGGATTCCAGGGATACAAATGGGGATCACCAGGCTTGAGAAAGAAGTGCTTTTACCTGCTGAGCCATTTCCCTTGCCCTAGTTTATTTAAGGCCGGTTGCAGTGTGGAATCTGAAATTAAATAATAGTCTCTTATACTTGATATTCAAGTCTATCAAGACCTATTGCTCTATATTGCATTTGCAGTGGATATTTATGTATGTTATTGTCAGGTCCAAAGGAAACTCCATTTCCCCAGATTCCAAAAGGCAGAAGGGACAATTGTCTGTCTGAGCCATTTATTATACCAAAGCCATGCTGGCCTCCAGGTTCCCTTAGTATCACAAGTACCTGCTACACATTTCAGAGTCCTTGCTAGCCTCCTAGCCAGAGTTGTTACACAGAGAAACCTTATCTCGAAAAACCAAAAAACAATCCAAAACAAAACTTGTGTATCATGGGTTCTTTCCCCCGCTATCTATTCAGCTTCAGAAATTTTGTTTGTTTTGTTTTGTTTTTGTTTTTGTTTTTGTTTTTGAGTTAGGGTCTCACCAAATAGCTCTGGCTAGCCTGTAACTCTCTAAGCACACCCATCTGGACTCAAACTCAGAGATCTGCCTACCTTTTCCTCCAGAGTACTGAGATTAAAGGTATGGGCCACCACTCCTGCAGCATGAGTGCTTTGAACAACAGGTTTGTATCCAGGTGTTATGAGTGCAGTAAAAATAACAAGAAGAAATGTGTTTGAGAACATTATTCAAGAGTGGAAAAATCAGCTTGTAACAGACTGGAGGCCTGGCTTCAGGCAGGAGGCCCCTCCCATGCAGGAGGATCATGGAATCACCAGGCTTCATCTTGACCTTGCTGCAACTCAGCCGGGTTTGGCAGTCCTGCACCATGATTTTTCTTGCTGTGATTTTCATGAACAAATGCTTTATTCAGAGAGACAATTATGGGTCTGACATGCCTGCTGTTCTATAAAAGAACAGCACTTCAAAGCCTTGAAGTAGATTCTATCTGCTGCTTTGGGGAACTGATTTCTGGATAGTCACAAAGCAGAGAGAGGAGAGAGGAGAGAGAGGGAGAGAGAAAGAGAGAGAGAGAGGGAGAGAGAGAAAGAGAGAGAGACTGAGCTGTCATCTATTATGAACCTTCTGAAAGCAGTAGCTTAGCTTTTTGAGATGAAGTCTCATGTAGCCCAGGGTGGACTCAAACTCACTGTGAAGCTCAGGCCAGTCTTATGCTCATTGTGTAGCCCAGGCTGGCCTGAACTGGTCATCCTGCTGAGTTTGCTTTGTGCTGGGATCACAGGTGTGCCATGCCTGGTAAACATTGCAGTACCAGTGTCTCCACTCTGAGGACACCATGCCTAACATGACGAAGACGGAACACCCATGTGCAGATGTCCTAGGGGAAAGAGAGGCAGTAGCAGGGAGGTGGGGGGTCATGAAAGAACTTTGCCTGGATTTGCACTGGGCTCTGCAGCTTCTTAATGATGTGACTGTTGACTAAATGCTTCTTATGGTTACTTGTGAGCATGTGACACAGGGCACATGTGACCCCCAGATGGTTCAAGCTGTTGGCACTGTCACTTTCTGAGGCATTGCTACAGAACTGGGCTAGTCAGGGCAGGAGTAGGTCAGCAGAGCTGGCTGCAGGAAACTGGAGGAGTCAGTTCTCTGTTGTGTGGTCTCTTTTGGCATACACCTTGACAGGCTAAGAATGGCGGAGCTGGAGTTCTAGGCCAGCCTGGGCTGTCATAGACTTTACATAAATGAACAAATAAAATAATTTCTCATACTGAGCTATGACTCACCCAAGTGTACAGAGTGAAATCCTCTGCCTTACTGTGTGAATATGAAGTAATTAAGGCTGGGAGGCTCATATGGGTGAAGCCTGACTATAACATTATTTGTGATTAAACTTGGGGGGCTACAATCAGTGCCCCAAGTTAGGTCTAGCCAATTAAAACAGTCAAATAAGATTGAAAAGCAGGGAGCTGGGTGGTGGTAGTGTACACTTTTGATACCAGAATTTGGGAAGCAGAGGCAGGCGGTTCTCTGTGAGTTTGAGGCCAGCCTGGGGTACAGAGAGAGTTCCAGGATAGCCAAGGCTACACAAAGAAACCCTCAAAATACCCTCCCCCAAAAGAAAGAAAGAAAGAAAGAAAGAAAGAAAGAAAGAAAGAAAGAAAGAAAGAAAGAAAGAAAGAAAGGAAGGAAGGAAGAAAGAAAAGGAAAGCAGGAAGAGGAGGAGATTCACAAAAGGAGGTAGCTACATTGGGAAGAGGAGCTAGCAGCAAAGAGATCCCCAGAAGCCTCTAAAACAATCTAGAGGACCAAGGTCACACATATCTAAGCAGTCCCTTGAAGGTGTGGTCCTGCCCACACTATTTGGGCCCCAGTCTCATTATGTAAAGAGGTCTAAGTTGTCAGAACTGTGAAATCTCTTTCTAGGAGTCAAGTCTGCTCTCTGGCTGGCACCTTTTCCTTCTCCCAGCATGAGACCATTTCTTTGGGGCCCATTGTTGCAGTGATCTCAAAGTCAGATGGAAAGATGTGAATGTCTCTTTTAGAACATCCTCATCCCTGCCAGGCCTGCTACAACAGGACTGCTGCCCCTCTAAGCAGAGGAAAGAACGCCAGGGACAGGTACATGCAGTGGAGAAGTCAAGTGGGGACACTGTGAGAAGGTGACCATCTGCTATCCAAGGAGATAAGCCTCAGAAGAAACTGACCCTGCAAACACTTTGACCTTGGATTACAACCTCCACGTCTATGAGGAAGTGAAATCTGTTGTTTAAGTGGCCTGGTCTGTGATAGGCAGAGCTGACTAGACACTCTGTCCTGCCCCCTTTACACCACAGGAGGACAAGGGGGTTAGAGGACAGAATACAGTTAGTGCTTAAGGCACACGGACCAATGAATTCCGGGGCTATAGCAGGACAGGGGTTAAACCCCAGATTTCTGGTTCTCTAGCAAGAGAAAAGAGACTATCTTTTATGAGAAGCAGGAGGGTGTAATCACAGGCTTATTAAAGCAAGAGAGATAAAGATCAGTAGGGTTGGTTTCTAGATAGCTTTGTGGCTAATTCCCACCCTTCATCTGTTTGGGTAAATGGAGGAGATGACCATATTGTTATCAAAGTGTCCAGGTACTCTTTGCCTTTCAGTGAACCCCATCTCAACAGACACATCAGAAGCTGAAAATATCTTCCTTCAAAACTTGCTTAATACTTCTCAAGTGCTAAATATTCCAGCTTAGTGATGTGGTACCCTGTCCAGTCTTGCTTGGGTTGTCATGATCCCAGACTGAGCGTGTGTGTGTGTGTGTGTGTGTGTGTGTGTGTGTGTGTGTGTGTGTATGCTGTTGCCAGCCTTTGAAGAGACCCAAATTCAAAGTTGCTTGTTTGTTTGTGCATGTGTGTGTGAATGTCCAAGTGCGCACACATGCATGTGTGCTGTGAATATTGATTGCTCTCTATGCTGTGAATGTGTGTTGCTCTGATTTGGTTGATAAAATACTGATTGGCCAGTAGCCAGGCAGGAAGTATAGTATAGGCAGGATAAGCAAAGAGGAGAATGCTGGGAAGTAGAAGGCTGAGTCAGGAGACACTGCCAGCTGCTGCTGCCATGAGAAGTAAGATGTAAATGTACCATTAAGCCACGAGCCACATGGCAAGGTATAGATTTATAGAAATGGGTTAATTTAAGAAATAAGAACTAGATAGCAAGAAGTCTGCCAAGGCCATACAGTTTGTAAGTAATATAAGTCTCTGTGTGTTTACTTGGGTCTGAGCAGCTGCAGGAGCTGGGTAGATACAGGAAAACTCCAGCTACATATGTGGAGGTCAGAGGACCCCAGGTGTTGCACTCTACCCTGGGAGTAGAGCTTCTGGGCCTTATGTGGTATGCTGCTTCACCTGACTAGTCATTTGTACCCTTTGAAATGTTCTTTGTAATAACCTGTAATGGAAGTAAAATGCTTTCCTCAGTTCAGTGAGCTCTTCTGACAGAAGACTGTTCCCAAGGAAAGGGTGGTGGGAACCAGTGCAGAGCTGGGTAGTCAGAAATATGAGAGGTCTGGGGTCACTGGTTTGAGGCCAACCTGGGCAGTGTAAGGTGACCTCATGTAAAAAGCCAATTGACCAAATAAGCAAATGGTTGGGGGATTGGTTTCCCAGTGTGATGGAGTCTTGTAATTTCAGGTTGTCTCTGCATCTGTTTTAAAGATTAAGTTAACTCTTTTACCCTCAAGACAGGGCCTGGCCACCCTGATGCAGTTGGTTTCCAGTTCTGCGCCCCACTCAATTCTTTATTTGGTCCATTCAGACGCCTGTCTTACCTCCATATGGGACAGCCCGTGGCACTGTCCTCACCCTGTGTGGATTGCCCAGCAGTATGCAGAGATGAACCCTCTGACTGCAGATGAACCCTCTGACCACAGATGAACCCTCTGACCGCAGCGGGACTCAAACGAGGGGGGGGGGCTCGCTCTAAATCCACCAATCAGAAGCCACCACGTCAGCTGGCTCTCATCCTTAATCAATCTCTCTTCTCCCTCCCCACTCCCTCTCCCTCCCATTGGCTGGCCTCCCTTTCACTCCCACACCTCCTATCTGCCTAGAGACTTCAAAACCAATTTGGAGAAACCATAAACCCTGACAATAACAACCTCAGCGCTTAGCAAAAAGAACATTGCTATCAGAAAAAGGATACAACCTAACTTTCAAGAACAACTTCCCAAGTGGCACTTGGCAGAAACTCACAGTAGAGGGTGTCCCCAGGTCATTATCACAGCAGAGGCAGACACTTGTAACAACACAGGCTCGCTCTTCTCCTTATGGATACAAGCCCAGCAGGTGGAAACATTGAGGATGCCAAACATAATGTATTCTATCAGAATTTCTAGGGCCAGAGTGAAATCTGCTGGTCTGGAAGGACTGGGGGTGCTCTAAAGAGACCTTCTCTCTCCCATAGCTTTAGACTGGGAAATAAGGCTCCCCAGGGAACTGGAATTCCCCCTTCCCCCATCTCACAGTTGGAGAAGGAAAAGACTGAATCCGGGTATTTCTCACAGACAGTGCTGGGTCAGGGATGGGAGGGACCACACACCAACCTGCTTGGCTATGCACGATTTTGTCTTCTTTAACTGAAAAAGGACCTGACGCATCACTGGATCCTCGTCTCTTTTCCCAGTGTGGTCAGATTAGAATCAATCTCCCATTTCTGCTTTTCACTATCAATTCAGTGATTTTTAAATGGTTTATTGAGGACATGTGGTGGAGCCTGTTTTGTTAGGACTCTGAGGGGCACAAGTGCCAACTCTTAAACTCCAGTAACGGTGATACTTTTTGAAGACCCTGTTCCTCAACAGGCTTTCCCTGAGTGGAGAGCTAAGAAAAGCCAGGTACCAGGAAATTCTCAGACAAGGCACTTAATGAATATCTTCACAGAACTGACCTGAGGTTTTGGGAGTAGCTCTAGGTTTGGAACTGCACCTGGGCCTGGGCTTTGGCTAAGTTTTCCTTGGGGTGGGCTCTTGTTGGGACACTGGCCTCCAGGAAGTCCCCATAGATGGGGAGGAGGATCCATTTCCCTATTTTCTGTTTTCCCTTCACTCACCAGGTTTATCAGGCACATCTAATGACAAGCAGAGAGGTCCCATGCTGAGCAGCCTCCCTGTTCCACCAAAGTAAGGGAATGGGGCAATGGAGCAATTTTGCTCACTGTTGCTGCTCACTTAACACAATGACCTTGTGATGGGAGTCATTAGTATTGGAGTCTGAGGTCCTGGCAGCCCTGATAAACTAATTCAGCCACCTGTCTTTAATAGGCCAATTAGAGATAGTTCAATGTGTCCACACTGGGAAGAAGAACAAAGGGATCCTATGATGTCCTTGTCCTCCCGTCCATTTTCAAGGTCCAGATACAAGGTTTAGGTTTAAATAGAGGGCAAGTTTAGCTAGCTATTCTTGGTCAAGGTGAGGTCCCACCCATCACTGACACATCATTATCTCCAGTCTCTCCTACAAGGTGGTCTGACAAGATGTCGGAACTGTGTGACACTTCTGACACTTCTGTCTGGAGAGAAGTTCCTCCTCTGACTGGCCTCAAAGCTCCAAAGTGCCCGTCCCCACGTGAGATACCGGGAGGAAACTCCATTTCCTTTTGGATTTTTAACAGCCTGACATCCAAAGGGAGGGATTCTAAGGTGTGTCTTTGGAGTGTCTTTGCCCGGCAGGGATGGTCAGTCACAACCCTAGACTATGGTCCAAGGAATGCAGGGAGGCAAATCCCTCTGGTACTTGAGAATGTGTCCCCTTAGCGTTTCCATAGCTTTAACGATGCCTCTTCCCTGCGGTGGCAAGAGACTAATGTCACACTGGCAGCGCAGACCTGGACCTGGGAAACCACCAGAGCCTGGGCCGGGCCAGACGGCGAGGGGCGGGGCCAGAGCGCCAGACGCCCGTCGTGCGCGTGCGCGTCTCCAAGCGGGGGCGGAGCCTGGCCGCGGGCGCCCGCTGTAAACAGACAACATGGCGGTGGCGGCTCCCGGCGCTCTGGGCGCCTTGAGAGCCAGTCGCGTCCGCCTGGTGGCCGCGTGCTGTGCGCGGCTCGGCCCCGCAGCCTGGGCAGGGGGTCCCGCCCCGAGGAGGGGCTACAGCTCTGAGGTGAAAACGGAGGACGAGCTGCGCGTACGGCACCTGGAGGAGGAGAACCGAGGTGAGCTGCGGGCTGCGCGGGCGAGGCCGCGGAGGTCGGCCCTGTTGCAGCTGCGGCTGGAGGGTACGGTGGCCCACCCGGTTCAGCGCGCATGCCGATACTGCTGGCGCCTGGGGTCTCTCCAGCCAAGGTCAATGCCGGGGGTTTAGTACTGGGCCGGGGTTGTTTCTTGCTGTGTAATAGCTGCCTGCCACCTCAGGCGTCAGTGCAAGAGTTGTAGGAGCTGCAGCGCGGATGCCTTTTATTATCCGAGAGAATCTTAAATTAGAAGCTTATTTTTCCTTTGCACATTTTAGTCTCGGAGAGTTAGTTTTGGGGGACTGTTGCACTTCACTTAAAGAATTTTGAACACTTCTAATTTTTTTTTCCCCTGAGTTCCTTGGGGGTAAATAAAGGATATTCATCTTGCCCTTGGGCCCCTGTTCTGGGAGGAGACAGATTATAGTGCAGGACAGAGGGTGGGGGCGTTGGAAAGGTAAGATGCAGAGGAATATTGAGGAAGTTCCTTTTAGTTGCAGTGTTGGCTTAACTATCGGGGTGGAGAAGGTGGGATAGGTTATTGCCCAGGAAGGAAGACAGGACCACTCATTGCATTTTGACGTCCATTTGTAGATTGCTGTAATCCGTTAAGTAGAAGTGGAAAATAAGTCAGTCAGGATGGCAGAAGCTCTTCTGTCTATTGAAGGTCAGATGATGGCTTGCTTGAAGGCTTGTTGAGAACCCTGCAGTGTCTGTAGGGTTCATCTCTCACTGTATAACTTAGGTTGCCTTGGAACTAAAGATCCTCATCTCAAGAGTGCTGGGATCACAGGGTTGAGCCACCGAGCCCACTCTAAGGCATTCTGTAGGCATTGGAGACTGAGGGTTCTGGATCTGATTTTCCTGTTCTCCAGCCATCGAATGTATCAAGCAGAATGATGAAATGAGATGATTACTGTGCCCGATGAGTAGGTAACCTGTGCCAGGTGCTCAGGAGTATGGAGAGTCATTTTGTTTCTTGCTCATTCAAGCTGTCTGAGACAGTGGAATGGTCAAAATGATGGAGATATGTATTTGGGAAACCACAGATGACAGGTCTGATATGACAGAGCAGCAGGAAGCCCAGCTGGGAGCATAGACAGGCCTAGAATCATTAAAGCCTTGAATGCCAGTCTTCTGGGTAAGGTGCTGGTGTTTCAGTTAAGTTGTGTGCTCTGATGGTGCCTTACTTATATGAAGGGGTTGGGAATACGGCTAGCTGTCTGTACCAAATTCCGTGTGCTTTTGTGAGTGCACGTTCTGTGCAAATCCACACAGAACATCTGGGAAGTCTTTACCTTAGCATGTGATTGGGCTGCAGGGGAAGATAGAGCACATGGAAGATGCCTTGAGAAACAGAAATGTTTTCCGTTTATCAGAAATCTAAATATCGGTCGTTAGGACACCCTGGCCTTAAGACTGAGCGGGCCAACATTCTTTGAGGATTGGCAGAAATGACAGTGCAGGCTTTGCTTTGTTTTTCCCACCGAGCCAACTGTAAGGAGTGCAAAGGAAAACCCGAGGGCCGGGGTACTGCCCAATGAAGTCTCCAAAAGGCTGGGATGTAGGTTTAAGAGGGACACTGAGGCAGATTGTTGGTGTTTTAGTTGCTAGAGTTTCGCCATGAACAGACAGCATGGCAGGGACACAGGAGAGTTCAGGTCCTGCCATCAGAGACGCAGCATTGGGGGGTGGGGGTGGGCGAAGAGTGAATCCAGACTTTGGAGGCAGGAGTGGTCGCCTCTTACAGACCTTTGAGGATGGTTGTGCTTTCTCAGCAGGATCTTGTACCCAGACAGGAGAAACGGTGGGATTAGATTGTCCCCTTTGATGTCAACTCACTTCTGCTGGTGAGAAATCCCAGTGTTGTCAGGAGGGTGCCTGGTGGTATCTAGGAGAGGGAAGGGGCTGCTGCAGCACATTCTTGACAGGCTCCTGGTGGTTTGGTCAGAGTCGTGAGTCCAGAATTTGATCCCCTCAGGCTTTCAGGAACATGAGAACCCTCTGGGACCAGAGAAGCACCAAGCTTCATTTGTAAGGGTAGGACCAGCCGCAGAGGTGAGTGTGTGCAGGACACTTTAGGCTTGACTGTCCAGGCTGCCAGCTGTCTCTGTCTATTCTGCAGTTTTTTGGAATTTGCTTGCTTGCACTTCCTGTTTTCTTGGTTAACATTATTTTCCTTCTCAGATCTTTGATGGGGTTGAGGACTAAATAGTTAGTTTTAATCCTCTCGTATCTTAGCTAATAGCACTTTAGGTACTAAAGTTAGATTCTTCAGGATAGGACAGCTATTGGTGTAATCTCTGTAACATGCCATTTACCCATGGTCTGGATATTTCTGCATATTTAATATGTGTTTCTTGTTTGATGTTTTTGTTGGTTGTATTTCTATTTTGTTTCCTGTCTCCTGGACAATACTTGATCATCGTTCCTATTGTATATAGTTTTGTATTAGGTTAGAACTTCCTTATTTAGACAAAAGGGAGAGATGTAGCGGATACCTGTTCTACCTACCTATGACCTTGAAGTACCAGCCCCTGGGGCGTGGCCTCGGGGCTACCCTTAAGACCTGAGATACGTGTAGGCCGCTCTGTTCTCTCCCTGGTGGGCTTGGATGGTGGGATTAGCTCAGGCTAGAAGCAGCGTGGGACAGGACCTTAGCCGTCCAGAACCCTGACAATTCACCTATCCTGTTCAGTGAGTTGTCCTTCCTGATTTATCTCAGGGCTCTGTGTTTGCAGTTTGCAGTGGGCCTCAGAGAGCCTCCCTGCTGCTTATTTCTCCTCCGTGTTTGTTCATCCTACTCAGTTTTAGAGTAGCCTGTGGGTCGTGTCTTGCAGAGGCCCCTCTTAGTTGTGTCCCCCCCACCCTTGTGTGCTGGGGGATCTTCTGCTTGCAGGCCTTCTCCTTTGGGCCGCCTCAGCTCACAGCCTGCAGCTGCCCTGGCCTTCCTCTTCTGCCGCCCTTTTGCTCAGGCTTCTGTACGTGCCTCCGGGAATGGCTTCTCTCTGCCCCTAGCAACTTTCTTTTCTGCAGGGTGATAAGCTTGGGCTATACAGTGACCCATTTTAAAGATGGCTTTGTGAAACTGTTGGGACTGTTTCTGGCAGATAGCACAAACAAGCAAGTGAACAGAGAGGTCATTCTTGACCCTCTCCATCCTTTACTCTAGATGCAAAGATTGGGTGAGAGATTTCTTTGAAATCTTCTGTGGCCTTTTTTTAATGTCAGCGGCGGAAGTCTGCTAGCACATCGTTCTTCATGTTCTAAAAGATATATTTCCATGTATTTGATGAATATGTGAATTATCTCAATAATAAAGTTACAGAGTTTTGAATTACTGAGGTGTGATTGATGGGCCATAATGTTCAACATGTACCGTGCACCTTCACAGTTATGCTCTCTCAACACAACCCCAATTTAGAACATTTTTCCTTTTGTTTTTTAAAAAGATTTCTTTATGTATATGTATGTGTGCATGTATGTGCATGTGAGCACAGTGCCCACTGAAGCCAAAAGAGGGTGTTGGATCCCCTGGAGCTAGTTACGGTGGTTTCGAACCACCTGATGTAGGTGCTGGGAACCGAACTCAGGTCCTCTATAAGAGCACCAAATGTTCTTGACCACCAAACCATCTCTCCAGCTTCAATTTTAGAACATTAAAAAAAAAATAATAAATCAAACTCAGGATAAACCCTCTCATCTTCAACAGGACACTCCATTTGCTCCCCCCTCCCCAAACCAACAACATTTTATCTCTTTTTTGTCTCCATAAATTTGTTACACAGACTGGCTCCATTTCTGCTTCTCTTGTCACGAAGGGAATAGTTTTGTTACGTTCATTTTCCAGCTGCTCATTGCTGATGTGGGAGTCCACTGGAGTGCTGTCTGTAGACACGGTATAGTGCGCTTTGATAACTTCTCTTACTTGTCCTAATGCTTTCTGTATTTCCCATATATGGCATGTCGTTTGGAAACAGTGGCTTTGCTTCTTTCTGAATGTCTTTATTTTTCTCGCTAATTTATACAGCTGAATTTACTTTATCCTGCCGCTCTTGATCTTGATCCGTGGACGAAAGCATTCAGACTTTGCTCACTCAGTTTGAATCAGTTGCGGAAGCTTCTTCCATTTGGAGAGTGAACTTTTATCTTGTTAAATTTTGTCAAGTGCGTTTTCTGGAATAATCTTGGTTTTTCTTGCTTAGCTTGCTGGTGTGATGAATCACTTTAAATGCTTTTCAGTAATGACCCACACCTCTACCTTGGAGTAAATCCCATGTGGTTGTGATAAGTGGTTCTTTTGTTGGATCTGATATGTTCGTATTTTATGTGCATCTATATTTACAAGAAATATTGGTATTTAGCTTTCTGTTTCTGTAATCTTTATCTGGTTTAATACTAACCTTGTAGACTGAGGTAGGATGTGTCTTTTTGGTTCTGTTCTTCACAGAGCCTGTTTGTTGAGAATTGCTCAAGTTTCTTTCCTTGATAGAGGCTTATTAAATCACTCACTTTAAAAACTACCCTCTAGGGGCTGGGGGAATGGCCCAGGAGTTAAAAGTGCTTACCATGCGTGTGTGAAGACTGGAGTTGGGACCTTTAGAGCTACCCAGATGCCAGGCGGGGCTTGGTGGCCAGGCGGGCTTGGTGCTGTCATTATTGTGATCCCAGTGTGTGGAGGTAGAGAGGGAATTATGGAGCTGAACTAGATGAAGCTGGCTGGCCCTGGGTTCAATTGAGAGACTCTGCCTCAGTGTAGAGGACACCTGATGTCAGCCTTGGGTGCGCGCGCGCTACCCTTGTTCTGTTAATTTTCTGTGCTGATTTTCTGTTCCACTGTCATTGATTCTGCTGGTTCTCACCTCTCCCTTTCTTTGCATTTAATTTGCTGTCTTTGTTCCACTTTCTTTTCTTTCCTTTTTAAAAATTTATTTTTTAAAAATTTCATGTGCATTGGTGTTTTGTCTGTCTGAGGGTGTTGGATCCGTTGGAAGTAGTTACAGACAGTTGTGAGCTGCCATATGGGTTCTGGGAATTGAACCTGGTTCCCCGGAAGAGCACTCTGGAAGAGCAGCTAGTGCTCTTAACCTCTGAGCCATCTCCAGCCCCACATTCTTTTCTTTTAACATAGCTTTGCTGAATAGTCCATACTGGCCTAGAGTTGTGGTATTGCCTCAGCCTGCTGGGATCACAGGAGCACACTGCTGTGGGGTAAGGTGTTTTCACCCTCACTGATGTTTCCTTGAGCTTGAGAAGAGTGTAAACTCTGCTGTGGCTGGGTAAAGCTTCTGCATTCAGTGAGCACAGCTGCCGCTGGACCCGTCTGCTGGTAGAAGTGAGTTAGAGCCTCCAGTTGTATGGGTGTGGGTTTATCTCTTCTCCCCAAAGCGCTGTTGGTTCTTCTACAAGTGCAAGTGCATTAAGGATTGTGATGTCTTAGAGGAGGAGGACCCCTGCATTATGGAATGTCCCTTTCTTTTGGGAGGCTAGGTCTTGCTCCGACATCAGCTCTCTGAAATTAATATACCTGCTTCAGCTTTCTTTGATTAGTGCCAGTGATGTACCTTAAAAAACAACATGTCTTTAGAGCCAGCCGCCAAGTCCTGCTTATTATCCTCTCCGATGATTTTGTTTGTTTGTTTGTTTTTAGGTGCTAGGCCAAATGCAGGGCTGAGTTCACGGAGGGCAAGCAGTTCTACCAGCTGAGGCCTTTCTCCAGCCCCTCATGATCTCTTTAGGTCCCTCCAGCCTAAAGTCACTCTTGAGCTGATTGGATTATTATTATTATTATTATTATTATTATTATTTATTTTTTTTTTCCGAGACAGGGTTTCTCTGTGTAGCTTTGTGCCTTTCCTGGAACTCGCTTTGGAGACCAGGTTGGCCTCGAACTCACAAAGATCCGCCTGCCTCTGCCTCCCAAGTGCTGGTATTAAAGGCGTGCACCACCAATGCCCGGCTGATTGGATTATTATCTGTCACATCTGTGCTTCCCGTTGTCTTGTTCACTAGTGTCTTCACCCTCATGGTCTCGCATATTTAGGTTTAAGTGTGTGTCTTTTTTGGCCTCAAATAAAACCCAAATGAATTAAATCTAACAATACATAATAAGAACTGTTTACCACAACCATGTGGGATTTACTCTGGGGGTGTAGGTGTGGGTCATTATTGAAAAGCATTTAAAGTGATTCATCACACCAGCAAACAAGAAAAACTGCACTTATCCCCACACACTCAGACAAAGCATTTGACAAAATTCATTGTGATTAAAAACTCACTGTTCAAACTGCTAAAGGGCAAAGCCTGGGCACCACCAGCAGCAGACTGAGAGAATGGGGCCGTAGAAAGCCACACTTAGGTGCCATCAGTCCTTCAGCCTCACCCCCTTGGTCTGCTGTATTTAGGTATACATGTGTGTCCTTTGCTTTTCCTGTGAGCACCCAACCATCCGAGCATGTCTGTTGGCCTCCACCCCGCTGACTTACCCTGTTGGTTCAGGAGATCCGCAGGGATTCTGTTTGCCTGGTCCAGTGTGGGCTGCACTGCGATACTGCTTTATGACTAACGTGGTTTGTCTGTGCGGTGGCATCTAGGCCAGTGCCTCACACACAGCAGGCAAGCCCTCCACCCACCCGACCCTTGTTTCACGGTCCGAGGCTGGCTCCTTCCTTCTCAGCCCCACTTAGTTTTAGTCTTCTCTTGGCTCTTGCTGCATTGCTACTTTTCAGCGGGATTTAGCACCATTTTGTTCAGAATCAGTGTTGTGTTGAATAGATGGCAGGGAACTGTTTACACGTTATGGCTTATTGTGTAAAGACGTGTGTAATTTGTTTAATTTGACTTTTCTGGTTTTCAGAGTTGTAGGAAGTGTCTGCCAGTAGGATTTGCCCAGAACTTGCTAAGAGATCAGTTGGTCATCCTTCCATCCTCTCCTTTCTGGCTGTTTCTAAAAACTTGTCTTCCCCCAGACAGCTTTAAGAGCGCCTCCTCTCCACTCCTTTCCTACTAGGTTGTTTCTTATGACTGTGTTGATTCTGTCTTTGAAAGAATGCTTTTTATGGTAGTACTGTTTTTCATGTGTGTGTTTTTCTCTTAATGGCTTGTTAAGTTCTCTCTAAGTTGCCTGTTATAAAAGTTGATACAGGGCTGGACAGATGGCTCAGGGGTTAAGAGCCTTGCTGCTCTTGCAAGGAACAGGTTCTAGTCCAGGCCCTACATGGTGGCTCACAGCCTTTAGTAACTCCAGTTTCAGGGGCTCCGATATCCTTTTTATGACATCCAGTCACACATGTGCACAAATACACATGCAGGCACAACACCCATACACCTAAAGTGAGTCCCAACCAATTCCAGATCGTTGCCTTTCTCCTGCACGTCTCATGGTATGGTTCAGAAGTCTGGAGCGTGTGTGTTGTATATGTGTATTGTGACTTCCTTTGGAGCATTTGCCTAGCTGTTGATTTTATTGTGGGTGTCAAACAGGTTCTAGCAGTATTTTTCAGTGGTTGGTTGATATAATTTTTTTTAGTAATAATGATTAACTTTAAATTGGAAAATTTTTTTAAGTAAAAATATACATCTTCATGGTGAAAGAAAAAAAAGCATTATAGAAGGATGCCACATTTTCAGGCACTTTCATCAAAATGTCTTTAAACCTGTCCTGAGTTCTCACTGTGATTCACAGCCTTTCTGGTTACGTTTTGTGCATTATTATTGTTCTTATTTTGAGACAAAAATGGAACAGCAAGCCCCCTTTTGTTTCACATCAAAAGAAGTCAAACACTGTCTATACAAACTATTATTGTAGGGGGCTGGGGTGTAGCTCAGCTGTTGGAGTGTTTGCCTGGCATGCAGGAAGCCCTGGGTTCAGTCCCCATTGATGGGTAAGCAGGGAGTGGTGATGTACCTGTTACCCCCCTCTACTAGTAGTGAGGTCAAGGCCTTTCTGAGCTACATGGGAGCCAAGTTGTCTAGTTATGGCAAGCTGTATAGTTAGCTAATTCTGTCACCCTGAGCCTCATGGTGTATGATAAACCTGTATAAAACTTACTGATGGTGTGGTTTATGAATGGTATCGCTTACTGATGGTGTGGCATCTTGCTGTCTTCTCCCATGAGTTAATCCTTTCTAGAGTCACCCACAGACACCACAGGTAGATTTTGCTAATCTCTTAGGCGAGGCTCAGTCCAGCTGACAGACAAGAATAACCATCACACGTGGCCTGCACTGAGTTCCTGGGCCGTTGTCCAAACCCGTTTGTCAGTTGTAGTTGGGTGTGTTCTGTCTCCACACTGCCCCCTCTGGAGGGCTATGCTGCGGGTTTCTGCCGAGATGCCCTCTTCTCAGACCTCCGCTCACTGTAGGTTTAGAGACTGCTTGTCTTTCAGTTCTTTAGTTCTTACTAGGACCGAGTGAGGAATCCTAGTGCTGGACTGCAAAGCGGAGTTCCTGTTCTGTGCCTTGATGTTGTTACCAATGGAGTTCTTTGCTGAATTTATTTTTAGATTATTTACCGTTAATGTATAAAACACAAGCATTGCTGAATTCTTTAATTGGCTCTGTAGTTTTTTTGGTGGGTTCTGTGGAATTTCCTTCATAGATAATCATGTCCCCTATAAGTGGTCAAAGTTTTACTTTCTTCTTACTTTTACTTTCTTCTTTCCCATCTTGATGCCACTCTGCACTCACGCTGGCTCTCGCTCTCGCTCGCTCTCTCTCTCTCTCTCTCTCTCTCTCTCTCTCTCTCTCTCTCTCTCGCCAAGTTGCCTTGAGCTGAAGACGGGACTTTGATCTTGGCCTGCAAGGACGTTCTTTGACCTTTGCTGACTTCTTTACTGTGGTTGACTTCTCTTCTCTCCCTGACCGTGGGCTCACTCTCTCTGGCTTTTTTGTCCTTTCTCCTGGGCATCCTCTGCTCCGAATTCAGTCCTTGTGTTACTTTTCCTGTATGACAAAGTATCTTACAGTAATAGTGTCAATGAGGAAGGAGTTATTTTCGGCTGGTAGTTTCAGAAGGTTCATTCCTTGGTAGTGAGGGCCCATCATGCATTTGGGTAGGACATCATGGTGATAGGAATCTATATGGTGGAGGAAGCTGTTTACTTCATGGAGGACGATAAGCAGAGGGAGGGAGGGAAGATAGGAAGGGACCAGGGCAAAATACAGCTCCCAAAGACACCATACTCAGTGACCCATTTCCTCCAGCCAGAGCACCTGCCTCCTTCCTTCTGTTGCTTTCCTGTAATGCCATACTGAGACTCCCTCCATCAAGGGGCCTGTCACAGCTTCAGTCCCCTGCAAGCCTTTCTCCTCCCTGACGGTGTTTGGATGTGTGTATTTTGCTGGAGAAGGCATTTCTGACCCACAGTGAAAGTTTGTGCTTAGGGGAGAAGGTTGTATAGGACTAAAGATCTACAGTTACAGCCACTGAATTCGACGTTTTGTGGACTTAAACTACAGTTACAGCCACTGAACTTGGCGTTTTGTGGTAAATAAAGGAGTTTGCATAAGTAGCGAATTCTGTGCGTGGAATTGGTTTTGGAAAGTTAGTCTGACATCTATCTGCAGCTGGAGTGGAGAGCCTGGGTTCAGATGAAAGCTTGATAAAACAGGGAGTGAGCAAGGAGAGCGTGGGCTTTAGGAGAAGGATAATGAACTTTGTTTTATTTGGGTTGAATCCGAATTGCTTGTAGATCTGAATGGAAGTGTTGTTGGGTTAAGTGTGCAGGGCAGGGATCAGGAAGAAGCCTGGCATAGAAGTACTAAGACTGTCAGAGCAGCGAGGAGCAGCAAGCTGCCTGACGCTGGAGTAGCTGCAGAAATCAGGGCCAAGGCCTGCATGCAGCAAGGCTGTTCCCTGTGTATACCGCTTACTGGGTGATGGTGAATGAGGTGGTGATTGCCAGTCTCTACTGTGTGCCCTCCCTAGTCTTAGTAGTGATTCAAACCTGTGAGATACTGCAGATTCCTATTGTGTTGCTTTCAAAGAGAAAAGTTGAAGGGCCCATGAAACGGACACTGAAATTCTCCCCTTAAAGTGAGCTGAGGATAGTAAGTACCAATTGTTTTGATACGTTTTAACTGCCATATTAAGAAAAAAGTGCTTGCCTTGAGGAGAAAGCTATAATTGTAAAAATAAAGGACCAGCTTTGCAACACGCCTTGGTTAAGATGGCAGATTGGTCATATGCCAGGTTAGTCAGCTGTATGCTACATTCTGTTCTCTGAGTACCTCACTAACCCAAGTGTGTGTACTTTCCCTCCTTAACTAGGGATTGTGGTGCTTGGAATAAACAGAGCTTATGGGAAAAACTCACTCAGTAAAAATCTCCTCAAAACGGTGAGTGTAAGATTAAGCTGTTTGCTTCTAATATTAAAATGCATTGTTGACATGATTTTGAAAATGATTTTTTTCCTTTTCCTTCTTTCCCTTCCCTACTTTGGTTTAGTTATCAAAAGCTGTGGATGCATTAAAATCAGATAAGAAAGTTCGGACCGTTATAATCAGGAGTGAAGTCCCCGGGATATTCTGTGCTGGTAGGTAAAATAATCTTTTGTTATTGTTAAGTTTATTTTCTTCATGTGTATGTGTGGATCCATATGCCATGTGGAGGCTAGGAGAGAAGGAGGATCCCTTGGGGCTGGAGCTACAGACGTTTGATAGAAACTGTACTCCCCTGAAAGAACAGCAGGAGAGCTTAACCACTGAACCATCTTTCCAGCTTCCTGTGGGGGAATCTTACTGTCACACTGTGGGCTGCTTGCACACTTGCTTTGCAGTGGTCCATTCTCCCTAAGATGTCCTGTGGTTTGAACGATTACTAAAGAGTCCTCTTTGTGTCTCCTTTTTCCAGTTTCATGAGAAAAGAATATTCTTAGTCTGTTAGCATTGGAAAGACACTTGTGCAACATGTGGATTGTTTTAGAAGCTGGAAAAAAAATGCTTGGAGCCATTGAGATAATTATTTGTGGTAAATGAGTAATCCTTGTGAAACTTCAGTGGGAGAAACTAGGTCTCAGGTCACAGTGTTCTGCTCTGTGCATTTGATTGCTCAGAGACACTTAATGGCAACATCTGCCTCATCATGGATTCTTAGGTGCAGGCCTGAGCTCTGAAGGTTGGTGTACGCAGTGTCTCCCACCCCTGTGAGTGTGTCCACGGGTCACAGTCTTTCCACGCTAGTAGCCCGGTTGTACTTTCTGTTAGTGCCTTGTTTCCCTCGAATTAGAGATGGCTATCTTGTAGTTTACTTTGTTAGTACTTCTGAGCCATGGTGCGGAATGGATCTGTTTCCACTAGTAAACAACCCAGGTGATCATGACCACTAAGAGCTAATGTTTTCAGTAAAATATGAATGGGGTAATTCCCCTAACCATTCAAGGGAACCACCTATAGTGTTTCATTCATCGCACAATGTTTATTAATAAGAAGTGACTGCTGTGCCTGGGCCAGCTCTGAGAACAGGGGATGTTAACCGTTCTTTTGGAGGTGTGATGACTGTGGCTCATGCCCTTCAGGGTGCTCATCTTCACAAGCCTGGCTTCTTCACCCCAGACTGCTGTAGAATTTTATGGGATTTGGGCACATCCAGTGCAGATGAGTTATGTTTTGGCTTTAGTGAAGTTTTACTGCTTCCTTAAAGTGCAGCCTACCTAAAAAGGTGATGGGTTTACTGAGTGTGTAATTTGAGAAGGTGGTTACTGCCTTTACATGCAGGGAATAGTGTTCCCAGGCTGCTGTTCTCCGTCTGTCTATGAAGGTCGATGGGATGGCTGAGTCTAGGATCTTTCCCCATGATTCTTTCCTCTCCCAGAATTCCAGTCTCTGGATGCTGACTGTTCTCATAGACAACTGCATTGTGTTTACATGCAACACCCCCCACCCTCCACCCCAATCTTTCCATGTACTTTAAATCATCTCTGGATCACTTGCAATGCCTGCTAACAATGTAAGAGCTGTGAAAATAGTGGCAATGTGTCATTTAGGGAATGCACACAATGAATTCAGGTGACATTTTCCCCACAAATATTTCTGTCTTCTTGCTTAGTTGAACTGAGGTTGTGAAATTTGTGGATGCAGGAGGCTTGCAGTTCACAGGCTGTGCCTGGTTCCTAGGAATGTAGACCTAGAGTGTTAGGATTCTTAGTCTGTGACTTTTAGGACCAGCTACAGTCTGGGGTGGAGGGCTATCAGGGACTGGCCCTGAGGCCTTTGGGGGCTGCATGGTTGGGAGTGTGGAGTGCTCCAGGGCTTTTAAGGCTCACTGTCATGAATTCTAGATTAGAGATGATGACATTCCAAAGGCACAGGCTTCAGGTAAGCGTGCCATCCACTGGTACTGTCTGCTGGTCCTGACAGGCCTCCTGATTGACCCACAGTGATACTCTAGCCATCCTTGGCTTCCTCTTTGTCCTGTCCTGTCTCTGTAAGTGATGCTGTCTAGAAGAGACTTTGGTGTTCTGGTACAGTCTGCTGTTGTCCATTGCAGGCTGTGCAAACACAATATCACCCACTATTTGTCATGTTAAATCAGCCTGCTCACTTTATCCGAAATTAATCTAGAATCTGCTTTATGTATGTTCAACTTTTGCAGTTAGGGTGTTTGTTCACATTTTAATTCCTAAGTGTTCTATGTTTTGTTTTTCCTTCTGTATTCTGTTAGATACTCAGTGTTTGTACTATAGACAGTTTGGGGCAGTTTGTTTATTGTCCTAATCCACAGCTTTTCTCCAAAGGGCGTCCTTTTCATAAATGTATTTGAGATCATCCGGAAGCTCTGTTTGTGTGAAATACAGTTCTAGGTCACAAAAGAAACCTAATTAAGAGAATGTATGAGCTATTATAATTGTAAAGTCTTAATTTTGGTCAGCTGTGTGTGTTAGTTATTCAACATGCATCTTTTGTTTTTTTTGAGACAGGGTTTCTCTGTGTAGCATTGTGCCTTTCCTGGAACTCACTTTGGAGATCAGGCTGGCCTCGAACTCACAGAGATCCGTCTGCCTCTGCCTCCTGAGTGCTGGATTAAAGGTGTGTGCCACCACCGCCTGGCTCAGCATGCATCTTGAACCCCACCGAATCCTTAGTTACCTATTCTAGAGTACTAGAGAGACAAAATCTGGGAGTTCTGCCCATCTGCACCGGCTCTGAGAGCTCTGAATGTCCGGGACTCATCTTCTCTTCCTGTCCACCTGTGTGCTGCTGTGTGCTGCTGGTGCATCCTTCACTTCCGAAGACTTAGAGCCTCTGGGGTGGTCTTGCTTCAGGTTTCTGGAGCACATGAAGCTTTCTTTGAAAATCCTGTTTTGTGGTCTTAGGACAGAATTTGAAATGGGACTCCGCATGTATTTGCCCTAGCTTACTCCTCTGACTGTGCATTCATTCACAGTGTGTTTTTAGGGGCTGTTGGCTTGTGTCTCAGACCGTGCTGCTGTTCACTGACAATGTTTCTAGTTATAGACATTTGTTTATTTTTCCTTCCTTTTCTCCTAAAATGCTGTGAAAACAGGTAGTTATTACATGTCTTATGAAAAAGATTCCTACATAATACTAGTGCTGGGACTGGGTGGTCTTGGCTTCTCTTTAAATCTCTGCTGTAGAGTTGAAACTATTTTACTTACATTTCAAATCAAAATTTAAAAAGCAGATTCTAGATCAAAATATATGAAAAAATACACAAAGAGAGGTCTTACTCCTTCCTCCAATAGACATTTTACCATTTTTACTTCTTTGGTTGTGTTATTCAGATCTTAGATAGTCTTTTAATAAAAATCCCAGAGTCAGATATCAGGGTGAAAGCTGAAAGATCAGAGAAGCAGATCAGCCAGCCACTAGTTCTTACCTCTGTGAAATCCTCAGCCTAAAGAGAGTGAGTTCCTGTTTCCTTACACCTAATATACTTTTCTCTGCCCTGCCATATTACTTCCTGGAATTACAGGTGTATGTGCTTCCCAAGCAAAGGCATGAGATCTCAAGTGCTGACACTAAAGGTGTGTGCCATCACTGCCTGCCCTCTGTCTAATCTAGTGGCTGGCTCTGTCTTCTGATCCTCAGGCAGGTTTATTAGGGTGCACAGTATATCACCACATTGTTGTGTTACTGTACTAACGCATACAAATGTCCAAGTGTATCACCGTGCCAGTTAGAATGTTAAGCAGGTGCTTGGAGTGAAGGCTATGCCGCAGTGTGGGGTGCTGACAGCAGAGAGAGGGTGCATGCAGATGTCCCCAGTGTTCCTCCAGCTGTGTGGACTGTTTACAACTCAGACCTTGGCTGGGGGAGATACTTTATCTTGAAACTTCCTGAAATGGCAAATTCATTTCATGGTATTAAGCGTATCTTTGAAGGAAGTTACTCTAAAGAAAGCACAGCGTGTATTAGTGTTCTGTTTTGATAACTTAAATTGTGGTGGTAACTAAGGTCCTGAGTTATTGTTAAAACCATCGAAAGCAAAGGTAGGGGCTGAAACAAGGCTTTCCAGAAAGTTCAGTCAGCTGTGAGGCAAAGGGCTGGCTCAGAGTGGTGCTGGGGAGTTCCTTGACTGGCACTTCTGGGCTGTGGATGGAACTCAGGACTTTTCCCAGGCTCAGGAGGTGCTGTACCCCAGTGCTGTCCTGTCTGAGACCTTAGTGGTTTTCCTTACCTTGACTTCTAAGACCTCAAGGGAGCAAAGCACCCCTAAGTTCTCTGGAGTCCGCGTGCTTACCGTCTCCATAGCTTTGCAGACCAGGAGGCACAGTGCAGGTTTCCTTGTAGGTTAGAGCCAAGCTTCTGGGCTCATGGCTAGCCTCTTTGGAGCATCACAGGGAGATTTGAGTGTGTGTGTGTGTGTGTGTGTGTGTGTGTGTGTGTGTGTGTGAGTGTGTGTGTGTGTGTTGAATCAGCCAGCATGGCCTTGTCGCCTTCCAGTGCTTTATAGGAATTGTATATTTGATTTTAAAGTTCATCTCCTCCCCCCATTGCACATGCATACATGCTCTAAAGTCTGTTATTTCTAGATGTTTGAGATCTTCTCAGTTTTTAGTAATATCACCTTCAATGAAATTATGGAAAAGTCCTTTAGGCCAGGCTGCATAACACATGGAAGCTCCCAGAAGCTGGTCCCTGTGGTCAGCTGTTTGTCCTTGTGCCTCTCTTCTAACACCAAGTACTAAATACCCGGAGCTGTTTTTCCATACTGTTCTAAAATGAAAACTTAGCCAGCTTCACTTTTGCCCCACTGCAGTTTCTGAACAGACGACACTAAGTTCTTGGTAGCGATTCCTCTGTGCAGCAGTCTAAATTGAGTGTTTCACTGAATTATACCAGTGTGGGTATTTTCCCCCAAAAGTAAAGGTCGTTTTGCTTCTGCTTTTGAATTCTAGTAAATTGTGTTATGACTAGGACTCTTCACTAAAACCGTCAGCACACGTTGTTAAATGCTGTGTGTTCAGATGTCATGACGGGAATAGAATGTGGGAGTCTCTGCCTGATGAAGAAATCTGTTTAAACGGTTGCCTCAGTCTTAAGCTGTTGCGCTGGTGTGGTACATAGTCAGTTCTGTAGGAGGGAAGGGGTAGGGGGTTAATGTGCTGTTTTCTGTTGCATGCGATTTTTTACATAAAACATTGCTAAATATTTCACTGAGGATATGAATTCCTTGTAATGACATTTACCACTTTTAAGTGTATAATTGATGTTTTAACAGATGTTTAGGCCCTGATGTTACAATGATGTACTGAGTGTGTTCATTTGCATAGCTGTGTTTTCCTTACAGTGACCTCCTTAAAAGGCTACTTTGCCTCCTCAGACAAAGGTGTTTGGAACATTGCAGGGAAAGTGTAGACCATTGCCTGGCCTGTTTGCCTGTGTGTGTTTCCCTGTTGAACATTGCTTCCTGAGCTGCGGGTTTTCTGCTCATGATAGTTGTCTGAGGTTTTCACTCTTCAGTTTTATGTGGACATTTTCATCAGTCACTGGAATGAATAACTGAGATGATAAACTCTGAAAGAAGAAAGGTCATTTTGGTTCAGAGTTTTGGAGGTTTCAGTTCCCTGCTTGGGGGCCCTCGTTTGGACCAGTGGCGGCTCAGCACCTCATGGCAGGGATGATGTGGAACATCTTGGAGGGGCGTTCATATTTAAACTACAGTGGTTTCTGGGACATTCACAGCCAAGTCTCTGTCAGTGTATGGTGTTAGTCTGTTGGGTAAGCTCAGGAGGGGAGTTACCAGGTCTTAGATAACTGTGCCAACCATGTACAAGGTTCTGAGATGCCAGGTCACAAACAAAACAGGACTCTCAAACTGAGAAGCTGTGTGCGTGTGCGCGTGCACACACGCATGTGTATGTAAGAGAGAGAGAGAGGAGGAGGCAAAGTGTCTGGTCTTTTGCTTGATTCTGCTATGCGTCCTGCAGCGTGTGCTGTACTGGCGGATGGCTTAGTCTGCATTTCTCTCGAGTCTGAGCATCTTGTCTTGTGCTGGTTTCTCTTAGGTTTTTTCTCTGTCCCTCCCTTCCATCAGCACTTCCTCTTTCTTCTCATTATTGTCTTCTTCTGCCCTCCCCCCCCCCCCCCCACTTCCTTCCCTCCTCCTCATTCACCTTGATAGGCGCAGTCTCCTTGTGTAGCTCAGGCTAGCCTTGAACTCATGATTTTCCTGCCTCAGCTTTCTGAGTGTTTGGATTGTTGGAGTGTGCCACCATCCTTGGCCTTCACATTTTTATAGAATCCATCCTTACTGAGTTGAAGTTCCTTCTTTATATTGAAACAACTATCTGTTCTTATCTAGCATGCTTTATGAATGTTTTTCCCACTCAGTGGCTTGCCTTTTCTTTCTTTCTTTCTTTTTTTTTTAACAGTTTGTTTCCGCTGAGGGTTGACATGAAGCATCATTTTCCGATTTGCACCTTTCTAGTGGCTGCTTCAGAGTCATGGCTCCTTCCTCCTGATTCTAGTGCTTTTCCTTTGGGCATAGGGTGTATTCTGAGTTAGGTATGTGTGCATACGTGAAGTAGGGGTTGAATGTTAGGGTACACTAAAATCATATGTAGTTTAGCTTTGGTTCTCAGCATAGAGCTCCTTGAGACCATGAACACTGTGGAATAATGAAAGTGCCTGTGTTTGGTCAACAGGTGGCCCTGGCAGGGTCTCTAAATGGATTAGAGGGCTTGATGGGTAGGTACCCTTGCCTTCATCTCCTAGCAAGTGGGTAGGGGCTGGGGGTTGAGTTTAGTCTTTGTGGGCACTTATGAAAGGGACCTGCCTCAAAAGACTCTTCCCCTGGGGCTCATTCATACTGTGAGGATCTGCCCAGCAGTGATGGATCTGCCCCCCTCCTGGAACATCCCCTCTACCCTTCATCCCTCACCCCTTACTCCCCACCCCTCACCCCCAACCCCGGCCTATGTCGATCTGTGAAGTGCACCTTGATTGTAATAGAGTTGGCCGTTGCCTGAGTTCCTTGAGTTGTTTTAGTGGATGAGTTTGGGCAGGGCTTTGAGGGAAAACCCACATTTACATCCTGGTTGGTCAGAAGTATGAATTGCCCTTAGGATTTGTCTTGGGATTGGTATTTGAAGAGAAGACAGTCTTGGGTAGACACCTGTGTGTGCTAACTTTGGGAGCTCGTGCCAGAGTTTAATTGAATTGTTGGATACTGGCTTGGCCCAGAGAACTGGAGAATTGGAGATTCATGTGATCAACATAACCACCAACTTGATTGGAAAGGACGGCTTTGAGTAACAAAGGGCACCATAGCTCCAGAGTTCAAAGTTTGGGGCTATGTACCAGAAACCTGTAATTGGGAAGGGACCCAACTTTTATCATTCCACAGGCTTTTATTTATCTAGCAGCCATTTGTTGGCGATGACTTTTTCTCCCCGTTGAATTATTGAGAGACTTTACTAAAACCATCAGATGCTGTATGTATTTGAGTCATCTTCAGGTTCTCTGTGCTGCTACATTAATGAACATGGGCTTATACAGCAGTATACTGTCTCGGTTACTGTGTTAGATTTTGCACATTGTATTAGTTTATTTTCTGTTGCTGTTAGAAAACACCTGAGAGTGTATCATTTGTAAGGAAAAGAAGTTTCTTTAGTTTCGAAAGTTAAAGTTCTGGCAGCACCATCAGGTGTGATCCCTGGTGAGGGTTCCCGTGCTGTATCACCTCCTGGTGGATGGTATTAGAGTGGTGTGGTGTGATCTCTGGTGAGGTTTCCCCTGCTGTATCACCTCCTGGTGGATGGTATTAGAGTGATCAGGTGTGATCTCTGATGAGGGTTCCCCATCTGTATCACCTCCTGGTGGACAGTATTAAAGTAGCTCAAGCACGTATGTGTAGTAGGAATTTTAAAGAGTCTTATTAATAAAAACAAACCCAGTGCCAGTTATTGGGGTGAATGCTGGAAGATCAGAGAAGCAGAACAAGCCACAGCTTCCTCACCTCACCGATTCCTCAGGTGATCCTGTTTCCTTAGTCTGGAAGCCTCTGAGTCCTCGTATCCAAATGGATCTCAGCTGAACTGCTGCTCAAAAGCCTAAAAGCTTAACCAGCCAAATGCTGTTAGTTTCTAGTCTTCACGTCTTATATACCTTTCTGCTTTCTGACATCACTCCCTGGGATTAAAGGTGTGTGTCACCATGCCTGGCTGTTTCCAATGTGGCCATTAACACACATAGATCCAGGTAGATTTCTGCCTCTGGAATGCTAGGATTAAAGGTGTGTGCTACCACTGCCTAACCTCTATGTTTAATATTGTGGCTGTTCTGTCTCTGACCCCAGATAAGTTTATTAGAGTGTACAATATTTCAGGGAACACAATACCACCACACATATGAGTGACAGGAAACCAGAGAGCTAGTGGGAACCACCAAGCTTGCTGTTTTATACCACCTACTTTCTTGGAAACTAACTGGTTCCATGAGAACTGTTTGTCCTTATAGGTGGCACTCCTGTAACCCCAGTGACCTGTACCTTCTAGGCTCCTCTCACAAATGCCTGGCACCTCTAAGCACCACCACATGGGGACACAGCTCCCCAGATATGAGCCCTGGGAGGGGTCAAAACTCTAAATCAGAGCGGCTATTTGCTTGAATTTATTTTCACGCATTTTGTGTTTGATGCTGTCGTAGGTGGTGTTCCTTTTTAATTTCACTTCTAATTTTTTATTCCTAGCACATGGCTGTCCACACAGCTGGTTCCCTTGATATCCATGTGACACTCATGTTTTAGATTTAGGAGCCTTTAGTTGGAGAAAGCTCATCTGTTCGTTCATTGTAGATAGTCATAGTATCTTAGAGTAAGCTGTTTTCCTGCCTCTTTGCCTTTCATCCTGCCTTTTCAGGGTGGATTTTGGAACAGGTTGAGTCAACATGGTGAGGCCTGTCCTGGTCCTGTACTTCTGTGGAAGGCATTGGGTCAGCACTGGCCGGCTTGCCACCTAAGATGTAAAGAGATTTTTTTCTTGACCTCTGTTTCCTAGAGATCAAAGACAAAAACAACCAAAAACACCTCACGAGCATGAATTGAATTTTGCCAGACCCTTTAAGACAGTTGTGTTTTTGTTCATTCTGCTGGTTGATGTTATATTAGTGATTGATTGTCAAATATTAAACAACTTGGTATCCCTGGAATGAGCCTCTTGGTCATAGTGTATTTTTTTTTGCACTGGGCAGCGCATAGTCTCTGGTTTGCTGAAGTGTAGTGAGGAAGACTGCAGTTAGCTTATCAGGACAGCTACTCCCCCGAATGTCAGGGTCATGTTGGGCTCCGGCTTTCTGGAGCTGTACAAAAAGAATCTGTAGTACTTCTTACCTGATTGGTAATTTACCAAGGAAGCTGCCTGGCTTCAGGTTTCCATAGTGGGAAGGTTTTAACTGTGAATTAATGCCATTAGCAGACAAAGTGCTATTCCAGTTACTTGTTTCTTTTGGGAGAGCTTGGTTGGTCTCTCTCTCTCTCTCTCTCTCTCTCTCTCTCTCTCTCTCTCTCTCTCTCTCTCTGTGTGTGTGTGTGTGTGTGCGTTTTAGGACATTGTTTTGTCAAAGTTTTCAAATCTATTAGTATCATGCTGCTCCCAGCCCTCTGTGTGTGTTTAAGGTCTGCGGAGTCTGTAACTATTCCCTGTTTGTATTTAATTTAGCACAAGACAGGACCTGTAGCACAGGCTGGCCTCAGCCCCACAGCCGGCCATGCTTCCTTCAAGGCTGGAGGGCTGGAGGCGTCACCACTGCATTCTGCCCTTTTCTCTTTCTGCTTGTTGGGTGGTTTGTTTGTTTGTTTGTTTTTAAGGCAGCATCTTCAACTGTGAACTGTCTGGCTTTGATTTTCCATCCTCCTGCCTCAGCCTCCCAAGTGCTGAGACTACAGACATGCACCGCATGCCTACCTTTTTTTTTTTCAATCTTGATAAATTTTGTCCTTTTTCCTTTCCTATTGACAAAATAATCATTATACCTATCCTTTTTTTATAAAAAATTTTTATAATGTGTATGGGTGTTTTGCCTGTATGAGAGTGTGGGATCCCTGGAACTGGAGTTACAGACAGGCTTGAGCTGCCATGTGGGTGCTGGGAGTTGAACCCGAGACCTCTGGAAGAGCGGCCAGTGCTCTTAACTGTTGAGCCAACTCTCCAGCCCCTACCTTTCTTTTTAAAAGCTGGTTTCGTTGCTTTGTTTTTTCTTTTCTGTTCTGTTGGTTTATTTCTCTGTGTGCTCTGGACTTAATCTTTCATTTCTCTTAAGGTAGAAGGTCAGCTCTTGCATTTGAGGCCTTTTATCACGTGACCTTTCACTGTTAATGTGCCTTTCCTCTCTTCCTTTGAACATGCCAGGATTCCATTAGCTCAGGACTTCTGTCAGTTCCAAGAAAGTAATTGATTGGCTGTCATTAACTTCTAACTCGGTTTCCATTTTCAGCAAACCTACTGAAATACTGTCCTAGATTTTGTACATACCGTTTTCTTAAGATACAGAGTCTGCAAAAAAATGGAGGCAGGGGAACTTCAACAACAAGAAATGGTGCTGGCAGCCAGAGGTCAAGAGTCATACAAGGAGGGGTTCACAGAAAGCCAGGTCTGAGAAACTGAGAGGGACATGGACGTTTAGCTTATCTACCGTGGTGCCTCCAGAGTTGCAGGCCTGCCAGCCCACTTAGAGATACTGGGGGTGCCTCACCTAGCAATAATGGTGGATGCATCTTGTTTGTGGTCCTTTCCTAGCAACAGCAGGGCAACTGACACCAGGAGTTTTAGGTTTCATCTGCTCTTGCCTTTCTCCTCCATCACCACCACCCCACGACTCCTCTTCTCTGCCAGGCAAAGCTCAATTTCTCCCTGGGCTTGGTGCACATGGTGCTTGGAAAATGCTTGCCTCAGATCTGATGTCCTACTCACCTATGTGCCCATTTTCCTTCTTTAAAAGTTTACTGATGCTGTAGAATTGGCTCAGAAGTTAAGAGCACTCACTACAGTTGTAGAGGACCTGAGTTTGGTTCCTAGCACCCACATCAGCCTGTAACTCCTGTGGCATGCACTTAACCTCACATGCACATACCTGCATGCTCGCGCGCGCGCGCGTGCGCGCGCGCGCGCACACACACACACACACACACACACACACACACACACACACCTGAAAATAATCAAAGTAAGTCCATCTTGCGGTTGGAGGCAGGGGCTCTCAGTGAAGCTGGAGCTCATTCATCTGAGCCGGTTGGGCACTAAGCTTCACAGGGCTTCCTCCTGGTGCCCTCCCCATTATGGAAGTGTGCTTCCAGCTCAGATCCTGGCGCTTGAGAGACAACCACCTTCCCACTCCATACCTTTCTGTTTGACAGTAGCTTGTTTGTGACGCGTTGAGTGTAGTACAGAGTTTCCAGCTCTGAAACACAGCCCTAACTAGCTGTTTTGAAAGGTGTGGAGGTCATTTTCCCTCCAGTGCGGTTCAGATTTAGGTTTCCTATTTCACTTTACTTTGAATATATAAATATTAACATGGTTTCAGAAGTTAGAACTGCATCTTAGAAATGTCTGTATTCTCACTGCGGCATCTTTACATTTTTGTTTTTCATGACAGGGTTTCTCTGTGTAGTCCTGCCTGTCCTGGAACTCACCCTGTAGACCAGGCTGGCCTTGAACTCATATCCTCCTACCTCTGCCTCCCAAGTGTTGGGATTAAAGGCAAGAGCCACTGTAGAGAGCTGCGTGTAGCCGCACCCTAAAGATGGCTCTGGCTTCTTTATGGTAAACAGCTCCTTATTTGGCTGTGGCTGGATTCGTGTGCTGCTGGCATATGCGTGAACCTGTGGACAGTGCCCGCGTGGCTGCTTGGGGTTGGCAGCCCAGCCCTACTTAGGTGCTGGGAGAGGCTTGCCCCAGGAGAGAGAGACACAATGCAATTAATCAAAGGTCTGATTAAACTGTGATAAGAAGGATCCTGGTGTGCGTCTTCCTTGCTGGTCGAGGCGGGCGTGACAAGCCACCACCACCAGGCTTGCATGTTTATTTTTGTAGGTTAATAGTACATTCTAGAAATCATTCCATGTTTAGTTCCCAGAACTGTGAATATGACCTCTGTAAAAAGCAGGGGAGTGGGACTCCTTCCAGGAAGCCCTAGTCTGTGTCCCTGTGAGTGGGGTCATTCATCCTGAAGTAGGACAGCAAGGCTTGGGTGCCTGGTGGAAGCAGAAGTTGAGAACTTGGCCACTTTGAGGAAAACCAAAGTGCTGTTCATCAGAGCCTTGACTTCTGGTAGAATCCTGCACCACAACTGTCCTTTGCTTCAGCTGGGGCCCGCCTCAAGATTTTGTTAGGCTTTTTTTTTTTTTTTTTTTTTTTTTTTTTAAAGACAGGGTTTCTCTGTGTAGTTTTTGGTGCCTGTCCTGGATCTTGCTCTGTAGTCCAGTAGTCCAGGCTGGCTTCGAACTCAGAGATCCGCCTGGCTCTGCTTTCCGAGTGCTGGGATTAAAAGTGTGCACCACTGATGCCCGTCTGTTAGGCAGTTTTTTAAAGATGGAAACTTTCTTTATGTTTAATTAGGGTCCAAGGAGTGTATGTCCTGGAAGAGATTCAGAAAGCGCATTCACAACAAGTGTTGCTGGGGACTTGGGAGGCACCAGGCCCTGCACCAGAGGGTCCTTGAGAGCCTTGCTCCTCAGCTTCACCTACTTGCTCTTTGTCTCACTTCACACTGTCTAGAAATTTCCTGTAATAACTAGCCTAGTGCAGCAGGCTTTCTTGGACCGCTAGCCCCCAAATCATGACACAGAGACTTATTATTATGAATACTTAGCCTTAACTTAGGCTTGTTTCTAGCTAGCTTTTTTTCTTTTTTTTTTTTAAACTTAACCCATTTCTATTAATCTATGTGCTGTCCCGAGCGAGACACGTTTACCTCATCTATGCACTGTCCATCCTGCTTTCCTACTTCTTCCATGGCTGGCTGGCTGGCTGGCTGGCTGGCTGGCTGGCTCCCTTTTTCTCTCTGCCCCCGAACCCTGCTATCCTTCCTCTGCCTAGTTATTGGCTGTTCAGCTTTTTATTAAATCAGTCATGTGCCTTAGGCAGGCCAGGTAAAAAGCAACACATCTTTACATAGTTAAACAATTATTCTGCAACATAAACAAATGCAACATACCTTTACTTAGTTAAACAAATATTCTATTTCATGGCAGCCTATTCCTTAGGGCCCCTACTGATCAAGGTCACCCCCCCCCCTTTTTTAGATATTACAAGTGTTTATGTAGCAAAAATTTCATAGAAAATGTATATGACTTACTGTGTCCTTCACTGAAATTTCCCTGACTTCTCAGTAGGTTATAGGGTTGAGCATGCTCTTTCTGAGTTGCCCCTTGTGTACAAAGGAAGTCAGTCTGGATCTGTGCTTTATTGCTCCAGGGAGGGAGAAAAGCCTGTGAGTTACTGAGGGAGGCATATAGAAGAATGACATTAGACATTTCATTGGGATCCTTAATCTGGTGATTTCCAATCCTCCACTTTCAGCATCAGCTTCTATAGGTTGTTCAGTATTGACATGGACTGTCAGATATTTCTTGATGGCTGTGATTATTTCCCCCAGCAGTCAGTTGAATGATCCTGCTGTAATGTAACTCCTTCCTGCTTACTGTGGAATATTTTTCTCAGCATGAGTCAAATTGAAAGTAAACCCTGCCCCATTCTAGCAAGAAATGGTTTCCATCCAAGGCTGTATGAAATAGTGAGAGATGGGAAGATGAAATAATGGGAAGAAGGGGTGGTCCTGAACAAGATACATTTACAATACAATGCTTCATTTAGTGTTTTATAGTTACTAGGTTTGTAGTTTATATATGATGTGGTCAGCTGTATTAATAGTTTTGCTAATGAAATTCAATCAGAAAGAGATCTCCTTAAGGCTACAGGGAACTTAATAACACTTTGGTACATGTTTATTGGTAAAAATTGTGATGGGTTATGAGTAAAGGTTTCCAATTGGGGAGCCCGATTGTATCAGCGCAGTTTAAAGCAGCTGTGGTGACTGTGGGGACTCGGGCTGCTGTGGATGCCACTGTGCTGGCTCTGGGGGCCTTTCTACATTGTCTTGTCTTGGCAGGGGGAATGCTTCTCTGCCAGGATGGCTTCATTCTGTAGTGCTGAGGGCACTGCTCTCCAGTCCCTGGGCTAGCTGCCTGTGAGTGAGGGCAGGCTCTGAGCAGAGAGGGCTGTGCCTCACCTTTGCACGTGCTTGGAGACAGTGGGAGCCACACTGCAGCACGACTCCACTGTCTGTTGCTGTTCTTCTCTTGCTCTCTGTTTCCTGACACAGGTGGGTGATCATTGTATCAGTTATTGAGAGCAGGCTCTTAAAAGTCTGCCTGACATGTCTCCCTCGTACTATGTGAATCAACAACTTTGAGTTCTTTGGATGTCTTAAAATGTGTGTGTGTGTGTGCGCGCGCGCACACGCGCGTGTGTGAAAACCAACATGCATGAACCACAGCATGCTTGTGGAGGTCAGAGGTCGGTTCTCTCCTTCCACTTGGGATCTAGGATTGAACTTGGGGTCATCAGGCTTGCCCAGCAAGTGCTTTCACCCACAAACTAGTAGATAATCTTACTTGCCACAGAACAGTGGCCTCCGGCTTGGTGTGCTTTCACCCTTTACTTCAGTCGTTCTTTGTCCTCTGTGTTTTTAAGGTGCCACCTTGAAAGCAGTATAAAATAAGATTGGGCATTCGCGGAAGCTGGAGGTGAAGTTTTCTGTGGATTGATGGAGACACTGTGACATACTGGCGAGACAGTATAAGCTTCAGGACTTAGTTATGACAGCAGTAGCAAGGTTTGAAAAGATGAGCCCTTTGGGAACCCTCCCCACTGTGGGTAAATGCTGTAAAGGGAACCCTGCAGGCAGGCCTCAGTGACGGAGGGAAACTCCCTCCACTGTGCCTTTAAGAAAGGAAGCAGACTCCCGGTGTCACTGCAAGCTGGAGGCCAGCCTGGTCTACACAGTGAGCTACACTCTAAGACCCTGTCTCTAAAAAACTGTGACCATGAGCAGCTGCCACTTTGAGGAGCTCACACCCTAGGTGTCAGCAAGGTCCCAGGTGGGTATGAGCGGTCATCACCTAAGTAAGGTAGGTGCAGTGGGACGCCCTGGGTCCTGGAGCCCTGGCTGGGGCAGCGATGGAACAAGGAAAGGACAGACACACTAAGGGAAAGCTAATGTCAGCTGGGGTCCCAGGAGGAGGCTTAGCTGTGTAGGTAGGAGGTCTCTGAAGAGGAGCAGTCTCAGGTGTAAGTACCCAGGAGGAAGAAGCTGCAGTCACTAGTCTTTGCTGAATTGCCAGTTGTTGCCATTTCTCATGAGCCTTGTTCTTATGGGTAACAGAATGGCCATGGAGTCCAACATGGCCACACCCATTTCAACCCAGTTCAACAGAATTTCACTTACTCAGGGCTTCCTCCGCTCTCTACAGTGAGACATGATGTCTTTGTTTTCTCAGTAAACCTTTGCAGAGTTGAATGTAGCTTTTATATACACTGGGAAATTAAAAACATCCACGCAGTCTGCTCTGCGTGTCAGTCAATCCACTACAGTGGTCTGGCAAAGAACCACAGTATTGCTGAGGTAGAGTGGTGGTTGTTGTCTTAGCCAGCTTCTGTCACTGACGGATCTTGGAGGTAGTCGTTCATGAAGAGAGAGGGTGCTTCTGGCCCAGAACCGTGGAAGTTTTCCATCCGTAACTGGTTGGCTCAGTTGGGTTGAGTGGATGGGCAGGCAGCGGGAGCATGTGGGCAAAGCAGTTACTTCTCAGTCAGGAAGGAGAAGGCTTCCTTCACGGGTATCGTCCCAGTGGCTTAAACACTTCCTGGGAGATCCCTATAGCGCCATCCTGGGGATGAAGCCTTATCAGTGTATATCTTTGGAAAACTCCACAAGAGTGAGTGGATGTGAATTGTCTTAACTCCCTAAACCACAGCTGTTAGGTAATGTCCATATTAGTGAACTAGATTTAATAACCCACGCTGAAGTATTGATGTACTTCAGAACATCATGCCATGCCTGATGATACATATGTATAATTTTACCACCTAAAGCTACAAACAAAAATTCAAGTTAGGGATATAAAGCATGCATAGTGGGTATGTGGGGTTGGTGGCTCCATCTGTAACAGTATTCTGTTAGGATGGGTGTGTGCTGCTGTCAGGACTACCTGAACTGTCGTAGTGCTTAGGGTTGGTCTTGAATCATTTTTGGATGCTTGAGACATCTTCATAATTATTTTTTCCATGAAGAATTACAAAGTAACAAGGAAGGAAGATGTTACTGAGGTCTAAAGATGGTTAAAGTGACTCACACACTTGCTGAAGGCGGAGTGGGTGACCCAGTTCAAATGGGAGGTGTTCCTGGCTCCTGTTGCTGCTTTGTGAGTCCAGTTGATGGAGCTGCTCATCTCCAGCTTTGTTCTGCAGCTTCCTCAGCCTTCCCAGAACTGAAGAGAGTGGGGCGGGCTGAGGTTTGTGACTGGGCCAGAGGGAATGCTGTGGCTGCTTTGATCTTATATCCAGACCACTAGAACTTTCTCTGTTATGTGCAGTAAGGCGTTTTGCTGTTTGGAGTCACTAGTAACTTCTCCTTTGCTCTGGCAGCTTGGGCTAACTGATGCAGAGGCCAGCTCTCCATCTGTCTGGCGTACACTGTAGGTTTCCCACTAACCTTAGTGATTTCTGGTCTTCTAAAAGTATTTATTTTTATTTTATGAGTGTTTTACCTGTATGTGTGAGAGTAAGCATGCCTGCTAACCACAGAGGCCAGAGTATGTCATTGAATTCCCTGGAACTGGAGTTGTAGGTGGTTGTGAGCCAGCATGTAAGTACCAAGTCTGGGCCCTCTGAAGGGCAGTAAGTGCTCCTAACTGCTGAGCCATCTCTCCAGCCTGGCTTTTGTTTTGAAATTGAGAGGTTTGTGCCTTATCTCTTCACTAGGACATTTAGAGGCTCCTGTAGAGCTATTAATTAGCCTTATTTTAAAATTGTATCTAGATGAGTTCTCTATTTTACCTGAGCATGATTCATGGTACCACAAAACGGCTATAATGGAAACATCAAAGCTCACTTTTAAATGTAATTTAGTGTGTGTGTGTGTGCTGCACAAGGGTAAGGACTTAAGTTTGGATCCTTAGTGCTCTTGGAAAAAATCTAAGTGTGAGGATGCTTGTGCAGTCGTAGTCCTGGGGATGTGGAGACAGGAGGATCCCAAGAGCTTGTCTGCACTTATGCTCGTAATTGTTTTTATTTTAAGTCCCTTTTATAAGAGTGTGTCCTAGGTCTATGAACCATCTGCTAGTGCTGGTCAGGGCCATCCTTGTGCTGCACTGCATAGTATTGCCTGTGGTTTCCATTGTCTGTCCTGAGATTTCAGTGGCATGTGACCCTGAGAACCGGTGGATTGTGAGGCCTGTCTTGAACTGATTGCAATTCTCCTCCCATGGGAAGGTGTGTGTGTGCAGCTCCCCTGGGTACTATGCATAGTTGTAGTCTACAGTGAATTAAGGAGAGAGTGAGCAGCCATGTCAATGCTGGGTACTTAGTTTGTTCAGTGGGACAGCTTTTGGTGAAACCCTGTCTGTTGAGTTCAGAATGAATGACCCTCTAAGGAACTCCTGAGGTTTGTTTTTATCTGTTCCAAATTTAGCATTATGTGATAAAGCTATAATTATGAAATCATCACTTGACTTTAAGCCAGCATTTCTCAGGTTGGGTTTATAGTCACCATGGTGACTCATTGTATTTTGCTGTTTTCACTGCTTTGGCCATGAGTCCAGAGTGGAGGTGGGTAAACCTTCAGCATCTCTTCAAGATGCAGGTGACAGCACCAATCTGAAGTCATTTGTGAGAGTGTCATTGTGTTTGTGACGTTAGTGAATAAATGAGTACTTGAGTTCTTGTAGAGCAGCAGCAGTGGGTGTAATATGGTCTTCCTCTGAGCATGAAGGGTACTGAGAGCAGAGAGCTGCAGGATACTGCGGTGGACCATCTGATCAGCATGGACAAACAGGCCTTCTTTCCTTCTAGCGTCATCTCTGGGAAGGACATGCAACATATAAATTCAGTGGGCCTTCATGTGGCTTTAGTCCTGAGTAAATGTCTCATTTTTTGCTTTACAATTGTCTTATGTCACCATTTCATTTGTAAATACAATTGTCTTGCAGGTGCTGACCTTAAGGAAAGAGCCAAAATGCATTCCAGTGAAGTTGGTCCCTTTGTCTCCAAGATACGAGCAGTAATCAATGACATTGGTAAGTGCGGTCATGTCTTCTCCGCATGCTTAGGATGGGCCTTATGTCACAGTTGTCTTCCTGTGCTGTGGTCAAGTACATAGTTAGATAATCAGGAGCTGTGGCTGCTTAAGCACTTTGTGTATTTTATTTTATTTGACTTCTGACCTCCACACACATGTACACACGGGCACTTAGACAAATGTGTACACACGTGCACATGCAAACACACACACACACACACACACACACACACACACACACACTTCCTCTTTTTTTTTCTCTCCTTTTTAAATTTTTGACTCGTAGATTATTGATCAAGAGTTAGGCAAGGTGATGCAGGCCTATCCAGTGAACATTCAGAGTCTGGATGAGGCAGGAGGATAGGATTATAGGTGAGGCCAGCCCACCAAACCTCTTTCTCAGAAAAAACAAAAGAAAAAAACCTAATAACTGAAAGATAAAGAAGATTGCTAGTTATTGCTCTTGAAGCTATTGTCTCAATATAAATAAAATTATACACATCGATAAATGTGACAATATTAGTAAAATTAGCATTGCTGGCATTCTATCACTTTGTTGTGAATCTAAAAGGACAAAAACTGGTAAATAACTTTAAAAAAAAAATAGGGACCTGAACATCATGACTGTCAGGTTTGATTTAATAGACTCAACTGTAAACCAGAGAGCATGTATCATTCTTTCAGAATCTTTGTAAAATGTGCTGAGCCAGAATCTAAAGTCAGTTAAATTTTTAGCAAAGTAATACATAGAGACATTGTTCTTAGTTCACAGTACAATAAGTTAGAGACAAATAGCTTTAAGAATCATGTCCTTACGAATTTAAAAGAGATCTGGACTGAGCCATGAGTCAGGAGAAGCTGTGAGTGATAACTCACAGACTGAATGATTGCATTACTGTGTGTCCACATTTGTGAGACTTGGTGTAAACCACTTGAGGGACATTCTCAACCTTAAGTTCATGTCAGTGAGAAGAGACCCACTGATGATCGATAGCAAGGCATTAGCAAAGGTTAAAAGCTAAGGAAGTGTCAGGAAAGCACCAATGAAAGGACCAGAAGTCACACAAGAGTGACAGCCTAGTCCAGGCCACTCCTGAGAGCATGGTGCACACTAACATACTGCAGATGGACCAGGCTTGATACAGAAACCACAGAGAAGGTGAAGGGAGTGAGAAAATATCATGGCAAAACTCAATGCCAATAGATATGGAAGATGAAACTGAACCAGCTGTTAAAAGTTCTGTGACCCCTTTCCTCAACCTTTCATCTATCCCCTGCCGTGCCAGATCCACAGCAGGCTTAGCTTAAATGTCAGGGACTTAGATCTCAGGTGTCATGGAGCTGCTGGGAGGAGTCTTTACACCCTGTACCAGCCTTTCCACAGGACAGTTCCATGGGCGTCAGCTAATGAACGCACAACACTACAGTTTTTATGCCCAAACCCAACAGACATGGTGGAAACAAGCTGATGTCTGGGAGTTTGGGTAAGACCTGCAGATTGAGGGAAAAGACAAAGTTGGGTGTTTCTAGGAATGTAAGGGTGGTTTCCATTGGAAAAAGCTAAATTTAATTCATGACATTAGGCAATTAAAATAAAATCATGGGGACTGGAGAGGTGGCTCAGCGGTTAAGGGCACTGACTGCTCTTCCACAGGTCATGAGTTCAATTTCCAGCACCCACATGGCAGCTAACAACTGTCTGTAACTACAAGATATGACACCCTCACACAGACCTGCATACAGAGCACCAATGCACATAAAATAAAAAATAAATAAATTATTAAAAAAATAAAATAAAATCATATGTTCACCTTATGTAGTGAGAAAAGCACTTGAGAAATGCTAGTCTGTATTCATGGAAAAGCTTAGTGCATGGGAATGGACTTCTTCAGCCTGAGTCGGTACCTGTTTCTTCATGGTAAAATATTCAGAGCTGTCCCCTGAGCCCCAAAAGCAAGCTGGGAGCAACTGTGGTGTCCTCTGTCAGCATCGTACCGAAGTCTTGCCTCTGGAGAAAGGAGGGAGACAACCAAAATAAAGACTGAACAAGAAAAATGCAGCACACCAAAAGATGGAGTCATTAAAAAATAGAATGGTGTGGCAAGATGGCAGGGGACCCGTGTGAAAAGTCATCAGTTGTTTCCCCTACGTCAGCAGTAGGCAAAAGCTGCCATTGTCAGTGCCCAGAAAGACGGCATCGGCTCAAGAAGTCACATTGGGTCTAGGAGCACAGGAAACATTTGCAGTGACGGAGCTGTCTTGTGAGATAGGGGTGTGTAGTCAGGTGTACTGACACTAGTTCTGGCTCTGATCTCTGAGGGACTTGAGCAGAGCTAAGGCCCCGAGTCCCCAAACAGAAAGGACAAGGAACCTTACCGAAGTGATGCTGCAGACTATTCAGTAGACACAAGTCAAGGTGCTGGGCTGCTGGCTGTGGGCACACAGGTGGCCAGACCCCTCCAGGGGCAGCAGCAGATGGGACTTACTGGGGAACGACAGAATATGGGAACTGTTAATATGCCCAGAGAGGAAATTAGAATTTAAGATGGAGTGAGTGAGTTTCTTTAAAAAGGGAAGAAAAGATGAATCAATTCTGTCAACATTAAATGTAAGAACGTCAGTTTATTAAAATGTCCTGGGAGAAGTACTTGAAACAGCTGTCAGAAGATCTGTGTATATGTGAACACACACACACACACACTCACACACACACACACACACACACACACACACACACACACAAGATTGATAGACAGCCTGGAAGCCTGTGAGAGGACACCACTCTTGGAGAGTGGATGCAAAGCCCCACCCCTAACTAAGAAACAGTTTGTAATTTATACTTGCTGGGAAAGGGAAAAACCAGTTTTCTATAGTGGAGAGTCACTGGCTGCATCAACCACACTCCAGGGCAGGTCCCATGCCCAGGAATAGTTGGCCAATACAAAATGAACTCCATGGTCTGTCTGTCTATTATTTTTTGTGTGAACATTTTGTTTTGGCATTTTTCTTTGTCTTACTGGGTTTTTGTTTTTTTTGGGGAAGGGAGGGGAAAACATAATCAGAATATATTGTGTGAGAAGAGAATTTACATAAAAAAAATGTCCCTCACACTCTAGGACAGTGGTTCTCAACCTTCCTAATGCTGTGACCCTTTTAGTACAGTTCCTCATTGTTGTATGGTATTTTGTGTTTTGCCAAATAAAGCTTGCCTGGAGAACAGAGGGTAGAGCTAGCCACTAGTTAACCATAGAGTCCAGGCTGTGGTGGCACACACCTTTAATCCCAACAATAGGGAGGCTCTTGCCTTTAATCCCAGCACATGGGAGGCTCATGCCTTTGATCACAGCATATGAGAGGACCATGCCTTTAATCCCAGCACATGGGAGGCTCATGCCTTTAATCCCAGCACATGGGAGGCTCATGCCTTTAATCTCAGCACATAGGAGGCTCATGCCTTTAATCTCAGCACATGGGAGGCTCATGCCTTTAATCTCAGCACATGGGAGGCTCATGCCTTTAATCCCAGCACATGGGAGGCTCATGCCTTTAATCTCAGCACATGGGAGGCTCATGCCTTTAATCTCAGCACATGGGAGGCTCATGCCTTTAATCTCAGCACATGGGAGGCTCATGCCTTTAATCCCAGCAATAGACGGGTAGAGGTAGGAATATAAGGCAGTTGTAGACAGGAGCGGACCCATTTAGTCTGAGGATTCAGAGACAGGTGGACCCACTTGGTCTGAGATTTTGTAGAGGTAAGAACTCTGTGGTGGCTGCTGCTCTGCTCTGCTCTGCTCTTTCAGCTTTCACCCTCAATATATGACTCGGGTTTTTATTGTTAAGACTAATTAGGATTACACTTGCTTCACCTCATGTTGTGGTGACCCAACCATAAAATTCATTTTTGTTGCTACTTTATAACTGTAATTTTGCTGCTGTTATGAACCATAACGTAAATATCATGTTTTCTGATTGTCCTAGGAGATCCTGTGAAAGGGTCGAGACCCACAGGTTGA